>NC_045450.1:1916083-2017742 GCF_002776525.5 Piliocolobus tephrosceles | reverse complement strand
CCCCCTCACCCATCCACCCATTCATTTATCCACCCACCCACCCATTCATCCATTTACTTATCCACCGCAACCACACATCCATCCACTCTCCCACCCACCCATTCATCCATCCATTCATCCACCCACCCACCTACCCATTCACTCCTTCCTTCCTTCCTTCCTTGACTGTTATGTAGTAGGTGCTGAGCTTTAAAGGAGAAGGAGATGGACTCAGCCCTGAGCTCCATCAATACATCAGGAAAGGGCAAAACAGGACAAGTACAGGGGACCATGAGGACCAACACAGGGACCCAACCTGCCCTGTGGTCAGTGGAGGCTTTCTGAGGAAGTGGGGCCCTTCCTACATGGATGGCTCCATCTTGCTCTTTTCTTTCTGAACCTGAGTGAGTGGTAGTGCTTAGGAGACACCTGGGACAGGTTTGAGACATGCCTGAGGCAGGCAGAACCACTGGTTCCATATACAGCCCTCTCACAGCAGTGTGTCCCGGGACTCAGTGAGCAGTAGGGTGCCGAACTCATCCTGGTTTGTCTGGACATTTCCAGTTCTTGCACTGAAAGTCCCATGTCCTGGGAAGCCCCTCAGTCCTGGGAGAACCAGGATGGGTGATCATCTAGTGGGCAGGTATGGAAGGTTCCCCACTGCCCATCCCATCTTGGAGAAGAACATGCTTTGTGGTGTGGATGTGGTGTGGAGTGGGGGTGGAACAGGAGCCATGGCTCACAACATGAGCCGTGTGTCTCTGGGTGGCCTTACGAGCTCAACAAGCTTGGGGCCATGACTGTCCTTGGCCTTCACCCACAACCTAAATTATCCTGATCACAGACCAGATACTCAATGAATATTTGCTGATTAAACACATAAGTGAATGAGTGAATGAATGAATGAAGGTGAAACAGGGAATGTTTGCTCCAGACAGAACAGAGTCATGTCTCTGAGGTATTTCAGAGCATTGAACAGTGCATTGAACCAAATGAAGGCTCAGTGGTAACAAAAACAGGCTGGGCAGCAGCAGGAAGCTCAGGGTCATCACTGCTCTCTTTAAATTGCTCCAGTGGTGAGAACAATTTCTACGGGAGACCCACTGGCAGGAAGGGCAAAGGGGTAGCCAACAGGGAGGTAAGCACAGAAGAGACCTCAGGAGCCCCAGGCAGCTCTGATCTGTCATCTGGCAGCTATTGTGGGTTCTGTGCAGGTGGAGTCATTGCTAAGCAGGGGGGGCCTGAGTGCATGACATGGGAGACCTGACTGCTCAGCTTGAGTATATCATTAGGACTGTGGTTGATGCTAATGACTGCAACCTTGAGTTATCGAGACATGGTAGAAGTGTGTGTCAAGCTCATTTCTCTAAAAGATGCAGCACCCACCCGGATGGCTGAAGTTCAGAGGGAAGACATCCAGTCCTGGTGAGGACATGGGTACGTAGAGTCTCATCCTCCCGATCAAAGTTTGTATTGCACAACCACTCCAAAGATGGTTTGTGGTCCCACCTAGAGCTGGCATGCCAGTGACCTACGACCCAGCAATTCTGCTGCCAGAAGTCCACCCAGGTGAAATGCAGGCTTGTGTTCACCAGGAGAGAAGGTTCTTTGTAGATCTCAAACAGGGAACTTTTCACACACCCCTCAAGAGTGGGCAGATAAACTATGGTCTTTTCCCACTCTGAGATCCAGCTCAGTAATAAGGAGGAACCAGGCAGGCATGCTGATCACCTCCTGCAAAGGAGCATGCTAGGTGGCTCATTTGCATAAAGTTACAAGGTGATTTTTTTTTTTGCCTGACAGGGCAGTGAGAAAAACAGTTCAGGGCAGTTTCTTCTAAAATCAATTCAGAGCTATGTAGACCCACTGGAAAGCCAGGTCTCCAAAGCGGCTGGGGTTCCTCCCACTGAGTTGTGGGTGTATCCCCCCAGCTTCCAGCTAAAAATCAGGCCAGCTTCTCTCCAGAACCCAGGGTCCAGGTTCTGAAGTCTTCACATTCTAGAATGTTCCTCTCTACTCTGCAGATGTGAATAAAATACCCCAAAACAGGTGAACTGCCATGAGGGCAGTCATGGTTACTTTCTGAGGCTTCATGGGGGCACCTGCAGGAGTGAAGAGGCAGGGAGGAGGCGAGGCGGCTCACAACCTCCCGAGTCCCCTGCACGGTGAGTTTCTCATCTCTCTCAGTACTGGGGATGTCTTGGCAGGGGAAGATTCTGTGAGAAAGAGGAGACTTAGCCTCTGTCAGGGCTTTGGTGCTCATCTGTTCTGAAATGGGCACCTGAGCACCCTAGAGTCAGGGCTGGGGGGCAGAGGGGAAAGGAAGGGAGTGGGGGCCGTGACGGTGACAGTGACGGTGTGTGGAGGGCGTCTGGGTGCTCGGCCCTTTTCCAGCCTGATCTCAACAAAGGCACGGAGGGCTCACGGGGCTGGTACGAGTTTTTCACCCCATCTAACAGAAGAGGGACCCTGCCTCCACTTCTTAGTAATTTACCCACAGTCCACCCCTCATAGCCGGGGCCCAAGCCCAGGAAGAGGAGTGGTGGGGATGGGGCCAGGATCTGCTGCCCTGCCAAGGCCGCAGCACACCCAGGGCCGCACTCACACCCTGCACGGGGCTTCCTCCCTCTCAGGGAGGAGAAAGGAGCATGCTGTGTCTCTGAACGGGAGGAGGCTCTCGGGCGCAGACCCCAGAGCTCTGTCTCCCCTCTGGACATGCCTGGGCAGCATCTCCTGTGCCCTGTTAGCCCCCACACCAGCCCCTTTGGGGAAGGGTCCTCGGGTGTCTTAGGGAAGAGGAGGGTCTGTGGCTCAGAGCAGCCCCTGCTTCTCGCTGGGCCCCTGAGGGAGGGTCCACAGGCACAGATGGCCGCCCAGGCCGGGCCTTA
Organism: Piliocolobus tephrosceles; assembly: GCF_002776525.5. Lineage (NCBI taxonomy): Eukaryota > Metazoa > Chordata > Mammalia > Primates > Cercopithecidae > Piliocolobus > Piliocolobus tephrosceles. The sequence goes on along the minus strand of NC_045450.1, from coordinate 2,014,875 downwards.
CAAGCACATCCAGGGTCCAGGCACCTCTGACAGCTGCTGGTGCCCGCAGGGGCCCTGGGTGCTGAGCCTGCCCACCTCCTCCACGGTGTCCAGCACGGGAGGTTGCCGGCGGCAGGAGCTGCAGGGAGGCCGGGCAACCTGAGCAGGAAGCATCCGGCTGGAGCATTTCCTTTCATTAAATACCCGTCCGGCTCCTCGCCCGGGGAGGAGGCAGGTCACAGGCTATCCCCGGGCCTCACCGCTTCAGGAATGTACGCGGTGTCAGGGGAGCTACGGTGCCGTCACCGGGAGGAAGACAGAAGCTGGCGTGGCGGAGGTGGGCGTCCGCTCCCATCTGGCAGAAAAGTCATCTTCTTGCAGGGCAGAGACGGAACCAGCTGAGCTTCCTTTGAAAATGAGACAGATGACATTTCAATCTTCCATGGGGCCTGGAGGCCTCACCCCACCCCCGCCTCCCGCTCCACATGCCCGCCTGTGAGGTTCGGGGCGCGGCTCCCCTGGGGAGGGCTCCCTGTCACCTGTTCCTCCCATCTGAGAGCTCGCCGGAGGGCTGTGGGTGGCAGCGGGCGCGGCAGATCCGGCGTGTGGGCGCTGGACTGCTCCTGCCTCCCTGCTGCGGTGCCCTTGGTTACCAAACAGCCTGCACGGGGGCTGGTTTGCAGGAAGCCCCCAGAGAGTCCCCACCCGAATCCTCCTTTATTTTAAATCTGTGAAGCTCACGTCTGCTAAACCCACCCCCAACCCCCCAGCCTAAGCTCCGAAAATGCTGTGGGAGAAGGAGCTCTGCTTGGAGTCAGAGGGGTGCAGGGACCCCGGGTGGGGCAGCTCCTGGTGGTCCCTGCCGGGTAGCTCGGGCCAGGCCTGCCAGGAGCTGGCTGAGACGCAGTTACTGTGTCTGGGAAATGGGCGCCCTGGGCCCCCTGCATGGCGTGTCAGAGGGCAGCGGGACAGACAGCAGGAGAGGAGCCTGTGGCTGGAACCAGGCAGGTGGCACCCAGAGCCAGCTGGACAGGCCCGCGGGAGGCATGAAGGCTGCTGGGTGCCAGGGCGGTGCTGGGCCCGTCAAGAACCCCTGGACAGGGCTCCGACTCCAAATCAGCGTTCAAGGCCACAACCCTGGCAGGTCCTCACCTGCAGTGATACCAGCCTTGCAGAACCCATGGGGGGAAAGGGAAGGGCGTAGGTGCCCTCAGTGCCCGCAGGAGGCCCTGGGAGCTCTGGAGCAGGCAGGGGGGACACACCAGGTGCCCGACAGTGGGAGAAGCTGGAAGCCATGAACTAGATTTGGGGACTGCCTCCTGAGTAGGTGCAGGACAGAAGGAACACAGTGAGCGGCAGCGAGAGGGCCCCTGCCTAGCCCATTTGCACAAACAGCCAAGTACACCGAGCGTGGGGGTTCTCCAAGGCCCAAGGAGGTTCTTCTAAGGAGGACGGCAGGAAGGCCCAGAGGCCCAGGCAGCTGGTGCCGGTGGGGAAGCAGGCAGGGAGGAAGCTGGCAGGCGGCATAGGAGCCAGGGTGAACCACCTGGCCAGGACTGAGGAGGGGGGCCGTGCGGCAAACTGCATCCAGATTTCAGAAGGGGAAAGAGGAAAAGCTAGCTGGTTCCACGGAGCAAGCCGGCACGGGCATTACCATGGGGCCGGATGGGAACCGAGTCGGATCACGTGTCTGCCTCTGGCATGGGGAGGAAGGGGCCCCTAGAAGTTGCTGCCTGAAGGGGACATTTCTCTTCCTGGGAGGAGGGAGAGTGGTGTCCACTCTCCTGGGCCCTGGAGTGTCCTTAGCCCTGAACCTGCCTCTCCTGTCCATGCCTCTCACTCTCGACTCACATGCTGCCTCCTCCTGGAAGCCCTCCTAAACTGCCTCTGATGGTCTCCTTCAAGGCCATGGCCACTGTCAGTAATCAGTGTGAGGGGTGGGACTGTGTGGATCCCAGTTTCCCCATCCCCAGGCTGTTCCTCTGTGAGGTCACAGCTGACCCTGGTGCCTCACGCCAGGCACACGGAGCTGCTCACCAGCCCCTGTGACCAGCTGAGTGGCTTCAAGCCACTGAGGGGTGGATGGAGGCTGGAATTTGGGCCAGAGTCTGGGTGGGAGACTCACGTCCTGGCCCCTGGGCTGAGCTCAGGACAGGTGCTGGAACCCGCAGTCAGAGGCTGATGTGGGGTAGGGCTCTGTGGACCTTCAGGGCTTCCCAAGAGCAGGAGGCTCTTCTGGGGCAGCCCAGCAGGCAGGTGCCAGGCACGTCCGGGCAGCGTGGGCTCCCTGGGGCTTCTGAGAGCCTGGCCTGGGAGGGTGGCAGGGGCCGTGCCTCCCTGGGGGTGCCTACACTTTGGGACAGCTGCTGGTGCTTCCCCGGCCCCCCCTGGTGCCCACAGGCTCAGGGCCCCCAGATCAAGATGCACGGGGCCGGGACTCCATTTAACTTCAGACAAGACTGAGGTGGGGCCGGCAGCTGGAGAGCTGAGGCTGCACCTGCCACCCCCTGTGAGGGCCGCGTCCCGTCCCTGGGAAGTGCCGGTTGGGAGGCCGCTGAGTGCAGTGTCTCCCGACCCCAGAAAGGTTCCCAAGTTTGGGATGAATTCCTTCTCCCGCCCAAGTCTCTTAGTGACCCTGACAAGTGGCCCGGACAGCTGACTCTCCAGCCGGGGCCAGAGGAAGGAGTGCTGTTGGCCATGGGACCTGGGACAGGGACCCCAGTTCCCTGACCTCCAGCCAGAAGCCCCCAGGCCCCTGCGATGCCACGTACACAGCGCACTCCCCGTGGCCTCAGCTGGGTGATGACCTGGGTCTGGGTGGGAACCTCGCTTCTCAGGCCATGTGGGTTAAACTCAGGGATCTCGACCTGCTTTGGAAAATCGAAACCGTATTTTCACTCCTGGAGCTCCCCAAAGTGTTTGAACCTGGACTCGGAAAGCTCGTTTGGACACAGATGCAGTTTCTCCCCAGCAGATTCCATTTTCCCCGGAATGCCAGTGGGAAAGTCGGCAGGAAGCCAGGCTGGGGGTGTGGGAGGGCAAGCAGAGTGGGGGGGTGCAGGGAACACGTGCCCCTGGCTCTGCGCAGCGGCTGTGGGCCCTGGGCTCCTCACTCAGCCCACCTGGGCTGCTCCTGTCCTGAAGACCAGGCCGTGCAGAGCAGGTTTCACAGGTGAGGACGCACATCCTAGCTGGTCACACGGCAGGGGTTGCTCCCGGCCTAGAAGGAAGGACGACAGTGCTGTCTCCACGACTGGGGAGAGGGAGCTGATGGCTCCATTCGGGGGGATGGCCAGGAAAGGCCCCCAGGACCCTGACACCTGCAGCTGTCTAAAGTCTGTGAAATCCGAACCACTGTTGGCCACAGCGTCCTTGGCTCCGATGCGCAGGCTGCCCAGTGGCGCCTCCAGGAAAAACGGCTGGGTGTGAGGGGCAGAGATGGGGGCTGCAAAGTGAAGCCTGGAGGTTGGGGAGTGTCCACTTGAGGATCAGCCTGTCGGGGTTCAGCCCAGGGGTCCCCAAGCTGTGGGAGGTTCAGGGCTAAAGCCAGGAGAGTCCCAGGCAGACGTGTGGATGGTGGGTCTCCCCTCTTCAGCTCTCCAGGCGCTGGCCTTTCGGGTCTAGAGGTGCTGCCCCTCCAATTCAGTGGGGTGGGGCCCTGCCTTAGTGTCCCCAGGCATGGCAGCTAAGGGCACCTGGCTGGAGCTCTGAGGGCCCCCAGACCTGGGGCCCAGGTGGCCTGGAGATGCCTCCTCAGCTCGGCATTTACCGAGGTGGGCGGTTCCAGGTACCTGGAGCTGAGGGCCTGGCTGCGGGCGTGTGGCAGTGCCACATGGTTGCCCGTGTAAAGTGCCACAAGCCGGGTGGTTTAGAAAACAAACCTGTCCTCTCACAGCTCTGGAGGCCAAAAGTCTGAGATCGAGGCTTGGGCAGGGCCACGTTCCACACAGAGGTTCCAGGGGAGGATCCTTTCTGCCTGTTCCAGCTCCTGGTGGCTCCAGGTGCCCCTTGGCTTGTGGCCACATGGCTCCAACCTCTGCCCCGGCTTCACGCTGCCGTCTCCTCTGCACGTCTGTCTTCACCTCTGCTCCTACGAAGACACCCCTCGCAGGATTTAGGCCCCACCCAGATAACCCAGGATGACCCCACTGCAAGATCTTTTGTTCAGTTACATCTGCGGAGACCACTTCTCACTCAGGCCAGAGCCACAGATTTCCAGGGTCAGCTGTGGACACCATTCAGCCTGAAACGTCATCTCATCCACACCTCCCATCGCCACCGTGGAGGGGAAGTTCAAGTTCTAAGTTCTCACCGACCGCCCTGTGCCATTCCTCCAGGGCACCCTGGGTGTCCACAGAGGGGCCGGTGGCTGCCCCTGGCCCATCATGGGGCCCCAGCTCTGACACCTGAGCTTCCGAATTCACTTGTTTAGATTTTCAGAAACGTTTTTTCTTCCCAGGGCACCATGTGCCTTTCCGGGGAGCCCTGGGGGTGGGGGCATGGAGTGCTCCCCTGGGTCTCCCAGGGGCTTCTGCTGCCCGAGGCGTCCGTCCAAACTGTGCATCAGATCCGCCGCTGCTGCCCTCCTGGCCCGGCGGGAAGCTGACGCCTCCGGGAGCTCTTGGTGGTGAGCTGTGTGTGGAGAGCTCCTTGCTCTGGGGGCCCTGTCACCTGGGCACAGTTCAGGGTCCCTCGGAGCTGGAGATGTGGCGGGAGGGAGGCCCAGCCCCACTTCTGGGCTCTCTGAGGCTCCACTAATCTTGGGAGGGGGGAGAGGCTGAATTCCTGGTGGTGACCTGAGGACTCACACAGGTAAACCGAGCAAGACCGTGGGACCATGGCACCCCATACCTGTGTACCTGCCGCAGCCCGAGGTCCATCCCTGGGGTGAAAGGACCCACACCTGTGCATCTGCTGCAGCCCCCCACCCCCACCCCCACCCCGATGTCCATCCCGGGGGGAGGGACCCACACCTGTGCACCTGCCGCAGCCCAAGGTCCATCCCGGGGTAAGGACCCACACCTGTGCCCCTGCACAACCTCACTCCTGCGCAGGCCGGAAAGAACTTGGACACACGCGGTCCGGAGCGTGGGTAGCAACAGCAGCCCCCACTGAAGCAGCCCCAAGGTCCATCACCGGGTGAAGGGACCCACGGACACGGCTCATCCTTACCGTGGAATGTGAGCCACAAAAGGGGGAGGCCTCGGCTCAGCCGCCGCAGGGACAGACTCAACACATGCCGAGCGGAAGAAGCCAGGCCTGAGAGGCCACCTGCAATTCCCCCTGCGGAAATGCCGGAAAGGGAGGTCCGCAGACGCGAGAGCTGGATTAGGGGGACGGCCAAGGGGCGAGGGGTTCCCTTCCAGATAAAATTGCCCTGGAATGAGATGCGGGGCAGGGGGAGGTGGCCGCAAGATACTGCGGCTCTGCTGGATGCCATGGTACTGCATGCTGTGAAAGGCTAATTCTATGCTATGTGGATCTCACCTCAATCAAAGAATTGGAAGATTCCCAGCAACCGAGATGACTCATGTTCGGGGGTGACTCATCCAGGCCACTGGCATTACGTCGCTTAAAGACAAGCCTGACCTTTCCCCAGAAGCCTCAAGACCACAGTGGCCTCCCACGGCGGAGGGCAGTGCCGAGGGGCTGGTGTTCATCCAGCTCACCGGACAGGCCTGAAGCGCAGATATTTCCTCTGCCAAGCAGGGGACGCAGGCTCGGCCCTCCCTGGCCAGGGGCGGCTCTAAGTTTGGAAAAATGGAAGTCCCATGGGAGGGTGGGCCCCTGGGGTGCGATCCTGGAGCCAGGGCGGGTCAAGGTGTGGGTCGAGAGACGCGGGGGCCTTCCCTGTAGCTGGCATGGAGTGATGGGGAGGGGGGTGCTGGGTAAGAGGGAGCTATACGGGCCACAGGAGGGTCCCCAGCCTCTAGCACCTTGGCCATGGCCTCGGGGGGCATCCTGGCGTCCCCATAGAGTGGCCATGTCCAGGGACTGAGCTTCAAATGGGGAACCGGGCAGGGTCCAGAGACCCAGAGACGCTGCACTCACACGGCTGGACCCCGTCTGCTGCCACAGCCCCTCATGGCTGCTGTCCTTGGAGGAAGAGGGACATAGGGGGCCGCGACCCCACAGGCTGCTGTCCTTGGAGGAGGAGGCAGGGGCCGCGGCAGGCACAGAGGGACCAGCCCAAGGGCCCCTCAGGGGTCTGGAGGGCTCTTCCCCCCCGAGGTCGCCCACTGACCTGGCCTGAGGACCCTCTGCTGGCCTGTGTGGACCCCCTGGGCGTGAAGCACACGGGGCAGTGGGTGGCACTGATGGAGCAGCCTTCTGGAACGTTCCGCCCTGGCTTGCGCCAGCCCCGCATGTGGCCCCGGGAGCTCAATTTCCTGACAACACTCAGTCCTGAGGTTTCCTGACCCCTCAGAACCATCCATGAGTGTTTTGTGGTTATGAAAAACAAAAAGAAAACAAAACCAAAACCTGTTATTTTTCCCAAGGTGAGCGTGAGCGCCCTGCGAGGAGGCCCAGGCCATTGCCCACCCTGCACACACGTCTCGGAACCCAGAGCACGGCGGGCACAGGGGTGACCGGCAAGCCTGGCCCTGGCCCCAGCCCCACTCCTGGGCCTGGGTCAATATTGATTCAGGGAAGGTGGCTCCAGCCTTGCCCATGGTGGGGGGAGCGTGTGGGGTGCCCCAGAAGGCTGCCCAGAGAGACCCCTGGAGCCGGGGATCCATAGAGACACTCAGGCAGGGGAGCGGGTGAAGATGGGGGAGGGAGAAGATGGGGGGCTGGGCGCTGTGGCTCACGCCTGTAATCCCAGCACTTTGGGAAACCGAGGGGGGGAAATTGCTTGATCTCAGGAGTTCAAGACCAGCCTGGCAACATGGCAAGACCCCATCTCTACAAAAAATACAGCAATTAGCCGGGCGTGGTGGTGTGTACCTGTAGTCCCAGCTAATCAGAGGCTGAGGTAGGAGGTTCGCTGGGGCCCAGGAGGCAGAGGCTGCAGTAAGCGGAGATCACAGCACTGCCCTCCAGCCTGGGCAACAGAGTGAGATCCTATCTCAAAAAAAAAAAAAAGGGACAGAGAGGGGTAGGGGGACGGAGAGGGACAGATAAGGAGGCGAGCGGGGTGTTCCTGGAGAGGCCCCAGGTTCACCTGGCCCGGCTGGCTCTCTCCACAGCATCCTGAACCAAGGCCTCTTCAGCTTCTTCTTGCTTACCTCCTAAGACGGAGAGCTCATTCCCTGTGCAGGCCTCCTGTGCTGGGGCTGGGTGGCTTGGAGTATGGCAAAGTGTCTGATTCCTTCTTCCTTCAGCTGTGCCCCCAGGGTCTGGAGCGACAGAGCTGGGCGTGTTTCGAAGCCCCTCACCAGGTCAGGGCAGGCGTGCTGGGGAAGGGGCTGGGCGCCAGCTTTTGTGGGCCTGTCCAGCAACCCCCGCAAGGCTAGGGAGGGAGTTGAGCGTGAACAAGTGAGTGAATGGGTAAATGGGCAGATGGATGTGCGGTGTAGACCCAGGAGGACTCGGCGCTCCTTCTGTCCGGAGAGGAGTGAACCCGCCCCGCAGGCCCGATTGGCAGGTTTTCTTCCAGCGTCCACAGCGGCCGAGCCGAGTGTTATAAAAACACGGGAGAGTACGTCAGAACAGGCAGCGCCATGCTTTGCGGCAAGGTAACAGGTTAAACAAATCCCTCCTCAGAATTTACTGCCTTCATTTTTGCTTCAGAGTGACGCCCTGCCGCCAGACGTATTTCATGCAGAAATACCTGCCCTGGGCACCCTGGGGGCAGGACGCCTGCTCATAGAAGGCAGCTCTAGACTTTTCTATGAACAAAGGGACCGTCCTGTCTAACACAGCGAAACCCTGTCTCTACTAAAAATACAAAAAATTAGCCGGGCGAGGTGGCGGCGCCTGTAGTCCCAGCTACTGGGGAGGCTGAGGCAGGAGAATGACGTGAACCCGGGAGGCAGAACTTGCGGTGAGCCGAGATCGCACCACTGCACTCCAGCCTGGGAGACAGAGACTCCGTCTCAAAAAAAAGAAAAGAAAAAACAACAAAAAAAGACAAAAAACCCCAAACCAAGTCCTTTACAGAAAGACATTTGTAAAACTTACTTTCCAGCCACCAGAAAATTGGGGGGTAAAAGGGAATTTCCATCTGAAGTGGGCAGTGATGATTTTATTTCTTGATTGTGTGCTGATTCTGTTTTTTGGAAATGGTGTGGGGAGGGGAGGCGGGGGTGCTGGGGGTCCGTGCCACGCTTCACCATTCACTGGGAGCTGGGCCCCCTGCCTCCTGCCCCATCAGGAATGGGGTGAGGCATTGGCCCATGGGCATCACAAGGCCGATGGGACTTTAGAGAGGGTTGGGGCTGAGCTTCAGGGATTGGGCACGTGGGGTGAGACTTGGGTTATGAGAGTTGGACCCCTCCCCTGCATCCACAACTCAGCCCCCAGCCCCCTGTGCCAGGGGAGAGCTCTGTCCTGGGACGGTTGATGTGGGCTCTTGGGACAGAACGGTCGCTGGGCCTTGGATGGGTCCTGGGACCTGTCCTGTCCCTGCAGCATGTCAGCCGGTCCAGCCTCACATTCCTGCTCCCTCTGCGGCCATCTCCCAGGCGGAGCTTGGAGCTGAGCAGGTCACGCGGCCACCCCATCTGCCCTGTCCACAGAAACCATCACCCAAGCTTGCTCCACATTCCAGACCGGGCAGCGGGTTCCCCAAGGCTCCGTGGCCGTGGGATGTGAGGACCTGGGGCCTTCCCAGAGTAGGATGGAGTAGAGCAAGGCGGGAGGGGCGGTGGGCAGCGAGTCCAGTGCCCTCTTCTAGATGGGGACAGGCTTTGGTGCTGGCAGGCAGAGGACTGGGCCCCTGGATCATGGAAGGACAGGCCCTGGTAGCCAGTCCACCAAGTCATCCCTCCCAGGCCTCAGAGAACACACTCAGGGTCCTCATGCCTCTTGGGAGCCTGCAAAGGTATTTATTTAGAGCTCTGGGGTGCGGCCAAGTGAAGGCTGGAGGGGGCATTTCCAGGTGGCAGCTCCTGGCCTCTAAGGGGATCCCAGTGCCTCTCTGGTCCTGTGGGTGTGAGTCACCGGGGCACACGGGGGAGGCCATGGGTGGCGGCTGTGCCTCGGTCTGGCCAGACAGGTCATGTCTCCACCAGGCGCCTGAAATAGCTCTCTGGGGCATCCAGCTCAGGGAAGAGGGTGTGGATCTGCAGGACGGACGTGGCTGGAGCTGCAGCAGCCCTGCCAGGTAACTGGGACCCGGCCCAGCGACACACTCTCTGCCCCAGAAGCCAGGAGCCGACCGTGCCCCATCCCTCCCCATTACAGCCCTTCATCCTTCTCCCACTCCTGCCTGGCTCTGCTGTGCCCTCGAGGGGAACCTGGCCAGCTTGGTGCCAGGTGCTGTAACTCCCAGCAGGCAGTGTCCCTCCCACAGCCCAGGGGGTGGGGGCTCCTGGGATGCTCCCACCTGGGCCTCCAAACTCTAGCCCGGATCCCTACTGTCTGAACCCCCCCGGCTGACCCCACGGCCCCTGGCCCCGTTTCCTGGTAGACCCTCTCTCTGTCCCTGATGGAGCTCCAACCCCTCACTCCCCTCTCCTCATCACCAAGTCCCGGGGCCCAGGCTTCCCAGTCGGGCAGTGGAAAACCAGGACATCCTTGGAGGACTCAGGAGGTCCCTTCAAGGGGGGCCGTGATGGCCGAGGCCCCAGGACCTCGCAGGGTGACGGATGGGGGTGGACGTTGGTGCCCACCAGGCAGTCGCCAAGCTGGGGCGAGTTTTGGAAATGATCTCATCTTCCAACCTCCTGCTTCACAGACAGGGGCACAGAGGGCAGGACCTGGGGCCTGTGGGAGGGGACGGCCTTTGAGAGTCTCCATTGAGGACCCACGGGGCGGTGGCCCTGATTAGGACATCTGTGTTTGTGTCTGGAGCTGCCATACAAAGTGCCACAAACTAGGAGGCTCAGGACAACAGAGTGTGCACCTCACAGCTCTGGAGGCCAGAGGGCCAAAGTCTAGCGTTTGGCGGGGCTGGTTTCTTCTGAGAGCCCCAGGGAAGATTCTCCTGGCCTCTGCCAGCACCTGCTGCTGCCCGTGCTCCCTGGCTGGCGGCTGCATTGCTCTGCCTGCGTGTTCGTGGGACCCCGTGAGCCTCTCCTCTCTTCTCCTCCTCATAAGGGCACTTGGGCTAAGACCCACCGACCCCAGCCTTGAACCAGTTACACCTGCCATGACACTATTTCCAAATAAAGGCAGGTCCTGAGGCTCTGAGGACGTGAGTCTTGAGGGACACAGTTCAACCCACTACAGCGCCCAGTTGTAGTTCAGGAAGTTGAGGTCCAGAGAGATTGGGGAGCCCCCAGACTCACCCACACCGGGGACCTGTCGCAGGTGGAGACCCCCAGACACTGGAGGGAGTGATCTGGTTTTAGGGGGTCACCCAGGGAGCTGAGAACACAGGGAACTGGAAAGAAGTGATCAGGGCTGCTGCCTCAGGTAGGCGTCTGCCAAGGAGACTGTGGAGGTCTCAGGGGTGGTGAGAGGCTGAGGGTCCATGAACCAGGCCGGATGGTAAGCCAGAATTGGGCTTTGAGAGGTGGCTTTGGGCTGTGATTTAAATAAAGGAAGGAGCCAGGTACAGTGGTTCACACCTGTCATCCCAGCACTCTGGGAGGCCGAGGCAGGCAGATCACATGAGGTCAGGAGTTTGAGACCAGCCTGTCCAAGACGGCGAAACCCCATGTCTACTAAAAATACAAAAAATTGGCCGAGTGTAGTGGTGGGCACCTATAATCCCAGCACTTTGGGAGGCCCAAGAGGGTGGATCACCTGAAGTCAGGAGTTCGAGACTAGCTTGGCCAACATGGTGAAACCTCATCTCTACTACAAATACAAAAATCCACTTTGAGAGGCTGAGGCAGGCGGGTCATGAGGTCAGGAGATCGAGACCATCCTGGCTAACACAGGGAAACCCTGTCTCTACTAAAAATACAAAAAAACTAGCCGGGCGAGGTGGCGGCGCCTGTAGTCCCAGCTACTTGGGAGGCTGAGGCAGGAGAATCGGTATAAATAAAGGGAGGGAGTGTGTGGGGGAGTGACGCAGGAAGACTCCAGGCCCGGAGGACGGGTCAGGCCCTGCACACAGCAGGTGCCCAGAAGATGCCAGTGGGAAGCACGTTGCTGAGAGGAGGCGAAGTGTCAGCGTGGGGCTGGCAGAGGGAGACACCAGCAAGGCAGGGTGGTTGACCCAGGAGCTGCCGCAGGCGCCAGGAATTTGAGTGGGCAGGAGCCCGAGAGCTCCCATCTGCGCCCACCTGTCAATCCCAGGCAGTGCCGGGCTCTGGGACAGAAAACCAGAGCAGCAGATTGTTCTGGAGGGAGGCAAAGTGTCTCCAGGAGGCCGAGCGACAGCTCAGCCTGCAAGTAGAGGGGAGCCCGGCCCCAGTGCTGGGGGAGGAGCAGGTGTGGGGGCGCTGGGGTGCGAGGGGGCCCTCAGAGTCCCCAGGAAGGGGCATGGGGTGTGCGGATCCTGAAACTCAGTATGTGGGGGAGATGGGAGACAGGTCTGGAGGAGCCAGGATCACCAGGAGGGGCTGGGCCTGGGAGGCCTTCTAGCGATGAAATCCCACAGGGACCTAGGAGAAGAGGGGGTATCCCGCGTGCAGGGCGGGGGCCGGGACTAGGAGAAGAGGGGGTACCCTGCGTGCAGGGTGGGGGCCGGGCCAGCCTTGCAAATTGATTATGCTTGCAAATGGGCCTCTGGGGCCGAGCAGGGTCCCCCAGGCAGTGCAGAGGCTATGCGGGGGCCTCTGCAGGGTCCTGAGCCGCCCTGTGCCTCTCAGCTGAGGGGGGGACCCAACGCTCCCAGGTCGCTGTGTCCACTGCAGATGGAGGGGCCTGGCCTGAGGGGAGTGTGCGGGGCACACTGGGGGGAAAGGCCACCAGGAAGCGCTGCCCTGTGGCCAAGGCGGCAGGGAGAGAGGGATGCAACTGCACAGGTGCGGAGCCTGGCGTCTGGTCCCAACCCACTTCTGCTTTCTTACCCTGCAGCTGCCCAGGCACAGCCACAGGGAAGCCAGGCTGCGTTCACGGCATCTCCAGGAGAGACAGGGCCCCTTTCCGGCCCCCTGTTCAGCAAGTCCTCCCCACGGCTGGGGGAGGGGCCGGGCGTCACAGCGACCCGTCTGATTGTGAGCCCATAAAAGCGGCTGGTCGGAGGCCGGGCGGAGGCAGCGGCAGGCGCGGAGGGGCCCTGGAGGACATGCTCCGTTAAAGTGGAGGGCCCGGGCGGCCACACGGTAGTGACCCCATAGTGCAAGGCACGGCCCATTCCTAAGCGGAAGAATGTGTGGAAACGTGTGTGGCTGTGACATGGAACCCAGCGGCAGCCGCCGGGCGGGAGGGGCTGCAGCGTGTGGCCATGCGGGTGGCTCCAACCACACGGGCCTGGGCTGAGGCTGTTCTCACTCGGGGGCCGCCTGCTGTGCGTCCACATGGCCGTGGCCCCGTCTTGGGACAAGGCTGATCAGGTTCCCCCACACTGTTGTGGCTTCGATGTCTGTGGCAAAGTGAGATCCCCACCCCTGAGAGACGCACGGCAGGCGGGGCAGGCGGCCTCAGGTCTGTACGCCTTGCCACAGGCTTTTGGCTTTGCTGGTCTCCAGGCACATGGGGAGACAGACGCTGGACAAGCGCATCCTACGCTGGGTTCCAGGGTAGTCCCAGAAGCGCCGGCCGTGAGCAGGTCAGGGCTGTGGGCACAGGGCTTGGTCTAGCAGGCAGGAGCAGCCCCACCTGGGGGAGTCTCCCTGAAGGGAGACAGAGGAGATGCAGGGCAGAGACGCAGGGCAGAGCGGCAGGGCGGAGACGCAGGGCAGAGATGCAGGGCAGAGCGGCAGGGCGGAGACGCAGAGCAGAGCGGCAGGGCAGAGCGGCAGGGCAGAGACGCAGGGCAGAGACGCAGGGCAGAGCGGCAGGGCAGAGCGGCAGGGCAGAGACGCAGGGCAGAGCGGCAGGGCAGAGCGGCAGAGCAGAGACGCAGGGCAGAGCGGCAGGGCAGAGCGGCCAGGGGCCCAGAAGCTGGAAGAGGCAGGAAGGACCCTCCCCTGCGGCTTCCAGAGGGAGCCCAGCTCTGCTCACACCTCGATTTTAAGCCTGGTTTCCAGGTCCGCTCTGCCCCTCCTGTGCTCAGTCCTGTGAGCTGACTGGGTGAGCCGTGTCTGCAGGGCCAGGGCTCTGGGTATGGGCTTCTGAGGGGCGGCCCCGGGCCCCTGTGAGTCTCGGTCTTCCAGTCTGTGGAGTGGGGTGGACTTGTTCTCTGATGCTGGCCGAAGGGGCCTCCTACAGCGTGGGCTGTGGCCTCCATGGGTCCACCTGCCCGTCTGTCCGGCTGCCCTGCCCTGGGTCCACCTGCCCGTCTGTCCGGCTGGCTTGCCCTGCCAGAGGACTCAGTGCCCGAGGCCGGCTTCCCCGTTCACCTAAGGGAGAACAGAGCCATGCCTCCCTCCCAGCCCCGAGCAGGGCCTGTGCGGGGAGGGCCAGCTCCCCTGGCCCGGAGTCGTCTCCCTGTCCCAGCCAGGCTGGAGGTGAGCGGGAGGCAGGGCTCCTCAGGACAGGTGCTGCCTGGTGAGGAGGAGGGCGGCTTCTCCGAGGTTGCAGCGAAGGATGGCCAGGTCTGGAGAGGAAGTGGCCTGGCCAGGCCCGATGTCGGAGGTGACATGGCGAGGGCCGGAGGTGGCTCCTCCTGGGAGGCTGCCCCGGGTTGGAGGCTGTGTGTGTTGGGTCCGGCCCACTCTCCGTGGCCAGATGCCACCCACCCCCACGTCTGCTTAGAGCAGAAGGCAGGCCAGCAGCTTGTGTCAGGATCGGCAAGGACTGTAGCCCTCAGGGCCTGCAGCAGGACAGGAGAGCACACCCAGCCCACTGTTTCCCGTGGATCTCTAGAGCCCCAACACCCCCGAGATAGTCCCCAGGCCTCAGTCCCCATCCCCAGACACACACACACACACACACACACACACACACACACACACACAGACACCCACACACAGAACTCTTGTCTCCCAGTCTAAGCTAGCTGACCCGGCAGGAGCACATTCCTGCAGGCCTCGGGAGAGGCTGGTGTTTGAGGATTGTGTAGAGTCCACTGCAGAGGGTTCCAGAAGAGCCGACAAGAGGTGGACAGGGCGGGGCTGTACTCGAGGGAGCAGGGGGCTTGGCCGAGGACCCTGCGCCCCTCCACTTTGAGCTATGGGTCTGAGGGGCCTCCGTGTGGGCCTGGCCCTGGGAACTGTGGTCACTCGAAGCCCTCTCCTCCTGCTGATGTCCACCCAGGGACAGGCCTCCTCCAGCAGCTGGCCTCAGAGAGACAGCCATGTGCCCAGACCCGCAGGCCACGTGCTTCTGCCCTGTATTATACAGCCTTCGTGGGAGACCGGGGTCTCCCCAGCCAGGCCACCAACAAGCTCCCAGACCCATTCCTGGCCCTCACGTTCATAAAACCCTTGTGGCTTAAAATATTTTTCAGATTTTAGTCGTGGTAGTTGCTGGAAAGGGCCTTTCTGGCCAGCTTCCCGCTGCAATGATCCCTGAACCCGCTCCCCAAGCTCTGCAGGCCTGGTCTGATAGGGTCACCCACAGCGGCGTCCCCTTGAACTTAAGAGCAGGCTGTAGGCCAGGCACGGTGGCGCACGCCTGTAATCCCAGCACTTTGGGAGGCCGAGGCGGGTGGATCACCTGAGGTTGGGAGTCCGAGACCAGCCTGGCCAACCTGGTGAAACCCTGTCTCTACTAAAAATACAAAAATTAGCCAGTGTGGTGGGAAGTGCTTGTAATCTCAGCTACTCGGGAGGCTGAAGAAGGAGAATCTTGAACCCAGGAGGTAGAGGTTGCAGTGAGCCGATCACACCACTGCACTCCAGTCTGGGCAACAGAGTGGGACTCTCTTAAAAAAAAAAAAAAAACAGGCTACAGAGGGCCCTGGGTTGGAAAGAGGGGGCATGTGGTGGCCCCTGCAGGGGATGACATCCTGGGGGGGTGACATCTACCTCCCAGGGAATAAGACCCTGAAACAGGCAGGTGGGTAGAGTGAGGAGACCTCACAGGGCTGGGAGCAAAGGCTCCAATCCCAACCACTGAGGCGCTGGTCTGGCTTCTGCCGTGTATCAACTGGTGACCTTGGGCCTGCCTCAGTTTCCCCATCTACGTAGCCCTCCTCCTGCCCGGACCTTGTTGGCATTAGCCGAGTTGACACCTGACAAACACCTGGACACACTCAGTGGACTGATTCGTCAACAAATGGGACCCCACAGCCCGCCATACTGTGGGTGTTTCCATCTTTGCTTTGCCTGCCAGGAAGCTCTGTGCAGAGTGTTACCCACTCTGGCACTGGCTGCCTCTCTTTAGGGTTCTGGGCACTCTCTGAACTTCGTAGTTTCTTTGGCATTTTTTTTCTTTCCTTGTTTGCTCTTTATTAATTTTTTCATAATTTTGTTTCTTAGATATAATTCACATGAGATTCAACATTTTAAAATGTACAGCTCAATGATTTGGGATAGCACACCCACTAAATGTACTGGGATTGTGTAATCATCAACACCATCGATTTTATCTCGTTTTTAATTTTTGCAGATACACAGTAGCTATTATATTTAGGGGGCACACGGGAGGTTTTGATGCCGGCATGCGGTGCGAACTAAGCATGATCCATTTTAGAACATTTTATCACCTCCCAGAAGAAATCACAGAACCTTTAGCCATCATTTTCGAGGCCTCCCACGCCTGATTCCCCCAGCCCTAGACAAACACCAATCTGTTTTCTGTCACTACGGGTTTGCCTATTTGAGACATTTCACATAAATGGGGTCACACAGATTTGTGTCTGGCTTCGCCCACGGAGCTCATGTTTTTAAGGTTCATCCATCCGGTAGCGAGGGTCAGAATCTCGTTCCTCTGCGAGGCTAGTGTCCCGCTGCTTGGGTGACCTGGACGCCATCTACCCATTCGATCGCTGGTGGCTGTTTGGGAGGCTTTCCCTTTTTTTTTTTTCGCCATTGTGAATAGTGCTGTGAACATCCATATACAAATTTGTGTGTGGACATATATTTTCACTTATATTGGGTAGACGGCCAGGAATGGAATTGCCAGGTCATGGGTTAATTCTAGGTTCCGACTTTTGAGGAACTATTACATCATTTTCCAAACTGGCTGCCTCACTCTCCATTCCCACCAACAGTGCACGAGGCCTTGTTTCTCCGCATCCTCACCAACACCGACATCCTGGTTTTCTTGACCGTAAGCATCCTCACCGGTGTGACGTGGCTTCTCACTGTGGCTTTGATCCGGGTTTCCCGGGTGGCTGGTGACACGGAGCATCTTTGCATCTTTTCATGAGCTTGTTGGCCCCTAGTGTATCTTCTTGGAGAAATGTCTGTTTCCATCCTTTGCTATTTTAAATTAAGTGCCTTGTGTTTTTACTGTTTTTTTTTTTTCCTTTTTTCTTTTTTGAGACAGAGTTTCGCTCTTGTTGCCCAGGCTGGAGTGCAACAGCACCATCTCGGCTCACTGCAATCTCTACCTCCTGGGCTTAAGTGATTCTCCTGCCTCAGCCTCCTGAGTAGCTGGGATTACAAGCACCTGCCACCACACCCGGCTAAGTTTTATACTTTTAGTACAGATGGGGTTTCCCCATGTTGGCCGGCTGGTCTTGAACTCCTGACCTCAGGTGATCCACCCGCCTCGACCTCCCAAAGTGCTGGCATGACAGGCATGAGCCGCCGCGCCCGGCCTTTAGTGTTGAGTTGTAAGGGCTCTTTATGTATTATGGATATTATATATACCCTTATCAGAGAAATGACGGGCAAATATTCCCCCCACTGGGTGCGTCGTCTTTTTGCTTTCTTGATGGTGGCCTGTGAGGCACAAAAAGTCTTTAACTTCACGTATCTCTCTATATCTTGTGCTGCCTTTTGTTGCTTTTGGTATCCTTATTTATTTAATTTCTTTTTTCGAGACAGGGTCTCCCTTTGTCACTCCCCCAGCTAGAGTGTGGTGGTGTCATCACCGCTCCCTGTAGCCCTGACCTCCCTGGGCTCAGCCATCCTCCTGCCCCAGCCACCCGGGTAGTCAGGGCTCCAGGTACACACCACCACACCCAGCTAATGTTTGTATTCTTTGTAGTGATGGGGTCTTGCTCTGTTGTCCAGGTTGGTCTCAAACTTCTGGGCTCAAACAACCCTGCCTTGGCCTCCCAAAGTGCTGGGATTAGCGGCGTGAGCTGCTGTGCCTGGCCTTTATTCATTTCTATGTGGCTGAACACATTTTGCAAGGAGCCCAGGCCCTTGGTGAGCTGGGTAGACACACGTGTGGGTGTGGGCACGGGCAGGCACAGGTGTGGTGGGAAGACTGTGCCCAACATTAGCTGTCAGGGGAGCTCAGGAAGACTGAGGCAGTCAGGGAGGACTTCCTGATGGAGGAGGCTGGTCCTTCGAAATGTGGAGTGGGGACCTCGCCCCCTTTAGTCTGGTTCGGGGTGGGGCCCCACAGCCCCCCTCACATCGGGGGTGTGTTCCCCTCCTCCTTTTGGAGCCCAGCCCCAAGCTGCAGGAACGGTGAGCAGCGAGACCACAGGGCTGGAAGCACACGGGGTAATTAATTTTGACTTACAGGAGCTGTCTTAAATTGGATAGAAACTGGCGAAAATAGGATTAAGAGGGAAGCTGAGCCAAGAGCAAACAGAAGGAAAACTCCCCGAGAGCCGGGCGCCTGGCGGGGCTCTCGGAGCCGCTGAGCGGGAAGAGGCGCGGGACATTGTTGGGCGATCGCGTCATGTCCGAAGGCGGCCTCCCTGTGCCACCCCACGGGAGCGGCGGCCGCACTGGCTGGGAAGATGGGAACGCGGCTCTCTGCCCTCCCTGCAGCTGGCTTATCTGCGCTGAGCTCACTCGATTCCGAGGATTAATTTGGAAACAATTAAAATTCTGTGCAAAACAAGCAGTGGGCTGGGCCGGCCAGCGGGCTGGCACGCACGGAGCCCTTTCATCACCAGTGCAGAAATCTAATTAGTGCGGGATTAAGTCTGCCACAAATCAGCGAGCCGGGAAGGCTCCGGCAAGGGCAGATGAAGCCCCGGGGCGAGGAGTGCCTCACAGCGCGGGTGTCCGGCCGGCAGCAGCCCTGGCCCTGGCCCTGTGCTGGCGTCTCGGCTGAGTTGAGCCGGAAGGCCACCCCCACAGGCGATGTCCTGACCCCTCACCATCCGGTCACCCCCAGCCCACGGGCCCTTTCCCATCCACGTGCTAGGAAATGGCAAACCCATCGGAGCCCCGAGGGAAGGCGGTGGAGGGCGGAGGCCCCTGCAGGCCTCGCGAATGGGGGCCCCTCTTTGCAGCTGGGCTTGGCGGCCCCTCAACGTGCCTGGGCCCTGCCCCATGGACTTTTTCTTTCGAGGTGCCTTTGGGTGTCTGGCAGCCATGACTTTCTGTTGGGCTGCCTTTCTGGCCAGCTTCCTGCTGCAACGGTCCCGGAGCCCTCTCCCCAAGCTCTGCAGGCCTGGTCTGAGAGTGTCAGATGCATGTGGCTGATCGCCGGGGTGCACATGGCTGTTTTGCTGGTGTCTGGAGGCGCTGGGTTTGGCCGGGACATGGCCGAGAGCTCCCTGTCGGGCCATCGGGTAGCAGAGGTGACAGCTCTGTGGGTTCGCCTGTTGGCCAGATATGTGAGGACCACGGGCCGCAACGGAGCTGACTCCATGCCTTGTAAGCTGCCCCTTCCGGGATCTGCAGGGGAGAACACAGCCAGAGGGGAGGCAGAGCAGCTGTCTGCAGAAGATCCCTCCAGGCCGCCTGGGGCAGCGGCCGGCTTCCCGATGTCCCAGGAACCAGCAGACCCCTCCCAGAAAAATGCATCCCCCACAGTCCCTCTCCACCTGCAGGACCCATTCTGGCTGCCCTCGGGCCCCAGAATACAACCCCTGTGGGGCTGCTGGGCACAGGGATGTTTCTCTGGGGGCACCTGCAGCCCACTGGCCGCTCTGCACCGTCCTGGCACACAGGGAAGCGTGTGAGTGTGTGTTGCTCACAGGGCGGGGGGAGAGGGGGACCAGGCAGGCTAAGGGGCCTGAGGGCAGCAGCCCCGGCGGGGGACCCTTTCATAGCACGAGGGTGGGGGGAAGGCAGGGGGAGGAAGGGCAGGGGGTGGGGAGGCTCACCCCACCCATGGCAGGGGGAGAGCCTTGGAGGGGACCAGACTTCTCACCTCCCTTCTGTCACCTCCGGTCACCCCACAAAGCCAGGGCACCAGGGCCTGCAGACGTCCTGGGGACAGGAGTGGGGGCAACAGATGCTTCCTGAGCTAATGAGTTTGACCTCTGGCCCCGGCTCCGGCCTGATGAGGGGTCACCCTAGGAGGGGCTTTTTATCGGCTCCATGCGAACGTCCATTATTCCTGACTGTTTGGAGCCAGACACGGCCCAGAGGGGCAGGGGCGGGGGAAGCCCCGTCCCAGCCCACACCAGGGGCTGATAGATTAGCAAGGCCACGGCCCACTCCCAGCAGGCAGGCGGGGCGCAGGGAAGCATGGTGGCCGCCCCTGCGGATGCTGCCCGTGAGTCGGGAGAGGGACCCAGGTGGAGGCGGGAGCCCGGCCTCAGGGAGGAGAAGTGACTCGCCCAAGTCACACAGCGGACAGGGGCTGCGCCTGCCCCCGCCTCCTCCGGCCTTGCCCCCACAGCCTGGTGTCCCCACACCCGGGAAGAAAACCCGGGCTGTGCTGTCGAGACCCGCCTTAAGACCCCTCTCTCACCTCTGAGCCTGGGAGCTGGGAGTTCCCGGAATTTGCTTCCAAGGCGTCTGTTCCTGAGGCCCACGGGGAACTTGGGAGCAAAGGCCTGAGCCCTCACCCCACCGTGACCCTCGCCGGGGGTTTCGAGGTATCTGAGCAAACTTCTGCTTCTGCAAATTCCCCGGCAAAGGAGGGACGTGGGGTTTTCCTGGCTGGAATGATGCGCTCGGCGGCGGAGGTGGCCCTGCCTGCCTGGTGGGGCTGCCGTGGAGGGCATGGCAGGGCCGCAGGGGCGCGGTCCGGGTGGAGCCGGAGCCTGCCTTGGGCTCGCAGCAGTGCTTGGACACAGAGAGGGGACGGGGAGTCTCTCTGGAGCAGCTGAGAGCCAACGACAGGCCACAGGAGGACGCTGGGGTCCACCTGCCTTTGAGCCGTCCCCACCCTGGCCAGCGGCCCAGCCCTTCCTGGCCCAAGTCCTGGAATTGGACTCACAGTGGCTTCGACCCCTTGGCTGGGTCCTGGACCCCGTCAGCACCTTGCTCACCCCGGGTCCCTGTCCATCACTAGGGAGTGGGGGTCTCCACACGTCAGCGGCTTGCTCACCCCAGGTCCCTGTCTTCCCTACAGAGTGGGGGTCTCCACACGTCCCCCGGGGGTCTGGCACCTCAAGTGTAAGCACCCCCTGTAATCCGGCCCCTCCCACACCTGCGCACAGCCCCAGCTGCTCCTGCACCCTCGTGGCGCCCGTTCCTGTCCCCTCCCCAGCTGAGGTGGGTCCCGGGCTTGTCCGGAGGCCCTGGGCACCTGTGGCCGGACTGTGAGGGCTGCAGGCTCGGAGTCCAGCTGTCAGGGACCCTGGTGAAGTATGAGCTGGTTTTTCTTTTCTGAGGAGCTGGCCAGGGCTGGTTGACCAGGGGAGGAAGGCCTGAGTGCTGCTCTGTGGGACCTGCAGCTGGGGGCGTTCGGTTCTCTCACGGGGAGGGAGCCAGGTGGGGCCCTCCTGGGGGCTGGATGAAGGCGCCGATCCCACTTCCTGATTTGCCTGGAAAACACCCTTGGAATCCGCTTGGCCAGCAGCCGAGCTACCTCTGCAAGGAGCTTCCTTCCGATTCCAGCGTGATGGGTCCACCCGGCCCACCCAGGCACACAGGCGGGATCCCTGGGGCAACGTCTGTAGTCCCTGAGAAGCTACGCGGCGTCTCCCTATCGGGATGGCCAGACGGAGCTGGGACGGGCTGAGGACCCAGGTGCCCGAGGCCAGGACACGCTGGTTCCTGCTTCCTGGGGGACGACAGTGCGGCTGGGGGAGCCTCCACCTGAGGGAGCCTGGGTCTGACGGGTGCCAAGTCTCACATAGGCACAGAGGCTCAGGTTCAGGCCGCCGCCTGGGCCTGGTGGGCGGGCTGCCTGGAGAGTCTTGGGCCCTGGCCCAAGCGCGGGCAGAGAGAGGGCTAGGTGTGGTGGGGCTGCCGGGGGCTGCAGGCTGAGCGGCACCAGCTGAGGCTTGGTGGGGAGTGACTTAGAGCAGGCCACGCCCTCCCCTGTGCCTCAGTTTCCTGGTCCCCATGGGGTCCTTCCCGTCACAATGAGGGGAAGTCCCCGTCAACCAAGTCCATTCCCGACACAGGGGCCAGGAGTGGGGTGCGGTTGGAACCCGCCTCCAAGCTGGTGTCCTCGGCAGACCCCTTCCTGCTCCTCCGAGTCCCAGCACCTACGTCTGTGAAGTGGGCAGAGCCACTACTTCGGCCTCCCGGAGGGCAGCGACACGGGGCGGTGCCAGACCGGGGGGTTGGCCAGGGCACATGGGGCAGTGCCGGCCTAGGGAGGGGGGCAGGGGACATGGGGCAGTGCCGGCCTAGGGCGGGAGGCAGGGGACACGGGGCGGTGCTGGCCTGGGGGGGCCAGGGCAGTGATGTTACGCATATTGATTAGCAGGCAGAGAAGACCTGGCTGGGAGAACCCTGGGTCCAAGTCCCATCCCCACGATGCCAGGCTGGGGAGACCCTGCGGCAGCGGCCAGGCCTCTGTACCTCAGTTTCCCGTCTGTGAAAGGCGGGGGAAACATCTGGGCCAGGGCGGGAGAAACCATCTTGGGCACCACACCCACTCCCCCCTGTCCGTCAGGTCACAGCAAGATGCTGCAGGTTCCAGCAAGAAAGGCCTTTGCTGGTTGGAGTTACACTTACGGCCCCTCCAGAGAAGTCGGGGTCCGGGCTTCTGGCACCCGTGTGGCCGGCGTGGGCTTTGGCTCTGAGGTCTGCTGGACAGGTTTAGGAGGCGGTTGGATGTGTGTTCAGGCGGGAGCTGCCAGGCACGTTCTCTGCGCACGTCTATCCCCAGAGCACAGTCTCCCCGAGTCCCAGGGTCCTGGCTCCTCCTCCCGTTCTGGGTGCTGTCCCGTGGTCGGGTGGCCCTTGAGAGAGGCAGCCTAGGAGGAAGGTGCGTCTGGGACCCAACTGGGGTGGTCAGAAATCTCTAAGTCCCTGGAGCTAATCCCAGTCTCGTGGTCTGAGTCCTCCCGGCTCCACAGCGTAGGTTCTTCTAACCATGAGCAGAGGCTGAAAAGAGGACCTGACTTTCCCGAGCCTGGCCGTCCGGCCAGTCCACTCTGGCCACGGAAGCAGGAGGAGCGCCCTTGGGGTTCAGGCCCTCGAGGTACCCCATGTGTGATGAACCGTCACACTTGTGAAGTTGGAGTGGGAGAGCCCCAGCCCTGCCCTTTCAGGCGGGGTGACCCTAAACAATGGTTTGTTCCTCCATGCCTCAGTTTCCCTGTCTGGAAAGGAGGCGGCATCTACAATCTGAAAGGACTACGGGGATGTCAGCCGAGTCAGCTCCTGCCCAGGCTGGCCCCCACTGGCAGCCACACACATCACTGGGGGTCAGGGAGATGGTAATTCCTCAAGGCCTTCATGTTCTGGGGGTCCGGCTGCAGGCTCGGAGGAGGCAGTGCACGGCTGCCAGCCATTGTCGGTGGAGACGCGGCTCCGGCCTGACTACCACCACTGCCCCTTCTTTGCTCCCTGGCAGGGCCCCAGGAGACGAGCGGGCACCAACCGATAGGTGATGTTGTCCCATCACAGGTGGGGCTCAGCTGACAGCAGCTCCCAGCCCTGGACGCCTGATACCCCT
The DNA here is from genome assembly GCF_002776525.5 of Piliocolobus tephrosceles. NCBI lineage: Eukaryota > Metazoa > Chordata > Mammalia > Primates > Cercopithecidae > Piliocolobus > Piliocolobus tephrosceles. The sequence continues at coordinate 1,991,961 of NC_045450.1, read as the reverse complement.
GAGAAGGTCCCCTTTGCCCTGTCGTCACCATGGAGATGGCCACTGCCCAGCACAGAAGGAACCTGGGGAGGGGACAGCGAGGGCAGAGGGGGCAAGCCAAGGATGCAGCCAGTCCCCACACTGGGCCCTGCACCACGGTAGCTAACGGGACTGGTGTTTATGCCACCCCAGAAGATCCAGAATGTTTCCTCCTGTGCTTCCCAGAAACCTTACAGCTTGTTCTGTTTCGAAAACTGCACACAAGTCCAGGTGCACTGGCTCACACCCGTAACCCAGCACTTCAGGAGGCCAAGGTGGGCGGATTGCCTGAGGTCAGGAGTTCGAGACCGGTCTGGCCAACACAGTGAACCACCCCTGTCTCTACTGAAAATACAAAAATTAGCCAGGCGTGGTGGCGGGCGCCTGTAGTCCCAGCTACTCAGGAGGCTGAGGCAGAAGAACTGCTTGAACCTGGGAGGCAGAGCTTGCGGTGAGCCGAGATCACACCACTGCACTCCAGCCTGGGCAACAGAGCAAGACTCCGTCTAAAAAAAAAAAAAAACTACACATGAGTAGCCGGTTAGAAAACGTCCCTGCAGGGCAGCGAGCTTTCTTTCCTCTTGGAAGCCAGAGGCTTTGACTCTTCCTGGCTGCAATACGATCTCCTCAAGGTACTGCTGGGGTCAGCCGTCGCCTGCTGAGGCTCGGGCTGGAGCCCCGTGCTGCCTGGGTGTTCACAGAGCTCCAGCTCCACCACGATGCTGAGACCAGGCAATGTGGCCGGCCAGTGTCTCCACGAACTCTCAAAATGCAAAAAAAAAACAAAAAACAAAAAACAAAAAACAAAAAATACGGCGGCATCCATCGTCCCTCAGTATCCGTTTCAGACCCAGGAGGACACCAGGGTCCACAGGTGCTGAGGTCCCCGACTTGGAGGGTGCTGAAGTCCCTGGTGTGGAAGGTGCTGAGGTCCCCACTGCAGTGGGTGCTGAGGTCCCTGCTATGAAGGGTGCTGAGGTCCCTGGTGTGGAGGGTGCGACTGCGCGTGCAACTGGCACTTTGCATCATCTGTGGACCGTGATGCCAGGCACACATGCAGACGCCGTTTTCACACTGTGTGGCTTGGGAAACAGCAACAATAAAAATGTCTGTCCGTGTTCAGCACAGACGCAGCCATCCACCAAAAGATATATTTTCCATCTGAGGTTGGTGGAATCCCCAAAAGTGGAACCCATGGACGCGGCCGACCGGCTGTATCACGCAGCCATAAAAGGGAAAGACGTACGGACACCCCCGGATGAGTCCTGGAAACAGGGCACGCGGTGACATGAGCCAGACACAAAAGGACGCACATGGCGCCTCCATTTACACGACAGGTGCAGAGCAGGGAAGTCCGGAGACGGAACGGAGCCTGCTGGTTGGTGGGGGCTGGGGAGGGGTGGGAGTGACTGGTGGTTGGGGGGACTGTCTTTGTGGTGATAAAAATGTTCTGAAAGCAACTGTGAAGACGTTTGCACAGCCCCACGAATACGGCAAAGGCCCCTCCAGCTGCGTGCTTCCGTGGCTGGGCGGCGTGCTGTGTGCATCACATCTCAACAGAGCTGCTGTTTGAAGAATGTGAGCGTCTCATTCATGATTTTTATATTGATGGCACATCGCCATGATAACATTGTGGATAAATTGGGCGAAGTGAAATATTAGCATGAACTTGAATTTCACGTCTTCTATTTCATCCTCTTCGGTGTGGACACCAGAACATTCGCAGTTGCCCGTGGAGCTCGGATTCGTGGCTGGAGTTCTGTTCCCGGAGCTGCTCCAGGCCCTGACAGCGCTCAGGCAATGTGGGGGCGCTCCCTCGTTGCCGTGGTGACAGGCCCCCGCCCCACAGGCTGCCAGCGCCACTCCCAGGCTGGAGTCTGTCTGCAAGGCAGTGGTAAGGGGGTCCTGCCCAGCGGGCCAAGGACGCAGCTGGTCCCCACGCCAGGTCCCCTGCACCGCGGCAGCTAACGGGGCCGGTGCAGCCCACGTGCGGCAGTGGGGCGGCTTCTGTTCTGCTTGCTGGGTGCACGGATGGGCCCTGCCGCCTGCCGGGGTCCTCACCCCAGCGTGCCTGTGGACGTCAGCGTGTTCGGAAGCGGGGCCTTCGCAGGTGTAATTGGTAGCATTAAGGTCATATTGGCTGAGAGTGGGCGTGGATCCAGTGACTGGGTCCTTAGGAGGAGAGGAGGTGACACAGGTCCAGGGAGGCCAAGCACTGATGCAGGCAGAGACTAGAGCGAGGCAGCTACCAGCCAGGACCGCCCAGGACAGTGGCAGCCGCCAGAAACCAGGAGAGGCAGGAGGACCCCTAAGGAACCTCGCAGGACGCACAGCCCGGCCGACGCTGTGGCTTTGATTCCAGCCTCCGGAGCTGGGAGAGCAGGGATTTGTGTGGTTTGAGGTCACCCAGTGTGTGGTTAAGAGAGGAATGCGCTTCTGCCTGGAGATGCTGCCCGGGTACGGCTGGAACAGCCTCTCAGGCCACGCACCGCCCTCCATCCCGACCCCTGGAGCTCACTAATCCCGAACCATGTGGCACGGCTCTCTGCACCCGCACACCCTGAGTGACCCACCGGCCCGGGGACCTGCTGCACGGTCTCATCTCCCACCTGACCACGGCGGTTCTGGGAGGCCCAGGCACCTGCCCAAAGCCACCCACCGGGGAGAGGGGGCTGGGGGCTGAGCCAGATGCAGCCTGTGTCAGGGAAAACCCATCCTCAGACACGCTCAAAATCCTCGGCGCGAGATCACAGAAAATCTCCCTTTTGTTCACATTCTGGGAACGCATTACAGTGAACTCGGATGCAAATTTATTTCAGATATCAACGCCTGCCTCAGGGAACAGTTGTTCTTGCGCTATTTTTTCCCCCGTGGGCTGTGAGTTCTGGAAGTTTCCAAATGACAGTGACAACAGTGACGGTGGTGGGAGCAGGGAGGGTGGCGTGCTTCCGTCCGTAAGCACACGCAGGCCAGGCACTGCTGACCACATCACCGTAGTCAATGACTTCCTTCTCACGGCGGCTGGCGTTCTATTTGCTATTAAATATAATTATTATAATAATTATTAAATACAAGAATGTCAGCTATTATATTCTTTTACGGATGGGCAAGGTGAGGACGTTGGACCAGGCCCTTCCCGAAAGCCAGAGACCCTGGCCTGCTCTCGGGGGAGGAGGGAGGGGGGGCTGGTTGGTCTGGGGCCCCGCTGGCCAGAGCAGGCCCGGCCACTGGACACTGGGTGGCAGAGGTGGGTGCGGTGCTGCCGAGGGTCTCCGGGGGTCCGGCGGGCCCCACCTCCCACAGGAGCAGCAGGTGCCTCCATCCCACAATGGAAACGATGGAGAATTTCCACGGGTGAAAGGAGAAAACGAAGCCCTTCTGTGGCTGCTTGGGTCCTGTTGGGAGTTTGGTTTCTCTGTACTGGTATTTTGCTTCCCATGAAGTCCCATCCCCGGCCCGGCTCCTGTGAATGGAGCTGCGGTGATCGCGGTGTCTGTGTCGGCCTTCAGCTCCTCAGGGCACACGCCCACACGTATGAAGATTCTACGTGGCTGCCTGAGGAACTCCACACGGGTCCCACAGCGGTTGCACCGTTTCCCCGGAGCCGTGCCCCCCAACCCTGGCTGGGGACCCCTACCCCACCCTCCACACTCTCCTGCTTGGATGGAAGCTCTGGCCCCTCCAGGGATGCCCCACCGAGCTCCTCTCACAGCAACCACGGAGCAAGAGTGGGAGGGCCTAGGGGCCCCTGAGAGGCCGCTGGACACCGTATCCAAGACCCTGCCCAGGGACCAGCTCATCTGAGGCGAGGCTGAGAAGCTGGTGCGGCTGGTGGGAGCAGGGGCTGGGACTGAGCCACGGGCACCTGGGACCTGCCGGAAGGCTCAGCTTCCTGACAGTAGGGCGGGGATGTGGACTGTGCCCATGGGGGCAGCCAAGGAGGATGGAGGGGAACCCGCCCTGAACTCAGTGCTGCCAGCCCCGCTCCCGCCATTTCCGCACGTTCCCGTCGAGGCGGGCGGCTGGTTTGCAGAGCCTCCCACCTGGGAGAGGCGGCCCCTCGACCGTCTGCCCGACAGAAAACAGATGGCCCCTCTTCCTGCAGAGCCTGGGACCGGGGTCCTGGGATGCTCTGTGCGGGTGCGGGGGCCCAGGACCACGTTCCAGCATGCACTGCTGCTTCCTCTCAGCCCACTGCTGTGGAGCCCCGGGAGGACGTCTGCAGCCTGCCGCCTGCCAGACGCAGCCCCTGCCCCAGCCCACCCGGACGGGCCTCTGGAGGCCTCGGCCCCCTTCCCCAGAGTGGAACCCCGGCCCTACCCATCCTCTTCTCACCACTGGGAGGGTGGACCTGGCTGTTTCCGGTCACCACCGAGGCTGCCGGTCACCAGGGAGACCGACTCCGGACTCTGGTTCACTGTCCCCAGACTCTTCTGGCCGCCCCCTCTGGGGCCTGCAGCTGCCTCCCCAACCTCCTGCCGCTGAGTGTTGCTGCTGGGACCCCAGGACCCACCCCGCCCCCTCCCTGCTCCCTTCCCCGGGCACCGCTCAATCCTCAAGCCCCCACTGGGGGCTCCCTGCTGCTGGGCTCCACGGGGAGTGAGGCTGTGGGGCTGCGGGTGTCCTGCCCACTCTCCCCCTACCCTGGGCTTAGCAGCCCACTGCCCGCCAGGTGCCTCGACTCCAGTCCAGCCTTAGGACCCCAGGCGACTGCCTCCCCCCAGCCTGTGCACCCAGGCCCAGGAGACACTGCCCATTCTCCCGATGTGGCCCACGGCGGGCCGACTCGAGGCCTCGGGGCTCCAGCTCTCCCTGGGTGCTGCGTTGAGCCCCCAACATCCACATCCACACAAAACCTTAGAACACGGCCTAGGCGGGGTCTTCGCAGACGTAATCAAGCTAGGGGCACGCATGCAGGGTCAGGGTGGCCCCAACTCCAAGGACCTGTCTCTATAAGAAAAGGAGAGAGACCGGGCGTGGTGGCTCACGCCTGTAATCCCAGCTCTTTGGGAGGCTGAGGCGGGCGGATCACGAGGTCAGGGGATCAAGACCAGCCTGACCAACATGGTGAAATTCTGTCTCTACTAAAATAGAAAAAATTATCCGGGCATGGTGGCGGGTGCCTGTAGTGCCAGTTACTCAGGAGGCTGAGGCAGGAGAATGGCGTGAACCCAGGAAGCGGAGTTTGCAGTGAGCCGAGATCACACCACTGCCCTCCAGCCTGGGCGACAGAGCAAGACTCCGTCCCAAAAAATAATAAAGAAGAAGAGGAGAGAGAGACAGGCAGAGGCCGGCCGAGGACCCTGGGGTGATGAGCACGAGCCTGGCACGCAGGCAGCGCCTAAAGCTGGGAGCCGCAGGAGGCTTCGGAGCAGCACTTGATTTGGGGTTTCCGGACCCCAGTGCGGAGAGAGAATGCATTTCTGGCATCTCAAGGCGTCCTGTCGTGGGGTGTGGTCCCTGCAGCCCCAGGACAGATGCATGGTCCAGCTCCAGCCACTTCAGCTCCGGGTCAGTCCCCAAGGCCGGCCCTGTGCACGGACGCAGCCGGGCACAGCCCACTGGGCTTGAATGTGCGTCACGCCACAGCTGGGATCTTCCATGTGCACGAGTTCCTGCATCTGTAAAATGGGGATGGGGGAGGGGCCCAGACTGAGGCCACAGGAGGGCTCAGGGCTGCTGCCCACACTGGCTGTCGTCTCTCGCCGCAGACCCCACCCCCGCCGTGTCCGTGAGGCCTCCGAGGGAGCCTGTCCTTGAGCACAGCCAGCTCCAGGCCCCTGGCTCCTCCCGGCCTGAGCACCCTGCCATGAGGCCCCCGACAGCCCGCTCCCTGGCGGCCGCTGCGCCTCCTGTTTAAATTGCCGCCTGGTCGGGTTCCCACTGCCTCCCCCGCCCCCCGTGGCTCCCCTCCGGCTTGGCGAGGCGGGCGCCCTCCTGGTTCTGGGCTCTCTTTCCAGTGGGCGTGGGCCGGCTGGAAAATGACCTCAGAGGGTGGGGCGGCTGGCAGGCCTGGGGAGCTCAGGGGTCCTGAGGGTGGGTTCTCACACCACAGGCTCTGTGCCTGGCATCCTCAGGGATCTGTGTTGTGGGGGTACCCGAGTGCCCGGCTCATCACAAGGTCCCAGCGTCGCCACTGCCCAGTGCTGCTTGTGCCTGGCCCTGCTGCCCGGCATGGGTCTGTCTGAAGGGCATGAGCCAGGGCTGGCAGTGGGCTCTGCTCCCACCACCTGGACCCGAGAGCTGGCTGGAGGGTGCCTGGGGCTGCCCACCTTGCAGGCCACACTGGCAGGACTCAGCCAGGGCCTGGGTGTGAGGGCTTCACCCAATGGGACTCAGCGAGGGTGTCTGTGATCCCTTCAGCCAGATGGACAGTGGGCTCAGAGGCTGTGATCCCACTGTCAGGTGGGAGCCAGTGGCTTCCCGGTAACAGGATAACAATATTGGTAACAGTGGCCTCTGAGGCAGGGACCCGCCAGGTAACTGCTCCTCCCCAAGGTCTGTAGACCGGGGAAGCTGGGGGTCCCTGATGGGGGCTCAGAGGAGGGGTGAGGCCTCCGTCCATCATGGCCATTGGAGGGCGAGACTGGTCACCTGGCAGAGTCTGGGACACTGTTCCTTGTCAGGTGGGAGCCAAGGCTGGAGCCCTGATGCTGCTGAGACAATTTCAGGGGGTCTCTGCCTCCCCCACCCTAGTGTCCCACAGAGCCCACCTCTCTGGGCACTGCCCGGGCTGAGCAGGGCAGGGAGGGGAGTTGCCGTCTTGGGTGCCAGCCAGGTGCTGGGCTCAGGTGCAGCTTCCAGGCTCTGCCTCCACCAGTTACTACCTCCACCATACAGATAGGGAAACTGAGGCTCAGAGAGGTCAGGTGCCCAGCCTCGGCTACCCAACGCAGTGCTTGGTGGGCAGTGTGGGGCTGACCACCTACCCTGGACTGTGGGCACAGCGGCCCCCACGTCGGCTGCCGGGACTGCACAGGCTGTGGTGGACCTCAGGGTGGCAAACATGCCCAGGCGGGGGCCTACACCCCCAGATTGAGGCAGTGGCTCCCTGGGGTGGCTGCCGCCCATCCCGGCGGTTCTGGGATTGTGGACGCATCGCCCCAGCCCTGCCTGTCTCCTGTCTTCACGTGGCCTTCTCTGCGTCTGCGTCTTTCCCACTGTTGTCTCTTACAAGGTCACCGTATAAGGATTTGGGGCCCACCCAGTCCAGGGTGGTCTCATCTAGTTATCTTTAACGTACTCACATCGGCAAAGACCCTTTCCCCAAATAACGCTACCTTCACAGTTTCTGGATGATGCGCCTTTTGGGGGCCACCCTTCAGCCCAGGGCCACCGGGCACAGAGGCAGGGCCCTGGGATGACCTCTAGCTGATGGAAACTAGACTCCACCCTGAGTTTCCAGATGGGCTGGACTGCTGCCCTTCATCCTCAGCATCGGGGGATGGAGACGGCTGCCCCAACCTCCAAATCCTTGCCAGGAAGAGGCCAGAGCCAGCATCTTGGTTACACGGGATGTGCCCTGTAGAACCACCCCCAGGTCCAAGGGCAGGGCCAGGGTGACTCCTCCCCTGACCACTCTAGTGACGGACAAGGACCGGCTTGCTCCCAGGCTGGGGGTTCTGCCCCAAGACAGTCCCACATCCCAGGGGTTTGAAAGGAGTTGAAGACTTTTGCCCTCCTAGACACCATCTCCCAGGCCTTGTGAACTGTTGATCAACCCACCCATCCATCTACTCATCCATCCACCAGTCCATCCATCTATCCATCCATCCATGCATCTATCCATCCATCCATCCATCCATCCATCCATCCATCCACCCACCCACCCATCCATTCATCCACCTATCCATCCATTAATCCATCCACCTATCCATCCATCCACTCATCCATCCACCTATCCATCCATCTGTCCATCTGTCCATTCATCCAATGTCCATCCATTAATCCATCCACCAGTCCATCCATCCATCCACTCATCCATCCACCTGTCCATCCACCTATCCATCCATCCATTCGTCCACCCACCAGTCCATCCATCCATCCATTCATCCATCATCCATTCATCCAACTATCTATCCTTTCATCCATCCATCCATCCATCCATCCATCCATCCATCCATCCGTCCATCCATCCATCCATCCACTCATCCATCCACCTGTCCATCCATCTATCCATCTGTCCATTCATCCACCTATCCATCCATTAATTCATCCACCAGTCCATCCATCCATCCACTCATCCATCCACCAGTCCATCCATCCATCTACTCATCTATCCACTTGTCCATCCATCTATCCATCCATCCATTTGTCCACCCACCAATCCATCCATCCATCCATCCATTCATCCTTCTATCCATCCATCCACCCACCAGCCCATCCATCCACCCATCCACCCATCCATCCATCTGTCCATTTGTCCATCTGTCCATCCCTTCACATGTTTGACTTTGGTAAGCAATGAATGGGAGGGGAGGGGAGGGGAGTCTCAGTCATGCCCCGGCCCCTCACAGTCCACCCTCCTCCCAGGGCCTTGGCCTCTCTGCCGGCACCAGGCAGGCAGCCCAGCCTGCAGCTGTGAGCTCTGGGTGGGAGACTGGACCCACTGGCTCCTGCCACTGCAGCTGAAAAGCATTTCCAGTTTATAGCAAGCTAATTACTCAGCCCTCCTTTGGATGGGGAAGGTTCAGGGAGGGAAGACATGACTGCTGGTCCAAGTGGATTCAGACGCCAGAGGACAGGCTTTTGGATGGGAGTACTGGGGTGTGTGGAGGTGGCTGGGCCAGGGTGGGGGGTTTCAAGGTGGGGTGGCTCCCCTGTGCCTGCAACGTCCTAGCTTGGGGCTCTGCTGGGGCCTGAGGGCACAGTGCCAGCCTGGGTGGCGAGGGGATGGGCTTGGCTGAGATGCTGGCCCACATGGCCCAGCTGCCCAAGCCCTGGAAGCCAGTGTGGGGCTGGGCAGAGGAGGGGCAGAATCTCTGGGGAGGGGAAGGACAGGTGGAGTCCTGGGGCTGCCTGGTCCCAAGCAGACACTTCCTGGGGTGCAGTGACCGACACCCTCTGAGCCTGTCTTGGCCTCTCTTCCAAGTCTCATGGGGCTGGCAGGGTTGGGGGTCCAAGGCTGTTGAGCATAGAAGTGACCTTCGGGTGTCTGGAGGGGCCAGTCTGGGGACTGTGAGGAATGGGGAGCCAGAGGCTACTGCCAGGCATTGAAACCATGTCTTAGGAAGGCCCCTGGGTTCTGGAGGGCCAGGGGAGGGAGGGGACACATGGTCAGCCTTAGGCCAGTTCAGCACCAGCCACATAGCATCTCTCACACTCCCAACCTCCCCGGAGGTGCAGGTGGGGAAGCTGAGGCTTGGCGCCATGCAGGTGGGAAGTGGTGGAGCCCACCTTCTCAGCTGGCCTATGCCACTGCTGTGGACAGAAGCCATTGAGGAGGCGGAGGTGACGGGTCTGGCCAGAACCCTGTCCTGAGGCCCCCACAGCCACCAGCCCAGGGTGCCACTGAGCAGGGCCGTGGCCTACGTCCCATCTTCCCTGCGTGGGCCTCAGCGGACAACGGGGCCCTGTCAGGAGCTGGGTGAGTGGGCAGGAGGGGAGGGGAAGAGCCTGGGGGGTCGAGGACCCCACGGCCACCATCATTAACCCCCCAAGGCCAGTTGTGGAGGCAGGGAGGGCACGCTGGCCACAGCGAAGGCGGGTCTGCACTTGGCTCTTACTGCCTGTGCTGCTGGCGTGGAGACTTCCTTTACTTTCTTTACTGCCCCCACCCCAAGAGCGTCTGTATTTATTAGGTGCCTCCTGTGTGCCTGGCTGCCTGGCGGGGCCTCCACGTATGGGATTGCTTTGAAGTCCTGGGACTGGGGCCTCGGTCACTGCCCCTGCACCAGGGCACCAAGGCCTGGCGGGAAGAGGCCCCAGGGGAGCACAGTGGGACTCCCCAGGAGCTCTGTCAGCCTGAGGTGCCCTCGAGTCACCAGAAGGGCCTGGGAGCTGGTGCACGGAGCCCAGCCAGCTTCCTCGCCGCTCCCTCCTCCCCTGCAAACGAGCTTCTGGCACTGAGGCCTTGCCGGGGGTCTGACCCTTCGTGGGGCCCCACGGGGCCGAGCGGGACGTGAGTTTTCCCGTCACCGTCCCTGCGTGTGGCTGCTCCTCTGGGGGTCTGGGAGTGGGGAGGGACCCAGGAAGCCCTTCTTCCTCCCCCTCCAGGCTGAGGGACCCCCGAAGGAGGGGTTCCCCAGGGAGGGGCGTGAGGGACCCCCGCCCGGGGGAGCTTGGCGCCGTACCCTGTCCTGGATGTGGGTTTCTGTGGTTTCTGTCCCTGAGAGGCCTTGCTGGAGGCTCCAACTTCAGCTCCAGAGACCCCCAGATGGGGATTCCCCCACTGCACCCTTCCAGGGCAATGAACTGCATCTGAACTGCACCCAGGAGCGGCCCACGCGGTCCCATGTCCCTGTGGTCCAGCGCTCCCGTGGGGCCCTGCTTGCCGTCGCCCCAGTAGGGTGCTGCCCACACTGGCTCCGCCCTGATCGGTCCCTTGCTCCTCAGGGGACTCTCCCTGTGTGTGCTGTGGGCAGCCCGGGGGCAGTGTGACCTCTGGCCCAGGGTGTCCTACCTGGGGTTCTGTCAGGGAGCCCCTTCCCCGACCCAGGAACCTCAAAGCTTAGGGGAGACACTCTAGCTGGGACGGGGCTGCCACTCCCCAGGGGCCAGGAGCCCCGTGTGTGGGTCCAGCAGCCTAGGCAGAGGTGGGCAGAGCCATGCGGGGAAATGGCCCCATGGCCGTGACTCATCTCAGTGCTCGGCAGCTCCTGAGCCTGTAACCCCTGCCCCCCACCCCCGTGTCCAGGAGCTGGGTCTTCAGCACGCTGGTGATTAGAAGGGCCCACTCCCTCCTCGACCACTCCAAGGTAACACCCACCACCTCCCAGCCAGGATGATCCCGGAATCCTGGAGTCGCCCAAATCAGGAGGGAGCCAGGAATCCCAATGCATGGGGTGGAGGGGGGTGCCCGGGGCTGTTCGTGGGGGGCAGGGTGGAGGGGGGTGCCCGGGGCTGCTCGTGGGGGACAGGAGGAGCCTGCGGCTGGGACGGCATCTGCCTGGAGACCGCCAGCCCTCCTGTGCTGCTTTGGGGATCCGGGAGATTATGTACAGTTGTTTGTGGTTACTCTTTGGTAATTGCCAGTTGCGGCTGTGGCAGAAAGAAGCCAAAGTCAGAGGCAGGCACAGATCCTGAGCCAGTAGCACCAGGAGGGTCCCGGTCCCGGTCAGGCCTGGTCCCATGAGGCGGGTAACTACTGTGAGGGGGATCGGCCCCTGCCTCCTGCTCCAGGGGAAGCCAGCAGCCATGTTGGGAGGACCCAGACAGCGCCGTGGAGGGGCCACGTGTGGGAGCCACACGTAGGGGCTGAGACCTCCTGACTCCCAGCACTGATGGAAGAGGGCAAGCTGGACCCCAGGCAGGCCTCCCCCAGCCCCAGTCCAGCCTTCAGGTGACCTCGGCCCTGGCTGATGCTTGACGGCAACGTCCCCCTAAGCCACTCCGCCCAGCCGAGCCCCTCTCAATTCTCACCCCTCAGAAGCCGTGTGAGACAGTGAGGTCTTCAACTGTTTAAAGCAGCTGCATTTGGGAGCACCCAAAACAAAATATCACAGACAGGGCAGCTCACACAGCAGACATCGCCCCCCTCACTGCACTGGAGCCGGTGAACCACGGTGGGCTTCTCCCGCCGTCTCTTCCTGGTTTGCAGACGGCGCCTTCCCAGGTCCCCACAGGCCTCTCCTCTGCGTGCGCGTCTCCAACCCTCCACTCCCTGGAAGGCCACTGTGAGGCTTCATCAGGTCCCCTGGAAGACGTCGTTGTAACAGAATTGTGCCTGTAACGGCCCGTCCTTAATACAGTCACATGTGGAGTTGCCGGGGGCTGGGACCTCTGGGGAGACACACTCAGCCCATAGCAGCAGGGGAGGCCAGTGCTCCCACCACCCTGCCTTCTGCTCCGGCCCTGGCTCCTGGGGGCGTCTTTCCGTGCCGCCTCACATCACCGGCCGCTCCTTCAGGGACACGCCACATCTGCTTGACCCGTTGCCCGTCACACGTAGTGTTCTTTCATTTACTCAACCAAGGGTGAGGGCACTTCCCTAAAAGGCTGCCCTGCTCGGACCCTGGCATTGTCGTGCGTGACGATGTCCTGGTTGCCCGAGAGCTTCCAGGCGGCTTCTCGGGGGAGTTGCTCTGCAGTCCATGCCAGGGTTCTCCCAGGACCCTGTCCTCGGGGGTGCTGGGCATTGAAGCAGCCTCAGTCAGAATCTACTCCTGGCCCCGCAGCACAGGCAGTTCGCACAGTGCCCGGTGTCTGGCGTCCAGGGCCAGAAGGGCCACTCGGTCCTCATGATCCGCTTGTGAATTCCACTCACTCACCCGTTCACACAGGCACTCATTTACAGAGCCCCCAGGGCTACACTGCACCACGCACGGCTCTGAGCCCCCTCGGCTCTGCCGCACAGGCTTGCTTCTTGGTGTGAATTACAACCTAGTCCTCTGAGAGTCCCTCAGGATTTTCCAGATAAAGGGCTTCCAGCCAAATGACCCAGGGAAACACAGGTTACGCAGCAGCAGCCGGACCTGTCCTGGCTGATAAGTCCTGGCGCAGGACTTATCAGAGCCTTGAGTGTTCGAATGGGCACCGGGTGGATTCAGGGGGAGGCAGAGCCGTGGGCTGCTTGGGAATGTCTGTTCTCTGTGTGTATCAAGCCGGGTTGAGGGGGTGGCACCATCTCTGCTGCTGAACGAGGGGCAGGCAGGTGCCCCAGACCACTTCCTTGTTGCTTCCTGAAGCCTGTGCCTCCAGCCCAGCCCTGTGTGGAGAGAAGGAACCAGCCCACCCTGGCTGCATCCCTGGGGCAGGCCTGGTCCTGCCTAGGTCTCAGTTTCCCCCTCTGAACCAGGGGCTGGGACTTTCTCTAGGACCCCTCCCCCTGCCACTCTGTCTTCACTGGCGGGAAACGGGTGCCATCCCCAGCTAGCGTCCCCTCAGTCCCCGCCCCCAGGCAGTCACACGCACACACACGCAGAGACACACAGGTGGACACACACACACACACGCTGACTGCCCCGGCTCCAGGCTCCGTCCATCCAGGGGCCCTGAAACTGCCTGGGGTCTGTCCCAGTCTTCCCAGCCCTGCCCACGCTCAGGGCTCTGCTGGGTCCCAGAACTTCGTGAAACTCTCCAGATACCCTGCTCCCTGCCCCTAAAACTCCAAGGTGGGGCCATGTCCAGGTTCCCCCACCACGGGCTGCTGAAGCATCTGCGGCTGGCACCTCCCTTTCCAAACGGGGAAACTGAGGCGGGGCCAAGTGATGTTCCCCCGTGTCAGGACCAGAGCGCAGCAGAGCTGGCACTCCAACTAGGCTGACTGCGAGTTTGGTGTCCCAAACCTCATGGAGCCCTGGGCAGCCCACACCCTCGCAGGCTGGACCCTCCGGGAAGCGGCTCTCCCACCTGGTGAGACACTCACCTGTGAGGACCCCGGGCCTTCCTCACTCTCAGTTCTCATGGCAGCCCGGAGATAAGGTTCAGAAAGGTTACGCAGCTCAGCCAAAGTCACGCAGCTGGTCCGGCGCTTCTCACAAAAGCCGATTTCATTAACTGAGTGTGGTGAAGCCTCCATCTTTGAGTCTCAAGGGCAAAAGAAAAAAAAAAAAAAAAGTTGAGGAAGGAAGAGGCGACCTGTGCCTGGGAGCCGGCCTTGGGGCCCTGAGAGGTGGAGCCAGCCCCACTCCACAGCTTCCAGGGAGGGCAGTGGATGTGCCGGGGTCTCCTGGGGCCCAGAGGCCCAGAGACTGGATACGTCCTTCAGAGTTCAGCCAGGCCTGAGTTGCCACCAGCCTGGCCCCACCGAGGCCCCAGCGTACAATTAGGGAAGCGGGGCTTTGGCTGCAGGACCACAGAGCCCCAGTAGGAGCCCCCACCTGGCGCAGTGAACCGAGGACAACGTCGGGGCTGCCTGAGTGCCAGCACCCCTGTCCCCAAGCTGGGGTGCCCCTCACCCCACACGAAGGAGCGAGTGTGGCCCCGCTCCAGCCCTGTGCCTGCACGAGTCTCTGCCCTGTCCCCAGTCATGCCCTGCTTCTGGGACTCTCCTCTGCCCAGACCCTCAGCTCCCATGTCCTCCCCAGACCCCCAGCTCACACCTCTTCCCAGACCCCCAGTTTCCACGTACTCTCCAGACCCCCAGCTCCCACCTCCTCCCTGAGACCCCCAGCTCACACCTTCTTCCCTCGAGACTCCCAGCTCCCACCTCCTCCCCAGACCCCCAACTCCTACCTTCCCCCAAGACCTCCCAAGCTCCCACTTTTCCCCAAGGGTCCGTCTCCCATTATCACTGGCTCCTCATCCTCCGAGGCCTTCTTTTCTGGGCTTTCTCCCTGCTCCCCACCCCCTGGCAGCCTGGGAGCTCCAGCAGGGAAGGGCAGGGCCTGGGATACCTCTGCCCTGGGCGCCAGGCCTGGGGCACACTTGCTTTACTGACCACCCTAGGATCACTTGGGCCTAGGATTTTGAGGCCAGCCTGGTAACATAGGGAGACCCCATCTCTACCAACAACAACAACAAAAATTAGTCAGGCATGACTAGTCCTAGCTACTCAGTAGGCTGGGGCAGGAGAATCCCTTGAATCCAGGAGGCAGAGGTTGCAGTGAGCCAAGATGGCACCATTGCACTCCAGCCTGGTGAACAAGAGTGAAACTCCGTGTGTGCTTGGTGTGAGGTAGGGATCTAGCTCTATGTATATGTGATGGACAGAAAGTCATCCCATGGTGTGGTCACTGTGGGATCTGTCCCCTCCTCCACCAAGTCCCAGTGCACCAACTGCCCCATCTGCCTGGTCCATTACTGAACTCTCTGTTCTGTTCCATCAACTCAAATCAACCTACAAAAATGGCTATAATCAGCCTGGGTATGCGTGACCCCAAAACAGATGGTTAATTCCCTGAAAAGAATTGAGCGCCAGATGTGGGGGATCATGTAACCTGAAGGCTGCTTCTCTACTTTCAGTTTTGGCCAGGGTGGGGGTTCTGATAATCACTCATTAGCTGCTTTGCGGGCAGACACTCACTGTGCGCCTCCAGGGTTTCAGGCACCGGGATGGACCAAATTGGGTGGAGCTTAGGAGAGGTACACACTGGAAGGCGGGGAGGGATTGGCAATGCGGCAGAAACACACGCCAGGTCATTTTTGTGAGGGGCAGGTACTACTGAGAAAACCACATGATGTAGGCAGAGGTGGCTGTCAGGGAGGGCGTCTTCGAGGACGTGGTCTTTTTGTCTGGTCTGATGGACGAGAGGGGGTTCACTAGCAAAGATCTGGGGTGGAGAAATTGCAGGAAGAGCAACTAAAACGGCCCTGCAGCAGGAATGGGCAGTGCGTGGACACTGCCAGTGGGACTGGAGCTGGGAGGGAGGTGGGGACTGTGGAGAAGCAGGCAGGGCCGGCCCACCAAGCAGAAAGGCTTCAGGGGTGGGGCGGGTGGCGTGGACACTAGGGACCTCCCCACGTGGCTGCCTCGAGCCAGAGCACTGTGGGGAGGACCCTCCCTTCTGCATTGCCGGTGCCACAGTGTGAGGAAGGTTTATCCACCCAAGCCCAGGCCGGCCTCACTGCCGCCTCCCTGCCCTCTCACGGCCGGCCCGTCCCCATCCCACCCCTTCCCAGGGCCACTCCAGCTCCAGAGCCTGCAGCTGCCCAGTCAGCCCTTGTGGGTCAGGCCCTGGCCCAGGCCACGTTTGCCCCCACGGGCCCAGGACACCTGGCCCTTGCCTCCATGGAAGGTCCAATCCTCTGCCCGCCCCTCTGCCAGCAGAGCCTTTCACAGAACTGGAGGACACTGGGCTGAGCTGCCTGGAGGGGCTGCAGCTCACAGCCTTAGGGGACGTGCAGAGCTGGCTCGGCACAAAACAGGATGTGCCTGATGCTGAGTTCTCAAAACTGCGTGTGAGCATGGGCAGCTGAGAGCAGCAGGAGGACTGGGGCCATGCAGGGAGGCAGTCAGGGACCCCTCGGGTCAGCCTTAGGGGCCGTGCAGGGAGGCGGTCAGGGACAAACGATGGCTTGGTACCCTCTATGGCCTGAAGCTGGCCAGCAGGGAGCTCTGGGAAGCTGTCCACAGACCTGGGGGAGCCCTGCCCTAAGTGGACAGCAGGGTCCCCGCCAGGCCCAGCTCCCACCTCTCCCAGGCCTGGGCACAGTGGGCCATTGGCCACTTCAGCCACTTTGCTGCGGTCCAGGCAGGCGGGGAGTCTCAGCGCCCCAGCAGGGCATCAGGGCGTACGGGAGGCGGTGCTGGCTGTGAGTGGGGCCCTGGGCCGGCGGCAGCAGGGGCGCCGGTTTTCTCGGCATTAAGCCTGGCTCCGCTCTGCCGGCTGTGGAATTCCTGGTCTGATCCGTCTCCAGATTGGCCCTGAAAGAAACTGGGGGAGAATCAATTTGTGCCACGTTCTAGCAGCACGGCCTCATCATGACAGATGCCAGGCAACCACGGGCAGGGAGCCCCCGGCCCGGCCCCGACCCTCCTGCTGGGACCCTTGGGCTCCTCACTCCCCTGCCCCACCCCCTTCCCGCCCCCACGCCCTGGCTGGCCTGCTGGCGCCTGGGAAGGAGGAGAGGGGGTTGCCGCTTGCCGGGAGTCACACGGCGCTGCCCAGGCAGAAGCTCGGCGGGGTCTCCTGGCGGCACTCGCACGCGGGAGCTCATCCTGCCCGATGCGGCCCAGAAACGAGAGTGTCCCGAGCACAGGGATACCGGCACAGGGCCACCTGGGGAGCCGAGGTGGGGCCAGGACAGCTCCGGGTCTCTTCCTCTCTTGGCCTCCTTGCTCCAAGGCTCCTCTGGGAGCCCAGGGAGGAGAGGGAGAGGCCTCAGGAGGGCTTCCTGGAGGAGGTGGCCCTGAGCTGGTGCTGGAGGAAGCCTCACCTGGCCCGGAGCCTGGCTCCAGCATCAGTCAATTACACGCCCCCTTCCAGCGCCCAGCGGCGTCAGGCACTGCCTCTGGCTCCGAGAGGGGTGCCCGAACGTCATGCTGGGCTGAGTGTTCTGTCACCTACAACTGCTTCCCCTAACACCGGCTTGCCTGAGCCCCCAGGAGGCCCCACAGCTGGCATGGTGCTCACGGCCCCTAGTGGAGCTGCCAGCCCCAGGTGGCCTCTTCAGCCTCTCAGGCCCAGGGGTGGGTGGAGCCAGGAGGGGCCTGAAGGGGCAGGGTTCACTTTCAGAGCCAAGGCTTCCGGCCTCTCCAGGCTGCTGGGCTGTGGGTGCTGTGCGTAGACCCTGCCCTGCCGGGCAGCTGGGAGGCACAGAAGCCTCTGCGGGGAGGGACAGAGGGTGCTGGACGGGCCAAGGCGTCCACACTGCAGGCAAGGGCTGGTCCTCAGCCTCCCCATCTGCTAAGTGGGGCCCGTTGGGCTCTGGTCAGCCTCCCAAGGCTCCTCACCACCTGCCTGGATTGCTCTGCTCAGAATGGAAAGTGAGGGCCACAGCCCGGAGCCAGGGGCTGCAGCCTGAAGACGCCTGTGCTGCCCGCTCAGCCCTGCCCGCTTGGCCGTGCCCGTGGCTAGGGCTGCAGCTTCACAGCTGTGCTGACGGGCCCCGCCCACTGTGGGTTTCAGGTCCAGGCCTGGCCTCACCCACATGTGGCAGCCCAGCGGCCTGGGGAGTGGCTGGGAACTCACACAGGGCCAGAGAGGAGCCGCCACGGCCAGCACTGGGTCCAGAGCGCTGCTGGCCGGCCCTCCGCAGACACAGGCCTCGCTCTACCCTGGCCCTGTGCCCCTGTAGGCACCGCGCTGCCGAAGGCTGGGCCGCAGCCGCCATGGTGATTTCACATCCACCCTGCTCTGGGGTCCCGGGGAGTGCCGGACCCAGCCAAGCTACATTCTGACACAGACCCCATGGTTGGGCCGAGTTTCTGTCGCCTCCTGATGACAGGAGACACGGGACACGACACTGACTGGGAGCCTCTTGCCCAGGGGAGCGGCTGCACAAGCCCCGAAGCCCAGGCCGGGTGGGGAGGGAGGGGCACGGCCTGCCCTCCAGGCGTTCCCGGTCTGCTGGGGTCGTGGGAGGAGTGTCCTGGCCCTGGGCCCCATCGTGAATGAAAGGGGTCCAGGGTCTGGTTGCCGGGGCTGTCCAGCCAGCTGTCCGTACCTAACACTGCTGCAGGGAGGGGACCTGGGGACTTGGCATCTGCCTCTACATGTGTTCCCAGCCGGCAAGCGGGGTAGGGGGCTGGGTGGGAGCCAAGCCGGGTTCCCCACCTTCGCCAGAGCGGGCTGCCCAGGGCCTGGGCGGCTGCCCTGTACCACTCGAGGTGGGGTGGGGTGGGTCCCGGGCAGGGGCCGGAAGAGGGGCCGCTTGGGCCCAGCTAGCTGAGGAGGGCAGCTCAGGGAGGGCTGGGCGGCCCAGGGGAGCTGGGGGGCAGGCGGGTGCCGGGCGTGATTCCAGTTTGTGACTGGGCTTTGAGAGGAGTGACCGTGAAGGGATGGCCCTTGTTATCCTCTCAGCGGCGGACAGGTTCTGCCACCTGCTCTTGGCCACAGATGGGGAGACTGAGGCACACAGAAGGGCTGTCAGCGGCACGAGGCTGCGGGCGGCCAGTGGTGTGGAGGTTACCCAGGAGTCGTCCAGCACAGGGGGCTGGCGGGTCCAGCACCGGCCTTCAGGCTGCCCCGGCGTGGGCTCTCCCGCTCCCGCCTGGCTCTTGGGCCCCTGGTCTGGCTCTTCCTGCTTCCTCCACCTCCGGGAAGCTGCCAGGATTGCTGTGCTCTGAACCAGCCCTCCGTGCCCAGCCCAGCCACTGCTCAGCCACCGCGATGCCACATCCGGGTGCGGCTAGGCCCTGGCTTGCGGCCAGCGGTGGGCGGGGGCCGCCTCACCACAGCTGTCCAGGCTGCAGCCCCCAGCCACGGCGGAGCAGGCGGGGCTGGGACCGGAGAATAGGCGCCTTCATGTTGCAGCCCCTGGCTCTGGACTGCGCCTGGGCCCCACCCTGGCCCCCGTGCTCCCCCCACCGTGCCCGCGGTGCCCTCCTCCGCCTGCGCGGCTGGTGGCAGGGCCTCCCCGTGTGGGACCGGGCAGCCACCTGCTGCCCACAGCTACAGCCGCACAATGGGCCCTTGTGAGCCGGCGGGCAGCGGGTGGCGGGCAGCGCCTCACGGCCCACCCCGGGCTCAGAGCCCCGCTGTGTGAGGCGGCTGCCCTGGCTGAGGAGCACGGAGCCAGCCAGGCTGGCCCCACCCACCCTTGGCCACAGGGTCGCTGGCTGCTGCCCCCAGCCTCTGTGGTTCCTGCCCCGGCCTCCCCTTGGGAGACGGTGGTCTGCCTGCCTGAGGGTGGGGGTTTTCCAGAGTAGGAGTTCCGAGCCAGAGACCACCTCCCCAGGGTGTCTCTGGCAGCCTGAAGCTGAGTGGTGGCTGGTCTGGGGGCCCAGGAGCCACCATCTCCTCCAGGCCTCCACGTGACCAGGGTGTGGCAGGAAGTTCGTTGCAAATGCCCAAGCTGTCCCAGGCATTGTCCTACTCCAGAGAGAACTGAGCTGCCCCAGAGCTGGACAGGAGAGATGGGCCTCTTTCCCGGGGGAGCTCAGTGCATCGGGAGGCCTCTCCGTGGGACGGCAAAGGCATAGAGAAGCCAAACTGAGCAGTGGGACAGGCAGGAGAGCCAAGTGCCTGGATCCAGCCGTGCCTGAAGCCATCTCTCACATTCATGACTTTGATTTTTAAAATTCATTTTATTATTATTATTATTATTATTTTGAGATGGGGTCTCTCTCTGTTGCCCAGGCTACAGTGCAGTGGTACGATCATAGCTCACTGCAGCCTCAGACTTCCAGGCTCAAGCCATCTTCCTGCCTCAGCCCTCCAAGGAGCTGGGAATACAGGCACACGCTACCGATCCTGGCTTTTTTTGGTACAGACGGGGTTTCCCTATGTTGCCTAGGCTGATCTTGAATTCCTGGGCTCAAATGATCCTCCCAAAGTGCTGGGATGACGGACGTAAGCCATGGCCCCGACCCGTGGATTTTAGTTGAATCGGGGACACTGGTGTTTCTGTGGTTCGCCTCAGAGGCCCTCGAGGTTTTGTGTGGATCCCGGGTGGGAGGTGCTCAGGCAGAGCTCAGAGGTGACCTTCCCACCCCCGTTCCTGGGGCGCCCAGGCTTGTGTGGCATAGGCCCAGCCTCGGGGCTCTCTAGCCTGGCAGAGTCCCTGTCCACTGTGGGGCCGCCCAGGCAGCCGGCTCCTCCACGGGGACCAAAGACAGTGCCCTCCCCCGTCAGGGCAGTGTGTCCAGTCTGTGCCAGGGCTAGGAGCTCCTGGAAGACACCTTGAAGCAGCGGGACCTGCCGGGGTGTCTGGGCAGGGGTTTGCCCCACGTCCAGCTCTCCCGCACACGGTTCTTGACCCCGAGGCCCCAGCTGACCATGGCCTCACAGGCTCCAAGGATGGCTCCAGGGCAGCTGGGGGAGGAGCCACACAGAGCTCTCCCACCCCACCCTCCTCCCTCTGTCTCTTGCTGCACCTTGAACCCTCAGTAGCAGAGGTGGCTCAGGGACGATTCCAGCTGGGCGTTTCCTTCAAGGGGAAGGTGGGAACACTCACCCCTAAGTCGGGGGTGCCTGGGGTCCTGTGCAGGGCGGGACCCCACCTGTGGATGGTGACACAGGCCCCAGGACCCAGGTCCCTTTGGTGAGTGGAGGGCAGATCCCTGAGCTCAGGGGTGCAGTTCTGCTAGTAGGGGTCCCTGGAGAGCAGCTCCTGTCCTGTCCCGCTTAAAAACCATGCCCCCAGCCGGGTCCCATCCAGGGCAGGAGAGCAGCCCAGCCCTGCCTCCCCAGCTGCGCTCCCTCCCGGCCGTTCCAGGCGCACTCCGAGTCCCCAGGGCCTGTGCAAACCAAGGACCTCCTCGAGCTGTAGCCGGTGCAGCTGTAAGCACACGTAGGGGGAGGGGCCGGGCGGCAGATGAGGCCGAGTCACTCTCGGGGTGGGCTGGGCGTGGCTGGGCCAGGGGGCGGGCTGGGGCCACAGGGTGCTGCTGCCCCTCTGCCTGGGAACCTGCATCTGGGGCTGAGGGGTGGGGCAGCACTGCTGGACACAGGGCTGGTGCCCCAGGTGGGCCGTGGGCGCAGGCAGTGCCAAGACTGGACGGGGCCTGCATGTGGACACTTCCTGAACACATGCGTCCGGCCCTGGACTGCGGGGCCGGGTCAGAACGGGGACCCTGAGGAGCCAGGAGCCCACCCCCACCCCCGGGGCTCAGCAGTCCCAGGCTCCTCTGGGGCGGTTACCCTCGGTCCGCACGGCCTGGGGCTCGGTTTTCAGGGCAGGCTGCAGCTGCTGCTGTCTTACGGGACAAAGGGGGCAGCTCCATTGTGCTCCCCAATGAACCCTCACCCCTGGGAGAGTCAACAGAGCCAGAGATGCCCGGCCACCCTGCCCTGCTCTGCCGCCTGCCACACCGCTGCCAGGCTGGGTCCTCCGAACGTGCTGGGGCCCAGAAGTCCCACCATGCCCTCTGCCTGCCTCTCGGAGCCTCTGCTCAGCCTTGGGGACCTGGGCAGGGGCAAGGCCGGGCGATCCGGGGCTGCTCAGCAGGGGGGAGAGAGAGACACTGAGGGTCCCAGGATCAGCGCAGGGCCCAGTGTCCAGAATGTGACTTACAGGGTCACCGCCAGGCTACACGAAGTGAAGGACCCCCGCCCTGGAGGTCACAGAGCCAGCGCTGCGGGGCGGCCCTGGCTGCTGGTCTCAGGACCCACTTGGATGGTGCTTGGCCAGCATGGAGCTGGGCTGGCAGGTGGGGGACACTGAGACAGGGAGAGTCCCACCCCGGGCCCCTCAGGCCCGTGAAGGCCACACCCTGGCCCGCCCCTCCTGCCCTGCTTGGCTTGCGACCCCCACAGACCTGCCCTGTGGACCTGGGCCAGGTCCAGCCCCAGGGGCTGCTGGGAGGCACTGCGGTCAGAGGGGCGGGGGCTCTGGCGCTTGTCTGCAGGTCTCCGGCCACCTCAAGTGACAAGAAGGGGGGTCAGTGAGGACATGACCAGTGGCTGCCCCCACTCTAACGGGCTGGCCTCGCTGCCTCTTCGTCTCTGCCTGGCCCAGCACACCAGCTCTGGGAGTGGCCACCCTGCAGCCCATGTGTGTGGGGCCCTGTCGTGCCCTGAGCTGCTGGTGCAGCCTCGCCTGGGTGCCGTGCTGGGCCCCTGTCCCCATCCTGCAGGGAGGAAGCACAGCTGGGGGAGTGGCCCCTCGAGGGCCCCTGGGAGCTGAGATCCTGCCCCTGGAAGCAGCCCTGGGGAGGCTCCCTGCTGAAGCTGCTGCTGAAGAGTGACAGGCCTGCCCAGCGCCGAGGGAGGCCCGGGGCTCTCAGAGGGAGTGCACGGCAGGGCAGGGCCATGATTCTCGGTGACAGCCGGGCTGCCATGGGCTGAACCCCTGCTATCTATGGGCCTGTGGACAGGTGCTCAGCTCCCTGGGCCTCAGTTTCCTCACCTAAGGAATGGGACGGGCAGACCTACGCCCCTGGGGTTGGTGCAGAGAACAGGACAGTGCCTCCGAGCAGCACCTCCAATGCTGTCTGGGGCCTGGGAATGCACCAGGACTCATAAATAAACATCAGCTCTCAGCACCTCGCCCTCTACGAGGGGAAGGCCAGAAACGTCCCATTTAGAGATAAGGCGAGTCCATGAGCAGCAGACAGTCGGTGCTTAACAAGTGCTGGCTCTTCTTCAGAGCGTTAGGGTGCCAGCGCTGGCCAGAGTGAGCCTCGCTGACCAGGTGGCTGTGGCAGCCAGCGGAGGTCAGCCCCCGAGGAGGGTGGGACACCTGCGGGGCCGGCGTAGGCTCAGGCTTTGTCTGGGAGTGCCCTGCCCCGAGCACTAGCCTGGACGCCTGAGCTGAGTCTCAGACAGGCGTTTCGGGGCCGACCAGGCCGGAGCAGCCGCCATCCCCAGGCAGCTGAGCCCAGCGGCGAGGGCTGGTAGAACGATCTAGCCGAAATGCTGATCTTAATAGCAAAACCACTTCTTTCCAGGGAAAAAACACGATCCTCAGCCAGCCGGCGTATACACATGGGGCCTGAAAAAGAAGAGAATTCCGGAGACACATACGGCCCCGTGCGTCGCCGCCTCGGCCCGGCTGCTAAGTTATTAAACTCCTGCGCAGGGAAAAGCGATAAAATAAACATTCACCTCTCCCGTCGCTCTCAGAAGTGAAAGGTTCCCGAGATGGGAAACGCAGGTGGCTTGCAGAACGCTCCATCCACATAAAATCATCAGATGCTTGAAGACCCTGGGAGAAATGGGCTGGGATGAATCACCTGCTCAGAGCCACTTAGCACTTCGCAGGGGCTGCGAAGCCCTGGGGTCGGCAAGGTGTCCGTCGCTGGAGCAGGGGTGGCTGATGGATCTGGTGCGGGGCGGGCGGGAGGAGCCACAGACTCGGATGCAGCAGACTCGGTGGGGACCACCGATTCACGTCTGGCCTGGGGCTCTGTCCCCGGGAACAGGAGGGGATCAGGCTGGGGAAGCTGGGGAGGGGGTTTCTCCCTTCTCTTTCCCGGCTGCCAGGCCGTCAATGGGAGACACAGGTCTTGGGGACCGGGACCTGCAACCCCTTCTGATCCCAGCATCTGAGATTGGCCTGGTGCCGGCTCTGAGGTCCCTGAGCAACCTCAGCTCGGGCTGGCTGTGGAGGACCTTTGAGGGTTGCCTGGCAAGCCCTTCTCCTTCTCAGCTGGCCATGGCACACAGGACCCCACTCCTCCACATGCCCAGGGTAGGCATCACTCATCGAGCCCCGCACTCCCCCAACGCTTTGCATCAGGGCCGTCCAGGCAGCTGCAGGTGATCTGGTGACTCTGGCCTGAGAGACGCGCAGACCCACCCCCTTCAGTGCCTCAACCACCCGGCCGATGGGTGGCCCTGCCCCAGGAGGAGCAGGCGTCTTCCTGCTTCCCCAGAGCTCCCTCTCCAGGCCCTGCAGCCACCTCTCGGAAGTGCTGCCCTCCCCACAGCTGGGAGCAGTACCGACCCCCTCTTCGCTCTCCTGGGGAGACACCTCTCTGCACCGGAGGTCAGCCCCCGGGGCCTGGGTGTGGGAGTGGGCATTTTGATGTTGGGGGTGCAGAGGTCGCGGCCCCATTAGCTTCTCTCGCTCTGGGATGAGAGCATGAATAAGGCCTGTTGGGCCCCCAGACCCTGACACCCCCAGGCCCAACACCTCCCCGGAGGCCCCACCCATTCTCCTCTTTTCCTTTTCTCACGAGAACCCTTTCACCCTTATCCTGCATGACCTCATTTTAGCTGATTAAATTTGCAAAAAAAGGCTGGGCTCAGTGGCTCACACCTGTAACCCCAGCACTT
The DNA here is from genome assembly GCF_002776525.5 of Piliocolobus tephrosceles. NCBI lineage: Eukaryota > Metazoa > Chordata > Mammalia > Primates > Cercopithecidae > Piliocolobus > Piliocolobus tephrosceles. The sequence continues at coordinate 1,967,521 of NC_045450.1, read as the reverse complement.
TGGGAGGCTGAGGCGGGCAGATCACCTGAGGTCAGAAATTCAAGACCAGTCTGGCAAACATGGGAAAACCCTGTCTCTGCTAAAAATACAAAAAATAGCCAGGTGAGGTGGCGGGCGCCTGTAGTCCCAGCTACTCAGGAGGCTGAGGGGGGAGAATCGCTTGAACCTGGGAGGCGGAGGTTGCGGTGAGCTGAGATCACGCCACTGCACTCCAGCCAGGGCAATGGAGCGAGACTCCATCTCAAAAAATAAATACATAAGCAAATAAATAAATGAATAAATAAATAAATAAATAAATAAATTTGCAAAGACGCCATCTCCGTGTAAGATCACACGCTGAGGCTGCAGGTAGATGTGAATCTGGGAGACACTGTTCAGCCCAGGAAAGGCACCGACAGTAGCAGGGCAGCTACCCTGAACACCCAACCTGACTGGCACTCACCCTGGCAGGTCCCCCGGGGGCCCGGCCCCTCCACCGTGCAGCGGGGGCTCCAGCTACTTCCCTGGAGAGTCCCTGACCTGAGCTCTCCTGCGCCAGGGTCTAGTCAGGGTGGGGGCTGACTCCGTCCCTGGAGCAGGTACACTGGGCCCTGGTAGCAGGCTAGGGACGGTTCCGGGGCCAGAGGAGGACTCGGGGGCTGCAGGCAGTGATGGGTCCAGTAGGCAGCGGGGGGGCAGGGCAGGGGAGGGGGTGTCGAGGCCCGTAAGCAGGAGGACACAGGAGGGAGGACGTGGTACCCACAGCTGGGGTGGAGGAGGGAGGGGGTCCACAAGGTAGGTCCCTGGTGTGGAGCCTCAGGTGACCTCCGCTGTGGCCATCGACTGCTGGGAAGTTGGTCAGCCTCACAGCGTGGCGTGGAGTTGGGCCGGGCAGGGCTAGACACCCGCCAGGGGCACCCCAACTGCAGGTAGGATACCAGAAGCTGGCCTGGGGTGCAGCTGTCGCCCGGCTTACACAGGATCACCAATGGCTGCCGTGGCTCAGGCGTCCCTCTCCTGCCACGGCTGGGGACAGTCACACAGGCTTTCGGGTCAGTGAGGACACTCCAGCGGGTGTCGGAGCCTGGAGGGAGGGGAGTGGCGTCAGGCAGGCCCCCACCGAGCCTGGACGGTGGGGCAGGTGGAAGAAGGGCATGTGCCCGGCTGTGCACTGTGGGTCTGGTGAGCGTGGCCGAGGGGCACAGCTGCTCTTGTTCAGGGCTGCCATGAGTGCTCAGCCCGCCTGGCCACAGGCCGGTCACCAGGGACCTGGCATTTGCTACCCACAGGCCTGAGGACCCCAACCGCAATCCCAGCCCAGGCCCTGAAAAGTTGGGCAGAGGAGGGCAGGAGGCCCCCGTGTCCCTGAGACCCATCCTTGGCAGGCTGGGCTGGGCTGTGGGGGACACACCTGCTCTAGGGGATGTGGGAGGGGGGCGCTTCCGGGCCTGCAGCTGTTGGCCCCGAGGACAGACGCAGCCTCCCCGGCAACAGCTGGGCCGGAGGCTCGGGAGCCAAGAGAGACCAGAGCCCAGGCTGGCCCGGCCCCCACCAGGGATCAGTTACCTCGGCTACAGATGCCAGAGTGGGGTACTCACAGGGGGTGAGCACCAGGCTGGGGTGGGCCAGGGCTGCAGTGCTCTCCCACCCAGGCTTGGCCACAGGATGAGCCAGCCCCCACCTCTGTCCGCTCAGCACTCTGCAGGGACTGCTGTCTTGCTGAGTGCTGGACGCTGACCCCAGGATGTCACCGTCTGAGGCTGCCCAGGCCCTCCCCTCGGAATCCCTGCTTAGTGACCATGGCCACCCCAGCCCCTCCCACCGACCCCAGGCAGAGCACAGGGCCCCACCTACACCCAGCAGGTGCAGACTGGGCAGGGCAGGGTCCCAGGAGGGTGCATGCTTGGGGAGCCCCAGCACCCAGACAGTGGGGGGCCAGGGAAGAGCCGCCCTCCTGGGCACAGCGCAGTTTCCGCAGACCCCTTGCTGGCTTTGCCTCAGCACTGAGGGCCCAGCAGCACACAGTAGGTGCTCAGCAAATGCCAGGGGGCGAGGGTAAGCGAGCACCCACATGGGGAAGCACTGACTGCGGTTTCGCCGCCTGCCTTGGGTTCAGAGAGTTGAGCCAGCACCCCCACCTAGGCCCTGGATGGGCGGCAACCACTGCCTCTCTGTTTCTGGGGCTCTGACTCCCAGCATCCAGCAGCCAGGGACCCGGCCTCCCCCAAGGCCTGGGAGCAGCTGAGCGGCCAGGTGTCAAGTGGCAAACCCAGCCCAGCGCTGGGTGCCGGCCTGGAGGGCCCCTGTGGCAGCTGACCCCGCCCCTCCTGGTACTGCCCACCCTCCTGGCCTGCCCAGGCTGCCACTGGCCTGAGGGTCCCAGTGAGGACGAGCTGGAGGTGGACACTGAGGGGGCTGACAGGCCTGGGGCAGGCTGGCTGGGGCAGGGGGTCCAGGGCAGGCTGGCCAGCACAGGGGGGCCAGGGCAGAGAGGGCCAGGGCAGGGGGGCTGGGCCCGTCCAGTGGCCACCTGCCTTTGGAAGGATGACACCCCACTTTCTCCCCTGCCTGAGGAGGTGGGGTGAGGGTCAGACCCCAGCACCCATGTCTCTATTTCTCTTTTCCCTGAAAAGCCTGCAGACCCTCATCTGAATTGCTTTGGCAGAGCCCAGGTGGGATGCCCCCCAGCCCACACACACACAAAGGGCCGAGATGGCGCTGCCTGGCATGTGGGCAGCCCTAGTGTCTCCAGGCTGGGGTGCTGTGCGCCTGCCCACCTGGCCACAGTCCCCAACAGCCGGTTCAGCAAAGGACAGGCAGACCCTATGGGCCAAGGACACACTGGCCTGGCCGGTGCGGGGCCACGGGGACGGCTTGCCAGGATTTGGGGATTTGGAGCCAGCTGCTACGGCAGGTGTGGCTGGCCCGGCCAGGCAAGTCCCACTGCCGGGAGGGTCACCCACCAGCTGCTGGAGGGTGTGGGGCAGCCGGGCTGGCCACTCGCTGGCAGCAAAGCCAGCAGAGGGTGGGTAGGGCTGTGGGGAAGTGGGAGGGTCCCAGTCACACCCCCAGGGTCCAGCTTCCCTGGGCCCTGCAGCCAGGCCAGGAAGGTCAGCTGGGCCGGTTCTGGGCCCTGGGTCTTATCGTGGAAACCAGGGGTTTCAATCTGGGTGTGAGAAAGACCTCGCCACAGGGCAGGAGGGGCCCTGCATTGAACCCCCCACCCCGTCCTCGGGCTTGAGCCGGGCAGGACTGGACGCCACACACCGGCGCTGCTGGGAGCCTTGGTAGCTGCACGTGTGCCCCCCAGTGGCCAGCGCCGGCCGTGCCCCGCCTGATTCCGCAGGGCCTGATGCACAGTCCTGGGACTTAGGGAGCCGAGGCCAGGGGTGGGGCTGCCCGGTGGTGTGGTCCTCTCAGAAGGCAGGATCAGAGGGCAGTGCTGAAAGTCTCCTGGGTCAGGAGCTGGTTTGCAGAGCTGAAGGGGAGGAGCGGGCAGGAGGTTGCCTGTGGCTGTGGTCCCGAAAATCAGGCCCTGCCGACGGTCTCTGAGGGCCAGCTGGGGAGGGAAGGGCCCACACGGTGTGTTCACAGCAGGTCCCCGGGGTGCTCGGGCTCAGCCCTTCTGGGGACAGGGGGAGATGGAGCCGAGGGGCGGAGGGGCAGCCTGCCTCGTGGTGGTGGAAGAGCCACTGGGAGCACCCCGGCTTTGGTGAGGCTGCACCCCCAGCGTTAACAGCCATGCCCCAGCGTGCCAAGTACAAGCTACTCTCCATGGGCCCCAGCCTGTTGCAGGAACACTCAGCTCCAGGCTGGGAACGGACAGTCAGGGCTGCTATAGGGGCTATGGCCTTGTGGGGTGAGGGTTTGTCAGGGGTGCTGGGGCTGCTGTCAGGAGGCCAGGCCCCATCTGAGAGCCCGGTCATGGGACTCAAGGCCAGAGGGTGGCCAAGCTGAAGGTTGCCTGCCTTGGGGGGGCCCTGGCCCCAAACCCATCTACCTGGGGGGCAGAACTGGGGCATGTCCCCAAGGGCAGACAGAGAAGTGACCTGGTAAGGGCAGTCCTGTGTCGCTCCTCCTCTCCCATCCATGCCACGCACACCCCAATGAAACAGGAAATTTTCCTTGACCCCTTTGTGGGCCTGGTGACAGGGGTGTCTCACGTACTCAGCCCATAGCTCTCAACCCCTCGAGGCGGTAGGAGCACACAGGTGGGCGGGTGCAGGAGCTGGAGCGAACACTTTCGGGCACAGCAGGAGCAGAACTCCATGAAGTCCTGTGGCAGTGTCTAGGGCAGAGCCTGTGACGCTTGAAGCCTCACAGGGCATGTGCTACGGTGCTTTTAGCTTTGCTGTCTGAGGATGTCTGGAGTTTAACAGCTCAGCGGACCCTCTGCCTTTTCTCGAGGGCAGAAGGTCACTGTGATGGCTTTCTGTATCCCAAGCTCTTGTCCAGCATCCAGGAAAATCAGGTTACATGGAGGAATTGAAGGATAGTAAATGCAAGGGATTTTAAGGCCGATGGAGGGAGGGGGAGCTGGCGGGGGGAGGAAGGATCCGGTGATGGAAGAGGCTCTCAGAGGGAGGGGGAGCTGGAGAGGGGGTGGAGGGGGAAGCTGATGATCCCTTGCAGTCCTGCTGTCGCTAACCAGACTCCTCTCCAAAGTTCCGCCATCGAACTATTCCTGAGGTCACGCTGCACCTCTCTGACGTCAAACCGCCGTCTCCGACACCCTGCTGTTTGTCCTCTCCTCCCCTTCTCTGCCCTCTGCCAGTAAAGTCAGGGGTTTTTATGGGTGCAGGAGGGGGGCAGGGCAGGGCAGGGGTGGTTTTGGAAAAGGCAGCATTGGAGCAGGAAAACCGGAAGGTGTGTTCTCACTCAGGGCTGTGCTTCCAGGCTTGAGGGTGGGACATCCCCAGGAACGCCATCTTTTTCTGCCTAGAATTTCTCTGTCTCCTGCCCCTATCACTGAGGGCCCCTGAGGCTGACAGTACCCATCCCCAAAGAAGGGCTGGCCTGGGCAGGGCTGCCAGGGTGGGGCCTGCCAATCCGGGGGTCCCCAAGGAACAGATTCGGGCCTGGGGGCAGGCCCACGGCAGGGCTTTCCTGGCAATGCCTGGCGGAGTGGGCAGGGGACGTCATTGTGACCCTGTATTGCTGGTGACACCAGGCTCAGAGTGGTTGACCGACAAGCCGAGGCCGCACCACAGAGCTGCTGGGAGCCGGTGCCTGCCAGGCCATGGGGACGCGGGACCCCAGCTCTCGCCCCAGCCCCAGTTCAGGACCCACTGGCTTCAGAGCTGCCCACCAAGCCTGACCTCACGCAGGCACCACTTTGCCCACCAGATGGCGCCAGAGGCCGACGGTGCCGACATCACGGTTCAGATGCAGAGACGGTCCGGTGGGGGCTGCCGCAAACCCTCCCTGGTGTGTCCAGGTCTGTCCTCGAGGGTCCCCAGGGCCAGGGCCTGGCTGGGGAGAGACCCAGGTGTGGTGGAGCTGGGGCGTCCGGCGCTGGGCAGTGAGCAGTCTGTGCCTGGGGACCCCGGTGGCACCCTGCCGGGTGGCAGAGAGCCTGGTCCCCTCCAGGAGCCCCCGCTTTCTGAGGTGGCCCTAAGCCCCTGCTGCTGTCCCTTCTGCCCCATGCCCCATCCCCCTGTTTAGTTCCCCCGACGGGGTCCGGGCAAGGACGAAGCAGGGTTCCCCCCATCCTGGAGCTGGGAGGAGGGAGTGGGGGCATCACCTGGCGTGGGGTCCAGGCAGATTCAGTTCACAGGCAACATGGGTCCCAGGGTGAGGACCCCCAGGGGGCCGGTCAGAGGGTGCTCAGAGCCCATGGAGAGAGGCCTGGTCGGAGAGGCTTTGCCAGCAGACCCTCCCTTCCCACACCTGGAGTCCCGGCTCCCATCAGTCCCCACTTCCTGCTCGGTGTCCGGCCTCTACCTGCCCCTGGCCAACGCTGCTATTTGTCTCTTCAGCCAAAGATCCCATGTCCACGTGACAAGATCATGACAGGAGCTGTGGAGGGTCCCAGGGAGGCCGGCGCTGGGCTTGAACTTGCCCCGTGAAGGCCCCGAGTCCCCGGCTGCCACATCCTGACTGCTTCGTGTGAAGGGAAGGGGGTCACAGCCACGCCCCAAGAGAGGGGGCTGCTGGCTCCCCCACCCCCACCCTCCTGTCCACCCCAACCTGCCTGGGACACCCCACTTGGAGTTGGCTGGGGGCCTCAGCCCAGTCGCCCAAGCTGCGTCCTGCCCCAGGAAACCCCCACAGGCCCCAACCAGTGCCCACTGGAGTCCCCAGGACATTCCAGCAGCGGGAAGTGGGCGCAGGAGGCTTTGTGCCTGCGCCTCGTCTGTGAGCTTCAGGAGCCTCTTTGTACACTTCACAGGGCTGGAGGGCTTTTGTGTTTCAGACGGAGTCCTGCTCTGTCACCCAGGCTGGAGTGCAGTGCTGCGATCTTGGTTCACTGCAATCTCCACCTCCCAGGTTCAAGAGACTCTCCTGCCTCAGCCTCCCAAGTAGCTGGGATTACAGGCGCCCACCAACACACCCGGCTAATTTTTGTGTTTTCAGTAGAGATGGGGTTTCACCATGTTGGTCAGGCTGGTCTTGAACTTCTGACCCAAGCAATGTGCCTACCTCAGCCTCCCAGAGTGCTGGATTACAGGCGTGAGCCACTGCACCGGGCCTGCTGTTTTTTGAGACAAGGCCTTGCTCTGTCCCCCAGGCTGGAGTGCAATGGTACCATCACATCTCACAGCAATCTCAAACTTCTGGGCTCAAGCAATCCTCCCACCTCAGCCTCCCCAGTAGCTGGGACTGCAGGTGTGTGCCACCATGGCCCACTAATTTTTTAATTTTTTGTAGAGATCAGGGTCTCGCTATGTTGTCCAGGCTGGTCTCTTGAACTCCTGACCTCAAGCAATCCTCCCACCTTGGCCTCCCAGAAAGTCCTGGGATTACAGGCATGAGCCACTGTGCTCAGCCTAGGGTTAGAGGGTTTTTTTTTTTTTTTTTTTTATATGTTGGGGGTATCCCAACTTCCCCCCACCCCCTTTCTCGGGAACTGAGTCTCGATTCGTTTTTCCAATATTCTGAGCAGGGATTGGAGAGTATCTTCAATGTGAAAACACTGATCTTTCTGCAGCTTAGCCTCAGTCTCTTACCCGCTTCTACACAGAGAGGCATCATCTGGGTGACTTCCTCAGGGCTGTCTTCTAACTCCCGTATTCTCTTTTGGCCACATCTAATCTGCTCTTGAAGCCATCAGTTAGGTTTTTATACCAACAGCCACATTCCTTGTGTTAAACATCCTGCGTGGTTGTTTTTCAAATCTGCTGGCTCCTTTTCATGCTATCATATTGTTTTTCATTTCTACTTTTATCTCCTTAGTCCTTTTAAACTCATGTATAGTCTTTTTTTTTTTTTTTTTGACAGAGTCTTACTCTGTGGCCCAGGCTGGAGTACAGTGACATGATCTTGGCTCACTGCAACCTCTGCCTCCCAGGTTCAAGCCACTCTCCTGCCTCAGCTTCCCAAGTAGCTGGGACTACAGGCGCCCACCACCATGTCCCGCTAATTTTTTGTATTTTTAGCAGAGACGGGGTTTCACCTTGTTGGCCAGGCTGGTCTTGAACTCCTGACCTCAAGTGATCTGCCCTCCTCGGCCTCCCAAAGTGCTAGGATTACAGGCATGAGCCACCGCGCCTTGTCTATCTCTTTTAATTGTTCTGTTATTATTTCTGGTTCTTAAGATACTATTGACCAGGTGCAGTGGCTCACATCCATAATCTTAGAACTCTGGGAGACCAAGGCAGGTGGACTGCTTGAGCCCAGGAGTTGGAGACCAGCCTAGGCAACCTGGTGAGACTCTCTCTACAAAAAAACAAAAAAAGTTTATTGGACTTGGTGGCACCGCCTATAGTCCCAGCTACTTGGGAGGCTGAGGCAGGAGGATAACTTGGGCCTAGGAGTCCGAGGCTGCAGTGAGCTATGGTTGTGCCACTGTACTCCAGCCTGGGTGACAGAGCAAGACTTCATCTCTTTAAAAAAAATAAAATGAAACATTAAAAATTAAAAGATGCTGCCGTGTCTGCCAGTCCCTTGGGGTGTGAGCTCATCATTGCGGGCCATTTCTTTGATGGAGCCCCAGCCCCAGGGGGACGCATCCTCACGGAGGGTGCACGTTTGCCTTTGCTGGACCCTGGGTGGCCTCTATGTCCTGGTGTAGCAGGACGAGCCGCAGACAAAACTCCTCAGACACTGGATTAAAGAAGGAAGAGGTATTTTATTTGGCCGGGAGCATCTTCAGACTCGCATCTTAAGAGCTGAGCTTTCCGAAAAAGAAATCCTTTGCCTTTTTAAAGGCTTACAACTTTAAGGGGTCCACGTGAAAGCGTCGTGATAAACCGAGCAAGCGTGGGAAACGTTACTGGGGCCTACATGCATCAGCTAACAGAACAGAAAGTTTTACAAGGCTTTTTTTTTTTTTCATACAGTGTCTGGGATTTACAGATAACACAAGTAGTTTAGGTTGGGGTTGATGTTATTATTATTACTTTTTTTAACTCCTAGGGCCGGGTGGTGGTGCCAAGGTTGTCTGACTGTTTATGTTACTTTTGTTTCTTTCTCTCTTTCCTCCTGTCTTGTGAACTAGGCAAGCTGGGGGGAGGAGGGCAGCAGGAGTAGTAGTGGTCTCCTTCCTTACTGGAACCAGATTCCATATCCCCCACCCCGCCCGCTGGCTGCCAGCGGTGCCCCATCCGTGCCCTGGTGAGAGAGGCAGCGCCCCGGGGGTACAGGCCCAGGCGTCAGCATTGGGTCTGAACCCCAGCCTGGCCCCGGTCAGCTGCATGGCTGAGGGTGGGTGGGGGTTGCCCCTGCCTGGAGACCCCGCCTCCTCACCTGTAGCCTCACCTCCCTCACAGGTGTCAGGAGGGCCACGTGGGAAAGCAGGCGTCGTAGACCTAAAAGGCTCAGCAGAAATGCCGGTTCTCCTTGCTGCCATTACTGCATTTATCCAGCAGCCCCGCACCACAACCCAAGGTCTAGAAGATCCTACGCCTCAGGCAGGGCTGAACAGGACAGACCTCGAAGAGTGGGTCCCCAGATCGGACCGCCAACGACCAGGCCCGATTCGCACCTCCAGTCGGTCAGTGCCTTGGCAAGGCAGGAGCGGGCGAAACTCCCGGCTGTCCCAGGGAGCGGGCAGACGATGACTGATCCACACCCATGCACAGGGAGGGGGTGCGACAAGGCCCATGGCTTTCTGTGCAAGAATCGGCCAGTGTCCTCTGGGGCCCGGGATGAGGTTTTAGCACCCACTCCCGCTACCAGGGCTCAGGAAGGAGGGCCGGGGAGCCTCCATCTGGTGCTGCCGGTGGCCACTCAGACCCAGCACGGGGGGTTGGCAGGTCCTGGGCAAATGTGGTGATACCACTGGGAGAGCGGTCAGCAGCTGCCCCTGGCCCCGCCGTCCCTCATGAAGTTATAGATGGCGGCTCTTCAACGTCTCCAGAAATGGCGGAGAAGCTCCCAGAGCTGACGTGCAAATGAATCTTTCCTCAGGCTCGGACCACACCATTCTGCTGGGACCAAGCACAGGCCTGGCCCTCTGCTGCCCTCTGGGCCTGGCTCTGCTGAGAGGAGGAAGCCGAGCTCTTGGGAGGGGGTCTCGGGCCCTCTCCATGGAGCCCAGCAACCCGGCAGGTGGGGGTGTGCATCACCCCTCCCCCAGGGCTCCATCTCCGCAGCAATCAGCTGCCTCTCCCTCCCCTGGGGCCCCCAGCTGGTCCTCATGGAGGGGTGGGTGGGACTGAGGCCTGAGCCCCAGGGGGAGCTGGCTGGTGAGCCGTGTAGCCCAGTGGCCACTGCGGCCAGCGGGGGAGGCTGAATCCCCTGCCCCAGCACTCAGAGGCTGGTGGAGTGGGTTGAATTGAGCCCCTCCAAAAACGTATGTTGAAGTCCTGACCCCGGGTGCCTGCGAGCACCGGAAATGGGGTCTTTGCGAATGATGGAGTTAAGATGAGGTCAGACGGGGTGGGTCCCAAATGCAATGACCGGCACCTTATAAGGAGGCTGCCGACAACAGGGAGAAGTCGGCCGTGTGACGTCGGCGGCAGAGACTGGAGAGAGGCAGCGGCGAGCCCGGGAACGCCACAGGTGGCTGGCAGTGCAGGGCGCAAGGGCCCGCCCCTGGAGGCTTCAGAGGGCCTTCAGAGGCCCCGCAGACCCCCTGATCTCGGGCTTGCCGCCCTAAGGCTGCAGGAGCTGCGTTTCTGTGGCTTTAGCTCCCAGTTCGTGGGTCTTTGTTATGGCAGCCCCGGCAGACTCACACAGGTGGCGACTGCGGACAGGCCCCCTGACCTCCGGGCCGCAGTTTCCCCACCAGCCCCTGCCATGGGGTAAATGGGTCTGGGATGGTGCTTAGGCCGGGGAGCTGCACCAGCTGCCTGCTGTCCTTGCTGTGGCTGACGGGGTAGTGCCGGCTGCAGCTCCGGGCCTGGCTCCTTGAGGTCTCACACCCTTCCTGGCACCCATTGCTGGGCTCTCGGGGCCTCTGGTCACCCGTGGGTGCTGATTGAGTTGGGACCAACACTGATCACGCTTTCAGAGGCTGCGGCCCCACGTGTGCGGCTAAGGGGTGACTCGGGGTCGGCCGGGCCCAGAGCTGATCCCAGGCGAGGAACAGCAGCAGCAATGGTGTTAGCGTCCACCCCGTCCCTCCCAGGGCCTGGCCGTGGGGGCCAGGGGGATGTGTCTGTGGCCTCTGTGGCCTGTGTGGAGGTCAGCACCCAGTGGTGTGACAGCTGGGTCCCTGTGTCATCTGCCTACAGCCAGTGTGTCCTCGTGGGGCAGCGAGGTGACCGGGTCTCTGTTGGGTGCCCCTGGAAGGCTCAGAGGCAAGGATCTTCAGGCAGAGAGTTTGGGGGTGGTCCCAGGAAACGCCCGTCATCGAGGGGGTGCTATGAAGCGAAGGGGTGGGTGCCAGTGGGCAGTAGTAAGCAGGTCACCGCTGTGGGCAGACGCACTCTGTCCCCTGGAGCCCCCAGGCCGCAGCACTCTGGAGCTGTCCCCACCATGGGGAAGTGGCTGGGCTGTGGTGACTGCACCCCGGGGCATCGACTCCCCACACTCCCGGCTGTTCCCACGCCCAGGCCAGGCCTCCTGTGGTCAGAGACGGCCGGAGTCACAGGGGTTGTAGGAAGTGGCCGCAGGCACGGTCAGGGGCAGGCGGCATCTGCTTCGAGGGCCCGCGCGTGGCTTCCCTGCCCCTGCCAGCCTCTGCCGTGTGGGTCCCGGGAAATTGGCACTTGATTCCATGGGCAGACCTGGGCTCCGGTGCACTGGATTCTGTAATGCTGCTGTGGCCGTGGGAGGTGCTGTGGGCAGGGCTGACCCTGGGGCCTCGCTGGTTCCTCCCCGCCTGATGGCAGAGAAGGGAAGTGCTGAGGGTGTGAGGGGGTCAGTAGGGGAAGGGGGTGCAATGGGGTGGCCAGGAACAGAGACCCCACCCCCCCAAAGCACACACACTGGCTGCGTCTGAGGGGAAAGGAGCCCAGGGAGGTGGACGGGGTGGGCAGGGGTTGCCTGTTGCTGGCCTGGACGCCTGGGGGGCATCTTGCTGTCCTTGGGGCTGGCAGACTCTGGACCCCCAAAGCTCACGGCGCCAAACATGACCCCCCACACCAGGCGGCAGCGGCTAGAACTGTGAGGGGAGGCAGCGGCTGCCCAGATGGGGGGTGCTTGTCCTTTGACGAGGAGTTTGCAGCTCATTCAAGTCCCCCACCTGGGTCCCTGGTGAGGCATCTGGGGTCCAGCCTGGCAGGGGCCCTGAGTTTGTGTCTGTGGGGGTGTGGCCTCTGGGGAGGGACAGACCCTGGTGGGCACTGGTCACAGCTGAGCTGGCGTCAGGGCCACAGCCTTCACTTGGTTCAGGTCCCGGTTTCCATACGTCACCCAGCGCCGTGCTCCTCCGCCAAGGCAGAGCCACGCCCCACCTGCGCGGTCATGCTGACTTATCACTGACTCTTCTCGAGTGAGACGAATTCTCTCCAAATGCCATTAGGCTTTCAGCTTCCAAATGAAATGAAATGGCTGATGAATCGCTCAATCTCCACATATTAGAAAAGATGTACCTATTTGCATCCGATGAGCAAAATGCACTTTTTTATTGATTTAAAAGTTGACTGAGGCGAACAAATCACGGAAAATGGCTCCTTTTTCATTTCCCTCCGAGGAGCAAATTAAACAACTTAAAAGAGCTTTGAATGAGTCAACAACAAAACGCCCCTAAATGTGGAAATGTGAAGTGCAAGCATCTCAGCCTCGCTCTCGATGCTCACCGAGGACACAGCCTGCCTCCCGCCCTGGGAAGCTGGGGGCTGTGGAGGACCCCGGCCTTGTGGACATCCAGCCGCATCCCAAAGTCTTCAGGGGGAGAGGGGGTCCTCAGCAAACCTGTCTGGATTAGCCAAGATGAAGGGCTTCAGGAGTCAACAGAGATGGAACTGCCAGGCGCGGTGGCTCAAGCCTGCCATCCCAACACTTTGGGAGGATCACTTGAGCCCAAGAGTTCAAGGCCAGCCTGGGCCACACAGGGAGACCCCCATCTCTAAAAATATTTTTTAAAATTAGCCAGGTCTGATGGCACCTGTAGTCCCAGCTACTCGGGAGGCTGAGGTGGGAGGATGGCTTGAGCCCAGGCGTTAGAGGCTGCAGCGAGCTATGATCCTGCCACTGCATTCCAGCAACAGGTGAGAGAGATCCTGTCTAAAAAATACCTCACAACAACAGAGGGAGGGAGGGAGGAGCCTGCACCGGCTGAACTATTTTAGCGTCCTGGGGCTGCTGTAACGCAGGCTTACAACGTCAGAAATTTATTCTCTCCCAGTTCCGGACGCCACAAGTCCAAAATCAAGGTGTGGGCAGCGCGCAGCACTCTCCGTCTGGAGGTCCTGGGAGGATCCCTCCGTCTTCCAGCTCTGGGGGCTCCACACCCCTGCTGCGGCGGCGGCTCCAGCCACTGCCTGTGTCTTCACAGGGCCTGCTCTGTGCCTCTGTCTCTGCTCTGCTCTGCTCTACTCTTCACGGAGGAACACCAGTGATAGACTTGGGACCCAGCCTCAGTCCAGGGTAACCTCACCCCAAGATCCTTCATTGCATCTGCAAAGCCCCTATTTCCAAGGAAAGTTGCATTCGGAGGTTCTGGGTGGACATGAATTTTGGGGGCAGGACACTGGCCAGCCCAGTGCCAGGAGCCGCCGTGGGCCGGGCCCTTTGACTCTTGCAAGCCCAGGACGGCTACAGAGCTCCAAGGAGGAGGGCTTCCTAGAGGAGGTGGCCCAGCTCGTCAGAAAACCAGCACGTCTTCCCCTTGGGTTCTGGGACCAGCACTTTCAACGACAAATCCTTTTGGGCCAGGCTGACCCCGGCTGAGACTCTGCGGCGCGCCATGTCGGGCCTGGGGCGGAGGTGAGACGGGCCGCGCAGCACCTCCAGGCTTGGATACGTCCTTCCTCCAAAGGGTGGAGGCCCCACAGGCCCCCACACGGTGAGTGCAGGTCGGGGGTGGGCCGTGGGGTTGCGGCCTGCAATGTTCTCGGGCGGGCACGGGGCTGGGGGCAGCCGAGAGGCGCTGCAGTGGTGAGCGGAGAAGCAGCTGGGGGGTCTCCTTCAGCGCTAGGGAGAAATGGGTGATGCAGCCTGCGAGAGGCGTGGGGGGCCTGGAGCGCGCCCCGGGGCGAAGGCTGCGCGCGCTCGGACTCCAGCTCGGCGCCTGCAAGAGGCTGCGCTGCGCTGCCGGGGAGGGTCGGGGGCTCCCGGGGGTTGGCGGATGAAGAGCGGGGGGCGGTGTAAGGCAGCGAATCCACCGCGGAGGCGGGAACGGCAGGCGGTGCGATTTCCACCGGGACCTTTGCCATAGAAACCCCGGGTTTCTGAGGGGCCGGAGGCGCCGGAGACATGTCCGCGGAACGGCGCGAACCTGCGGCCGCAGCGGCGGGTGCGGATGGAGATGGGCCGCCCGAGCGGACGCTGCGTGGGCTGTTTCCCGGGCTTGGTTCCCGTAGCGGGGTCGGCCCCTCGCCCCTGCAGTTGGCAGACTTGATGCGGAGCCCGAGGGTGGCTGTTGGCCTGGGGCGGGGACGGGCCCTAGAGATCGGGGGTCCCACCGGCTGGGCTTGGGGAGCCCACTTGGCCGTCTCTGATTGGTCCGGAGTTGCAGGTGGGGCCGCCTCAGGAAGCTGCTGCACCTGCGGGAGGTCGGACGGTGCTGGGGGGACGCTGTGGTTTGACTTCTGGGGCTGGGGGCTGCACCGGTGGGTCGGGGTCTGTCTGGGTTGGGGTCCGCGGCCGCGTGGCGTCTGGCTTGGGGTCTGCCTGGCTTGGGGGTCCTCAGCCACATGCAATTTGGGTCAGGGTCGGGGTCTGCAGCTGCGTGGTGTCCGGCTCTCATGGCCCCTGTGCCTGGACTTCGCTCTCCAGCCATTTCCTCTGCATGTTTCCCTGGAAAAGGACCTGGGATTCAGGGTGGTGGAGGTGGACACCCTCCAAAACCTGCCAGCCCTGGTCTGTGATGCCTGGCTGGAGGGGCCACAGCCACGCCGGCTCCCAGCCTCTTCCCAGACACCCTGGCCCCTGGATGCAGCGTCCACCATGGGGCGTGTCGTCCCTGAGCACCCCACACACCCGCTCCTGGGCATCCTCCTGGGTGGTGGTGTGGTGTGGCTCTGCATCCCTACCCAAACCTTATGTGGAAATGGAGTCTGCAGTGTGGTGCTGGGGCCTGGTGGGGAGTGACTGGGTATCAGGGGCGGATTTCTCGTGACTGGCTTGGCCCCATCCCTCCTGGTGCTCTCCTCGAGATGGTGAGTGGCCGTTTAAATGTGTCCGGCACCTGCTCTGTCTCTCTTGTTCCCGCTCTTGCCATGCAAGACGCCTGTTCCCGCTTCTGCCTTCCAGCACATTTGGAAGCTTCCTGGAGCCTCTCCAGAAACAGAAGCAGCTATGTCTTCCATACAGCCTGCAAAGCCTGAGCCAATTAAACTCTTTTCTCTATAAATTACCCAGTCTCGGTTTTTGTTTGTTTGTTTTTTTGGTGGGGGGTGGGGATGGACAGCATCTCGCTCTGTCGCCCAGGCTGGAGTGCAATGGCGCGATCTCTGCTCAGTGCACCCTCTGCCTCCCAGGTTGAAGCGATTCTCCTGCCTCAGCCTCCTGAGTAGCTAGGATTACAGGCATCCACCACCACACCTGGCTAATTTTTATATTTTTAGTAGAGACAGGGTTTTACCACGTTGGCCAGGCTGGTCTCGAACTCCTGACTTCATGATCCCCCCACCCCGGCTTCCCACAGTGCCGGGATCACGGGCGTCAGCCACCGCGCCTGGTCGCGGGTATTTTCCAGCAGTGCAAGGAGAGACCAGCACACCTGGTGAACGCTCCTGACGTCAGTAACTGAGGCGCACCTGGGGGTGCCTCTGCGGCAGACACACCTGAAGGTGGTTGGGGTTCCCAGCAAGGGAATCTGGGAGGAGCCAACCGGAGACTCAAGTCCTCTCGATGAGGAACATCTGAACCCTGGCCGGCCTGTGGAACCCGGGCCATGCTGAGGATTGAGACCCTTTGTTTTGGGCTCAGTGGAGGCTGTGGGTGGAGATTGTTGGGGGAGGGTGCTAAGTGAAAACGCCATAGGATGGGCGTGCTTCTTGCAGTGGTTGTGGTTGTGGTTTTTGCAGTGGTTGTGGTTTTGTGGTGGTTGTGGTTTTTGCGGTGGTTGTGATTGTGGGTTTTGCAGTGGTTGTGGTTTTTGAGATGGTTGTGGTTTTGCAGTGGTTGTGATTGTGTTTTTTGCACTGATTGTAGTTCTCCTGCCCCGCCTACTGCCACTGGACCCTCTCCCCTGTGTGTAGCCTCCAATAGGACCCCATGTCTGGATCCTGGCTCTGGGTCTCCTCTGGCCTCATGAGATTTGTGCTGTCCCCAGTGGAGCCAACAGGGGTTCGGCACCCGGCTCCCTCCGTCTCTGGATGAGTCGGCAGCTGCTCCTGTGCAGGAACGCCCACAGCCTTTGGCATCACACGGGGTCTGAATCCTGGCTGTGACCCCTCCCCCAGTGACCTCCTGCGGGACTGATGGCCAGAGAGGGGGCCTGTTGGGCCTACACCGCCCCTCCCGCCATCAGCCACCCTGAGTTCTGGGCAGGAGTCCCCTGGCCTCGGTCCCACCCACCCAGAAGGATCCAGTGAGGTGATGCCCGCCTGGGATGCTGCAGAGGTCAAGCCCAGCACCGTGAGGCTTAGTGGCTGCTGGGAGCCATGGCAACCGGATGGTGGCTGGATGGACTCCGCAGGGACGGTCCTCGGACCCCTCTCCAGGGACCCCACCCTACCTGTGACCTGTCCCACGGCACCTGTACGGTGACACCCTCTTTGCTGTCCGTATGGCTATGAGGGCTGCGCTTTGCATGTCCATTCCCGAGTCCCAGCCCTACAGTAGCGCTGGGCTCACTTGGCCCCTCTGTGGACGCTGCCTCTGTGGACGCCGCCACTGCGAACGCCGCCGCTGTCTGTACGGTAGGATGTTAATAGTCTCTGCGTCATGTGGCTGTTAATTTTGGAAGCTCGCCCCCTTCCTCCTCCCCCACTACGGTCCTGCCTTCACACCCCATTGCCTGAGTCAGCGTCCACAGCTGTACCGGATGCTGGGTTTGGCCCCAGCTGAAGGGCTGGTGTCCTGCATGCAGGTGGGGGCCTGGTCATGGGGCTGTGCCATCTGTGTGAACGGCCCCGGCTGCTTCCCCCTGCCCTGCCCAGGCTGAGTCCATAGCCCCAGAGAGCAGTGCCCTGAGAGCTGCCTGGCATACCCCGGGAAGAGGATGAATCTCGCCTTATGGGAGCTTTTGGCAGGAGTGGGGCTGCCTGGTGACCACGTGAAGCACCTCCCAGGATGAACCAGGACGCTGCCAATGCTGAGGCTGGGTCAGGACTCCCAGGGCCTCATGGTCTGGGATGAGGCGGGTTCCAGCTGGGCTGTGGCAGGGACCAGGAGGTACCTGCATCTGCCCTGATCTCCCTCCTCACACCGCAGAGCCCCTCCACTGACTGACAGCAGGGTGTCCTGGGTGGGACCCGGCCTGAGCATCCAGAAACTCAGCTCCAAGCCAAGAGTTTTACCCTCTCTGAGCCTCAGTTTCCCCGTTTTCAAATGCAGATGCCCAGGAGAGCAGGACCCACCCCACAGCTGGGCCTATCAGAGTGCTGGCGCAGGCCTGAGGCCTCTCCTGGGTGGCACAACCCGCTGCCCTAGCCCAGGTGGGACCGGGGGGGTCCCCATGACCCCCCAGGAGTGTGGGGGTCTCGTGGGGGGGGGTCTCTCACCAGCTCCAGACGCCAAGTTTCCAGGGCATATTCACTCCAATTCCTCATCCTCACCTTCCCCCAAGTGCAGGCCTGGCTGTGGCCGCTCCCTGGGGCTGGGAGGGGGCAGGTCTTTGGTACCTGCTCTGTCCCTGGCACCTGGACCAGTGCCCAGCGCAGTGACGTCCCTTGAGCCCGTGTGAGGTGAGGGCGTCAGCACTGCCCCCGCCTCCCATCCTGAAGGCTGGGGTAGCCTGGGAAGCTGCATTTTAATGAGTGCCCCATTTTAACAGAGTGTCCACTGAAGCCTGAGGCCACGGCCAGGAGGGTCAGCACCCCCAGGGCCCCAGGGGCGGGGCTCAGGCCCCTGCAGAAGGCCCCATCCTTGAAACCCTTCGAGGGTCTCCCTGCTTCTCGCTGGACTCGGGGCCACGCTTTGCCCTTGGCAGCTGCAGCCTACACCTCACTCCAGACGCCTTAGTGGGAAGCCTCTGCTGCCGGGTCCCCAGGCTGGAGTCTGCAGGACTTCGGGGCACCCCGTGCTCTTGGGGACGCTCTGAGGTGGCTCCCTGAGGAGCTCAGACAGCAGGACACCCTCCCAGCCCGGTCCCGGCGACACATGCCTGCAGCACCTGCACCAGTGTCTTTCTTCTCCTGTCAGGAGGCTGGTGACCTGCTGTGCTGCCCCAGTGGGGGCTGACCTCTGACTTCCCATCCGGCGGGCTGTGCTGCACCAGCCAGGGCCGGGAGGTGCACGTGGACCTGTGTTTATTGGAATCCTGCTGTGATCAGACCCGGGGATGATGTTGAGACCCGCCAGGCCCCGGTGGCCTCCTGTGAGCCTCCGCAGGCTGTTGGGGGCAGCAGGCGGTGGAACAAGTGTGGGGCGACTGGGGCTTCCCGGAGGAAGGGTGGCTCGAGCTGCCGGAGGAGTTACCTGCAGAAAGGGAGGTGGGGTGCACTGGGCAGGGGGGCAGCCAGGGCAAAGGCCTGGTGCTCAGAGGGTCACGGGGGCAGGGGAGCCCTTCGGAGGAGCGGAGGGAGGGCCCTGTTGGCTGCAGGACAGAACGCCCCACACTCCTCCTGGCCACCACCCCCAGGGCCTGGCCCAGTCCGGGGACTAAGAAGAGAGGCCTCTGGGGTGTTCCAGGTGAGCTGGAGTCAGCCTCTGTCGCTTTTGAATAATTACAGGGGAGCCTGAGCACAGTGACCACGCGTCTGCCTGATGTGGGAGGGGCACGGGCTTTGTGTCCGGGAGCTGCTGGCCTCAGCCTCAGGAAACGGGGTGTCATGGGCGGTGGGATAGGTCACAGCTAGGGTGGGGTCCCTGGAGAGGGGTCTGAGGACCATCCCTGCAGAGTCCATCCAGCCACCATGCGGTTGCCATGGCTCCCAGCAGTCACTAATCCTCACGGTGCTGGGCTTGACCTCTGCAGCGTCCCAGGCAGGCATCACCTCATATGATCCTCCTGGGGTGGATGGGATTGAGGCCAGGGGACTCCTGCCCAGAACTCAGGGTGACTGATGGCAGAAGGGGCAGCACGGGGCCGACAGGTCCCTTCTCTGGCCATCAGGCCCCCAGGAGGGCCCAGATGCTTGGGGGTGGAGGGTGTCCCGGCTTGATGTTGGGGATGTGAGTAAATCCAGCACCTGCCCACCCGCAGGGCTGAGCTCCCACTGGGTGCTGGGCCCTGACTCTCACACCGGACCCTGCACCCCTGGGGTGCCCAGCGATTCCAGAACAGTGGGACCCCAGAGGCTTCTCAGGGAGCCCCAGAACATGATGGATGGGGGCCCAGGTACAAGATGGCGGGAGCTGGAGGAACGCAGCCGGGAGCTGAGGCAAGAACTGCGAGGATGGCGGGAGGAGGCTGAGGGGAGGGGCAACAGATGAGATGGGGGAGGAGTTGGGGTCACAAAGAGGTTCTCAGAGGATCTGCCTCGGGGAGCTACTGCTGGCGGGGGTGGGGGGATGGAGCTCAGGTACCTCCAGAGGGGATGGAAAGGCTTATGGGACGGATTCTGGCAGGGGCCCTGGGCCCAGCCTGCAGCCTCCCCTGAGGGCCTGGCCATGGCCGCAGGCTGGGCAGGAGGGGAGGGGAACTTGGGGCTGGGTGCCGAGGTCCTCTAAGCACTCTTGCCTGATGATAAACGCAATACGTCCTCCTTGTAGAACATGTAGAAACACTGAAGAACTTAAAGGAGCAAACATGGTCCCGGTACCCCGCCTTCCATGGGAGCTGCTGGTGCCTCTTCAACATGAGCCTGCCCAGTGGGAGCTGACCCCACCTGTGAGCAGACGGCAGGCGGCTGTTCCCACCTCCCCTCAGAGAGGGGCCCGGGCCTTCAGAGTTCTGCTGTCACCTGGGGCACCTCACTTCAGTCAGTGGCGGGGCTCCCTGGGTCGGGGCGGGGCACGGGAGGGGGCTGGGGGACCTCCTGGAGGGAGAATGTTCCGTGATCCCCAGCCTCCGTGCTCAGCCGTGATCCCCAGCCTCCATGCTCAGCTGTATGAGGCACTCAGTCCCGCTTGTTACAATCCACGGCGCTCACGGGAGGCTCCACCGACTGGGGGATCAGCATCCCGGGAGCTTGTCATGAATGCAGATTCCCAGGCCCTGACTGGGGAGTCGGGGGCCCAGCTCAAGGCCCAGGAATCTGCTTTGAGGACCCAGGTGACTCCGCTGCCTGCTTGAGAACCCCACCTTAGGTGAGGGACCCATGGATTCATTTCAGTGGAAATAAAAGTAACAACTTAGTGGGTACCTTTAGACTATATTTAAATATGTGTAGGATCCACGAATAAGCCATGGCTAAAACCCAAATGGAGTGTCCTGGAAATCCCACGACCACAGACCCCCTCTCCCTGGGTCTGCCTGCTGCCCCCACAGCCTCCACCCACCCACTTCTCTCCGCAATCCCAGCCCACCGCTCAGAGACGCCTGCAGAGCCCCAGACCCTCTCCCCTTGAGCAAGGACCCTCCAGCCTCTTGAGACTCTCCAGGAAGGCCCCACTGACCGCCTGCTAGCGGCAGGACCCCCACCCCAAGCTGGGGTCTGCCAACGAGCAGACAGCAAGAAAATAGGGTGGGGGCGCAGACGATCGTGGGGTCACTGCCAGTGGGACCAGGGCTGTGGGCAAGTCCGCGAGGGTTCCGGGAGGCCAGACGTGGGAGCCGGGAGTGGGGCAGGTGAAGCGGCCCCGCCCCGCCCCGCCCCCACCCGACACTGGCCCCGCCTCGCCCCCTCCAGCCGGTGCCCGAGAGCCCGGAGCCAGCGCCGCGCGGACATCGGGGCTCCCCCGGTCAGAGGGCGCCGCCGCCCAGGTGAGTGCCGCCCGCCCCTGTCCCCTTCCCGCGCGGGCGCCCCCCGGCCCTCTGCTGTTGTCCCCGCTGGGGGTCTCACCCTGTGTGCGCAGCCCCAGCCCGGGGTCCTGCCGTGCGCCCCCAGCTTGCTGCGTGCACTGTCTCCCGAGCGCCCTGCGCACACCCGCGGGGCTCTCCTGCTGCCGCCCGCCGGGGGTCTCTCCTCTCCGGTTCCATCCACTCCCAGCAGCTGCAGCCCTCCCATCTCCTGCCCCGCCCGCCACAACTCACCATCCCCAGGCGGCCGGTCTGCCAGGGTCAGCCCAGAAGCCATAGGGGACCCAGAGTGCCCCGCTCTGCCCACCGTGCCGCTCCCGGCCTCACCTCCCCACGACGGGGGCCACAGCGGGGCTGGCCCCTGGAGCTGGAGGAGGGTGGGTAGGGCTGGGGAGGGCTCGGAGCCTGGGGCTGGAGGTTGGGAGTGGCGCTCAAGCCACAAGGAGCCACTGGGCCACAGAAGGAGAGTCCCAGGGTGCCCATGGCATCCAGCGAGGGGAGGATCCACAATTTGGGTACCCGGGGAGGCAACTAGTGCCTGCGCCCAGCTGGGTCGGTGAGCTCCTGGAGGGCAGCAGGCAGAGGCCAGCGCCCAGGGGCCCTGTGACATGGCACCCACGGATGGGTTCCCTGAGACCCAGGACTAGGGAGGCTGCGGTGCCGTTCCGCCCACTGCCAACACAGCCCCCTCCTGTCCAAGGCACCGCGTGTGCCTGGAATCCTCCTGGTGTCTTCACCCTCCCCAGAAAAGAGAACATGCTCCTGGGGTGTGTGCCCTTGGTCTTCCACCCCCACCCCAGACTCACCCACGTGCCCGACCCACTGTCCGCGGCCTGCCAGCCTGCTTGGGGCCCTCTGGAGGGCGAGACTGGAGTGCATGCTGACAGAAGCTGGGGATGGTTCCATCGCGGCTGCGTTCTTTCTGAAGGGAGCGATTCTGCGAGATGTGGGTGGGGACTGCCAGAGCCTCCTGGGCAGAAACTGGTCGATGGCCCAGCATCGATTTCCAGGTCGAGACCCAGTGGGGCTCTAAGGAGGTACCTGGTGTGGAGGGTGGCCTGAGAAGCACTCGCAGGACCCCTGCTGCTGCTGCTCCAGGCTGACCCACACCTGCCTCGGTTTCCCCATCCTGGGGAGGGTATATGCCCCTGGCCACAGGCTGCCACAGGGACAGATGGCATGTATGTGGGGGATAGGCGGTGCCATTGGCTGCACTCATAGAGCTGGACCCCAAGGGGGAAGGGGCCTGCCACCAGCCTACCCTTACAACAGAGGAAACAGGTCAGAATGCTTGTCCCGGGAGCACAGGCTTGGCTCAGGGGCCTTTGGAGGGGCTGGAGCCTGTAGTCTTAGCTAGGGTGTCCCCCCACGTTTGCTCCCACCCAGCACATATTGAAGGAGCCCGGGGGGGGGGGATCTGCAGCCTCTCCAGGATGGGGCGTGGGCCCCAGCCGTGCGAGCCACTGCCTCCCTGAGTGGCAGGTTCCGCAGCGCCTCAAGCTGCAGCTGCATCGCTGCCCCCCGTGAAGGACCCAGCTCCCCAACCTCATGCTGGGCTAGCCTGCAAGGGGTTGGCTGGCACAGGCTAGACCTCCGCCTAGTCATGGAGGACTTGGCGCTGAGGCCCCATCTCTGATCCCAGGCCTCTGTGAAGACTCTGCCCCCTTCTCCGAAGAGCCAGGTGGCCTACTGGATGCTGGGGAGATGCTGGGCTGCTTAGGGCAGCTTGTGGGAGCAATCATTGAGCACCCAGTGTATGCCTGACACTACACGCAGCACCCTGCACACAGAAGCTCACTCAGTTGCATCTGCTTAGCGACCCTACAGTTTGCAGGAGCTGCCTAGAAGCTGGGCTCAGAGAAGCCCGTGAC
The DNA here is from genome assembly GCF_002776525.5 of Piliocolobus tephrosceles. Taxonomy (NCBI): domain Eukaryota; kingdom Metazoa; phylum Chordata; class Mammalia; order Primates; family Cercopithecidae; genus Piliocolobus; species Piliocolobus tephrosceles. The sequence continues at coordinate 1,944,949 of NC_045450.1, read as the reverse complement.
TCACCCCAGACTACGCAGCCCATGTGGAGGGTGGGCAGGGGCTGGAGTCTCTCCCAGTGCCATGTCAGGCTACATGCTGGCTGAGCAGATCCCTTCCTGGCCGAGGGCTCCTAACACTGCCCCCACCGGTGAATCCCACTGCCCACAAGGGACAGGGCAACCAGGACAGTTTCCCGGTGAGTGCATAATTCTGTGATTCAGAAGATTACTGCTTCCAAATAATGGCTCTTGCAGAATTATGTTCCAAGAGTCAGGTACAGCAATAATGGTCTATTTTTGTTCTTTGCTGCTCTGAAGTCTAACTCTGGAGTTGGAGCACTGCGGGCCGCAGAGCAGCGGACCTGGCAGCCTGTGGAGCCCCTCGCTGGGCTCTGGGCATGGGAGTGGCCTTGGAGGAGCCCTGAGTGCCTCCTCTGAAGCTATGAAGCTATGAAGCTACAAAGACAGGGGTTTGATTTTAGCTGCTTGGGAGGCTGAGGCAGGAGGATCGCTTGAGCACAGGAGGTCGAGGCTGCAGTGAGCTGTGATCACACCACTGCACTCCAGGTTGGGCAACAGAGCGAGACCCCATCTCAAAAACAAAAAATCAAACAGGCATTTGGGAACCACATGTGCTGGGGACCCAGGGCCTGTGTAGGAGAGGAACCAGAGCCCGGCAGCCGCCCTCTCCCTGCCCCACTATCCGCGGCTCCTCTGTCCCCTCCACCTGACCTCCTTGGTATGGAGGAATGGGCCGGAAGTGCCTCCCCTGGGAGGGCTGCAGCTCAGAGGCCTCTGCAGCTGGGTCGCTGTCCTGTCCGCCTGGACTCCCACGCAGCCCGCGGGCTGTCTCCAGACCACTATCCTGGAATGCTCCACAGGCAGCCAGAGGAAGCTGCAAACACGGTGTGATGGTTTTCTGTGCTGGTCCCCGGGGAGCGAGAGCCACAGGCCCACTGCTGCCTATGGGAGCTCGCTTGCCAGGAGGCCCCTGTCTGAGTCTCCCAGGAGAGGCCTTGATCCGGGTCAGGAACAGATGCGGCTGGAGGCTCCAGCCCAACCCCAGCCCAGGAGCATCTGCAGCAGCAGCTCCAGCAAAACAGAAAATGACTTCCCTCCTGGCTGGGCAGTGCTCCACTGGGTTGGGGTTCTAGGGTGACAGTGCCTTCTCTCCCTCTGCCTCCCTCTCCCCTCTCCCTCCCCCTCCCCCCTCCCTTCCCCCCCCCCCCCCCCTCCCCTCTCTCTCTTCCTCCCTCTAACACCCTGTCTTTCTCCCTCCCTCCCCGCCACCTCTCATCTCCCACCCCCCAGGGTCTGCATGGAGGCCCCTGCTCCGTTCCTGCTAAGGATTCTGCTGCCTGTGGGAATCCATCCTGTCTGTCTGGCTGGCGTCTCTCAGGGCTGCCCCTGCCCAGATGCCGCCGCTTGTCAGAAAGGCTCTTTCATTCCTTTATGCTGCACGGGGCAGGTGCGCTCAGAGACGGGACCCTGTCGCCAGTCTGGGGGAGCCCAACCAAGCTCCCCCTCTGCCGGCACCCTGCTCCAGCGAACCTTTCAACCCTCTTCCCATTCACCAATTCTCTCTTCAGCACTGTCCACACGGGAGTTGGTTCTGACCACTTTTGTAGTGTTTTTTCTTCCACCTAAATGATTGTATTTTTTACATCCAAGATTTGTAATTTTTAAAAATAGATGCCTGCTCATTTTGCTTCTTAGACAGAAGCCAAATATATTTCCTAACATTTTATCCATGCCTTCTCTGTGGATCCTGCACGGGTTTAAACATAGCCTAAGTGTACCTGTTAGCTTGTTATTTTTATCTCCCCTGAGATGAATCCACAGGACCACTGGCGCTGTTGGTTTTCTGAGTCGTATTTTTTAGTGTGTTTATGCCACGTGAGCTTGGGGATGTTGGTTTCTAGGTCTGTTGGGGACAGAGGGTTTTCTCTCTGTGTCTGTCAGCCTTGTGTTCTGGGCTCCCCTGTCCCCAGCTCTCCTTTCCTTGTCTAGCAGATTTCAGTGGCCTTGGCCCAGCCCCACAGCCCCCAACCGGGACTGTGGCCTTTCCTGGCAGCTGCTGGGGTTGTCTTGTGCTCTGAGGTGCCTCGGGGGTCATGGCCGGTCAGCTGAGCAGGCCCAGGGTTCCAGACGGCACACGCTGGGGTCACCACGGCCGGCTCTACCCCTTCTCAGGCCAGGGTCCCCCAGGGATGGGCCTGGCCGTGGTCTGGATCCTGGGGGCACTTTGCTTCTCTACTGGCCACCCCCAGAGCCACACAGCTCCAGGGTCAACCCGAACGTCCGGCCTTCCTCCGCCCCACTTGTCAGGGGAGGCATTGATCTTATTTTTGAGACAGGGTTTTGCTCTGTTCCCCAGGCTGGCGTGCAGTGATGCAATCGCAGCTCACTGCAGCGTTGACCTCCTGGGCTCAAATGATCCTCCCGACTCAGCCTCCCCAGTGACTGGGACTACAGGTGCCTGCCACCACACTTGGCTAATTTTTGTATTTTTTGTAGAGATGGGGTCTCACCATGTTGCCCAGGCTGGTCTTGAACTCCTCACCTCAGGTGATCCACCTGTCACGGCCTCCCACAGCGCTGGGGTGACAGGTCTGAGCCACCGCACTCAGCCAGAGTATCATTTTTATGAATTATTTCAAACATGCAGAAAAATACAAAAACAATGTACGAGGTACACACGTGCCCATGGCCTTGAACCCACAGATGTCACCATTCCCAGTCCACCCTTCTCCTGGCTGAAACTTTCCCTCCCTCCCCTGCCCCAGGTCTCCCCTGTTCTCTCTCTGGGCCATGTTGGGGGGGTTCCAGGGCCTGGGAGGGGGCTCAAAGTTCCAATGGGACTGGGCAGTGTCAGGCAGCTGGAGCCCCCAGATGCTGTGCCTCTAACCCGCCCACGCCCCCCACCGCGGCTTCTCCCCCACAGCCCCCATCCCCAGTCCCCCCTCCTTTGCCCTGTGCAACTCCGGGGACTCCGTGTGACTGCTCTGTCTGGTTTGTGTGTTTGCTTCTCTGCAGCCGCTCTGTGGGGAGGGGCGGTGTCTGCCTGGCCCTGTGCTGTGCCCCTGCCTGGGTTTAGAGATGTCTGTCATTGCTGTGGGGGTGACGGTCCCTGTGCTGGCCTGGCGAGAGGCCCAGGGGCCGATGGGCAGGGTCCACCGCGGTGAAAGCCCCTCAAGGCTGCGGTGGCAGCACCCCATCCAGCCACTTCTTGGGTCAACCTAGCCAGGCGCCATTCATCCCAGGCGGGCAGGGGGCCATTTGCCAGCCCCGTCTCTCTCCACTGCCGCCTCTCCCTGTGTGTCCCGGGAGGTGCCGCCCGCTGGGCCTCGGCCCCTTACCTGGGAGACCAGGGCAGCAGCTCCCCAGGGCAGGCTCCGAGGGGCTTCGGGGAGACGCAGGTGCTGGCCTCAGACCCCAGGATGCTGCAGCCAGGCCAGGCGCCATCTGGGTGCAGGGGCGGCCACAGGGCAGCCGTCGCCGTATCGACAGCGGCCGTCCGTCTGGGTTCCCAGGGCCACCTGCCCACTGTTCCTTCCTCTCCTGGCTTGTTTTCCAAACAATTTACTTAATGTGATTCCCGGCCGAGCTGAACATGACTAATCGTGTTTACTGGGTGATCCCGCGCCTCCCGGCAGGCGGGGCTGGGGCCGGGCTGGGGCCCCGGAGGAAGGAATGCCTGCATGTGCCGGTTCAGGGACTCACCACCCCGGCGTCCTCCCTTCTTCTCTTGCAGAGCCCGACGTGCCCCCGGGCTGCCGCCATGGAACCCCTGTTCCCAGCTTCCACGCCCAGCTGGAACGCCTCCTCCCCGGGGGCTGCCTCCGGAGGCTTTGACAACAGGACGCTGGTGGAGCCAGCGCCCTCGGCGGGGGCCCGGGCAGTTCTGGTGCCCGTGCTGTACCTGCTGGTGTGTGCGGCCGGGCTGGGCGGGAACACACTGGTCATCTACGTGGTGCTGCGCTTTGCCAAGATGAAGACGGTCACCAACATCTACATCCTCAACCTGGCAGTGGCCGACGTCCTCTACATGCTGGGGCTGCCCTTCCTGGCCACGCAGAACGCCGCGTCCTTCTGGCCCTTCGGCCCCGTCCTGTGCCGCCTGGTCATGACGCTGGACGGCATCAACCAGTTCACCAGCGTCTTCTGCCTGACGGTCATGAGTGTGGACCGCTACCTGGCCGTGGTGCACCCGCTGAGCTCCGCCCGCTGGCGCCGCCCGCGTGTGGCCAAGCTGGCGAGCGCCGCGGCCTGGGCCCTGTCTCTGTGCATGTCACTGCCGCTCCTGGTGTTCGCAGACGTACAGGAGGGCGGCACCTGCAACGCCAGCTGGCCGGAGCCCGTGGGGCTGTGGGGCGCCGTCTTCGTCATCTACACAGCGGTGCTGGGCTTTTTCGGGCCTCTGCTTGTCATCTGCCTGTGCTACCTGCTCATCGTGGTGAAGGTGAGGGCGGCGGGCGTGCGCGTGGGCTGCGTGCGGCGGCGCTCGGAGCGGAAGGTGACACGCATGGTGTTGGTGGTGGTGCTGGTGTTTGCGGGATGCTGGCTGCCCTTCTTCACCGTCAACATCGTCAACCTGGCCGTGGCGCTGCCCCAGGAGCCCGCCTCCACTGGCCTCTACTTCTTCGTGGTCATCCTCTCCTACGCCAATAGCTGTGCCAACCCCGTCCTCTACGGCTTTCTCTCTGACAACTTCCGCCAGAGCTTCCAGAAGGTTCTGTGCCTCCGCAAGGGCTCTGGTGCCCAGGACGCTGACGTCATGGAGCCGCGGCCAGATAGGAGCCGGCAGCAGCAGGAGGCCATGCCGCCCGCGCACGGCGCCGAAGCCAATGGGCTTATGCAGACCAGCAAGCTGTGAGGGCCCCGGGGGGGATGGGCGGCCCCGTGTCACCCCCAGGTGCACTGTAGTGACCCCCACCCGTGACCTGCCAGTCAGGATGCTGCCCGGCGGTGGTGCGAGGACAGAGCTGGCTGAGGCCAGGCTGGGGTGGACACAGGGCAGAAGGCGCCCCACAGTGACCCCGACCCACTCCAGCCGTCTGCCACATGGCGGGGCTCCCGGGAAGTGGGGGGCTCGGCCGTGCCTTGAAAGTGCTCAGGGCTGCCTCACCCTCCGTCCGGCCCCGGCCCATGCCGGCTTTCCCTCCGGGGAGCGACTTTTCCAGAAGGCCAGCCAGGCAAGAGGGTCTTCCTGACTGCAGGGACTGACCTGCCCGGCCTGCCAGTTACTGTGCCCTCGGGTCAGCTCCGAGCCACCTGGTTCACGTCTGGGGCTGCTCTGCTAAATTAAAAGCACCCGAAAGCGCTTGGCGCAGGTCCCCTGGAGTCCCTGGCTGCAGCCCCAGCGCCTCGCTTGCCCTGCACTGTGTGGACTCTGGGGACGCGGATGTAAGGGGAGTGTGACTGGGCAGCGACCGGTCAGCCAGGGTCATGCCTGTCCTGGGGACCCTACCCTGCTGCCTGACACCCCCCACAGGATGCTGCGGGCGGCAGTTGCTGTCTCAGAGAGGGGAGCGGGGGCCTTGGGTGCTGGCCCAGCCAGGGGCAAGGTGGGGGGGGCGGCCGGTGCAGAGGAGAGCCGGGGGCTGAGGTTGGGGTGGAGGCTCCGGCCCTCCAGGCTTCTGGGGGTGCAGGTGGCTGCGCTGTGCTGGGATTGGCTCAGTCTGGAGGGGTCCAGTGCGGATTGTGCCTGGGGGCACTAGGGAGAGGGGCTCCTGCTGGAGGAGGACCTGAGAGTCGGGGACTGGTGAGGACGGGGAGCCTGCAGCCGTCTCTTCTGCTTTGGGACGGGGACTCCGGCCCAGGAGAGGGAACGGGGGCAGGAGAGATGACAGTCATCCAGGCGCAGTGGGGAGCTGCTCCCCAGGCTACAGCAGACAGCGCTGCTGAGAGACGGCGGACGCATGGGTGACGCAAATAGCAGGCCTCGGGAATCCCGCCACCCCCCACCTAGAATTGTCCCACCTCCCTCACCCCAAACACCAGCTTCTCCTGGTGCCCCAGGCCCAGGATGTGGGCCCAGAGAGACTTGCTGGGGTCTCTGGGGCACCTTGGCCTCACTCTGAGGCTGGAAGGAGAAGGACCAGGGTGCGGCATCCCTCGGCCCCAGGGACCCCACTGCCCTGCCCAGCACTGGCCCCGACCCGTGCTCCCGCCGTCTGCTCCAAGCAGGACCTCGTCCTCCTGGAGGGTGCACGGTGCGGCTGAGGGGGCGTAGATCCTGGCTGGAGAAAGGCCCAGGCTGAGGCAGGCCTGGGAAGCATCTGAGCGATGAGGACACGTATGTTTGACAACTGCTCCCCTGAATACACGCGAGGATAAGTGTTTGATTCTTTCCTGAGCAAATATTGTCCCTGGAGCTGAACGCAGCCAGCACAGACCAGAGTGAGTGGAGCCTGGGGTCCCCCGAGGCCCGACACAGGGCCCAGCCCCCAGCCCCAGCCCCAGCCCCAGCGCCGCTGAGCCAGACAAGGCCAGGGTGGGAGCAGCCAAATGCCCAGCAGGAAGCAGGAGGCGTGGAATTAGTGAAGAGGGTGAAAAGTGATGGAAGCTGCCTGAGGTCTTAGGCTGGAGCTGCCCCTCACAGCTTCTCGACAGCTCTCGGCGGGGCAGGGTGGGCTTCTGCAGGGGATCCACAAAGCTCTGCCTCTTGAGTCACCAAAGAGGGGTGCAGCGAGGGTGCAGTGGGGGAAACCGAGGCCCATTCATACCGCAGCACTCCCCCCCGACCTGCCTCCCCAGGGATTTGGGTGCCATGTTCATCGGCTCAGAAGGCTTTGGGGACTGAGCAGATGGCTCGGAAATCCCTGCCGAGATCAATTTCTCCAATTGATTTGACGCCGGGCGCTCTCCCCACAGGGCCGGCAGCCACGCGGGGCTGACAGAGGCGCCAGTGCCCTCCCTCCTGGGTGAAGATGCCCTTGATCCCCAGCCCATTTGGCCCGGCCGCAAGCCTTGGGCCACCCCGCTCTCTGCCTCATCCAGCCTGAAGCCCCCAGGACCCCAGTTCCTGTCCATCCCAGGACCCAGCGTCGCGGCCCTGCTGAGCTCCCCAGTCTCGTCCCAGCCACACCCACCTTCGGTCACAGCCTTGTCCCTGTCAGGTGCACACCGTACCCGCAAACCAAACCTGCCGTGCACAGCCTCCTCTTCCCGTACCCCAGGACCCTGCTATGCTGACCCTCTGGGGACAGTGGGCTCGTGATGGCGGCCCCACAGCTGGGCCCGGGACTTACTGACCCTGACCGCCTGGGCTGGCTGAGCCCTGAACACGTGTCTCCATTGGACAGACCCATCTGCAGGACACCAGCAGGGGGCTGGGTCGTGGGATCCAGGCTGAGCTGGAACAGCATTTCAGGCAGAGGGAACAGCCTATGGGAAGGCTCAGAGGCAAAGGGGCACGGGGGGTTAGCTGTGGGGGTCAAGTCAGAGAGAGGAACAGATTCAGGTCCCCCAAGTTCTGCCCCACGCTGCCCCAGGGAAGGACCCAGCTGCACTCACTCCAGCTTGAGAGAGGAGACTGGATGAGAGGCGGGAAGAGGCACATGCAGGGAGTGCGTGGAGGCTGTGAGTCGTCCAGTAGAACACATAGCAGCCTGGCCCAGGGCCGGGGCCCCAGGGGTGCTCACGAGGCAGAGGCAGCCCCTGGCCAGGCCTGGAGAAGGGAGCACATGGGACGACAAGACCTCGGGGTCTGATGGCCTCAGTGGGCTGAGAGGGCTGAGGATGTCTGGGGAGGTCCCAGGCAGCCCATGGACCAGCCTGGGCAGAGCCAGGGGAAAGGGGACAAAGCCTGAATGCCCCCAGGGCACCAGCATGAAAGGCCCACTGGGGTCAGGTGAGGGTCTGGAAGGAGCAGGGACCCTGGGCCCGTACCTCCTCACCTCTTGGGGCAGTGGGGGCCTGTGGGTGGCAGGGGCCGCAGAGCCGAGACCCCTTCCAGGCCACCGAGAACCCGGTGGGGGGCACGGTGCGGAGCAAACATCCTGGGCGGGGCGGCTTCCCGGCTTGTGCACATCACTGGGTTTTATTGGCTCATGGGCTCCAGCGACTCCAGTGACCTTGCTCAGGAAACGTGCCCGGGGCAGGACGAGGAGGGCGGGAGGGATTTGTTTGCCTGGCAGAGCGGGTGTGGGGAAGGCGGGGCGAAGGTGAAGCAGCCCCCTCAGGCACGGGGCGGTGTCATTAGCCCCACAGTGAGGGAAACGGCAGGCAGACCCTCGTCCCAGCCCACCCCCATCCGTAGGGGCGCCCTGGGGCAGGACGTGGGGGTCTGTGGAGGGACCTGGGAGGCCTCCTGGGGAGGGAAGGGGGCAGAGGCGACCGTCAGCCATGGGGTCCCCAGAAGCAGCCACTGGCCCAGGGCCCTGGGGAAGCCGTTTCCTCCCACCAGACGAGACCTCGAGAGCGTGCGTGAGGTGGGATGTGGAGCGAGACCAGCTGTGGGATCTCAGAGAGGCAGGCTGGGGGAAGGCTGCCCCTAGGATGGACCCCTCTGCCCATCCAAGGCCAGGTATTGGCAGCATGACCAACCCCATGGGTGCAGCAGAGGCTGGTGCTGGCCACACTGGAGACCCTGCAGCCATCTCAGACTCTGCACTCCCGTGGGTAGCAGGAGCTGCCCAGGGCCCCGGCAGGCTGTTAGGTGGAGTCAACCTCCTGGGTTCGTTCTCCTCTGTCCCCACACCCCATCTTGGCCACAGCAGCCCCTGCCTCTGGCTACGTCTCCCTCCTTACTCCTAACCCCACGTCCACTTCCAGCCCCATTTTATCCCAAACACAAATCTGTTCATGTTCCTCTGCTGTTCACGGGCCTCTGTGGTTCCTGCTCCTCAACCCATGCTTCCCAGGGCCCTGGCGCTGTCCTGGGAAACGGGCGTCATCACATAGTGTGGCTTGGGGAGGGCTCACGAGGACACCATCGGGGCCAGGTGCAGGGGTTCACGCCTATAATCCCAACAACTGCTGAGGCTGAGGCAGGCAGATAGCTTGAGCTCAGGGGTTTGAGGCCAGCCTGGGCAACATAGGAAGACCCCATCTCTACACAATCTACAAAAATGAGCTAGTGGTGGAGGTGCATGCCTGTCATCTCAGGTACTGCCTGAGGCAGGAGGATTGCCTGAGCCTGGGAGGCGGAGGCTTCAGTGAGCTCTGATCGTGCCACTGCATTGCAGCAAGACGCTGTCTCAAAGGAAAAAAAAGGCCTTTTGTGAAGTGAGGGGGTGCAGTGCCCTGGCTGACACCTTGCCTTTATCAGCCTCAAGGTGCAAGGTTTGGGGCAGGGTCATCAGAACCCGGAGATGAAACGGATGGGAGAGGAGAGGTTACTTGTGGAGCAGAGACAGGGCCCGCTGGGCTCCCCGGTTCTCCCTCCCGGGGCCCGCTGGCTCCCTGGTTCTCCCTCCCTGGGCCTGCTGGGCTCCCCTGTGGCCAAACGCAGCTGGAAGCTGTTGGTTTCTGTTTATAGTGGTCGGCAACTCATGTAGAGCAGTGGGATTGGTGAGCACCTGTCCCCTTGCATGGATGGACCACGTTTGGTTTTTCCATTTGTCATCAATGGGCAGCTGGGCTGTGTCCACAGTCTGAATCCACTCCTGCTGCTGTCATAGACTACCCCACCTCTTAGTTCCGTCACAGTGACCATCAGCCTTAGCATAGGAATTTTGGGGACACATTCCGACCACAGCACCTACCTTCTGGCCACAGTGAATAATGCTGCTGTGAACATGGGTGTACATCTCACAGTCCCACATAGTTTTGTTGGTGGTGGTTGTGTGATTGTGTGTGGCAGGATCTTGCTCTGTTGCCCAGGCTGGAGTGCAGTGGCGCAATCTCGGCTCACTGCAACCTCTGCCTCCCAGGTTCAAGTGATTCTCCTGCCTCAGCCTCCCGAGTAGCTGGGATTACAGGCTCCCACCACCACACCTGGCTAATTTTTGTATTTTTGGTAGAGACAGGGTTTCGCCATGTTGGCCAGGCTGGTCTCGAACTCCTGACCTCAGGTGATCCACCCTCCTCGGCCTCTGAAAATGCTGGGACTACAGGCGTGAGCCACCGCACCTGGCCTACCCCACCTCTTAATACCATCACAGTGACCATCAGCTTCAGCACAGGAATTCCGGGGGCACATTCTCACCACAGCAGCTACCTTCTGGCTACGGTGAGTAATTCTCTTGTGAACATGGGAGTACATCCCACAGTCCCACATGGCTTTTGGTGGCGGTTTTGTGTGTGTGCATGTGTGGGGGGCAGAGTCTCGCTCTGTCACCCAGGCTGGAGTACAGTGGCGTGATCTCAGCTCACGGCAACCTCTGCCTCTCGTGTTCAGGCAATTCTCCTGCCTCAGAGGTGGTAATCCTCAGTAGCTGGGATTACAGGCGCCCACCACCACACCCAGCTAATTTTTGTATTTTTAATAGAGACGGGGTTTCACTATGTTGGCCAGGCTGGTCTCAAACTCCTGATCTCAAGTGATCCACCTGCCTTGGCCTCCCAAAGTGCTGGGATGACAGGCGTGAGCCATTGTGTCCAGCTGGTCCCACATGTGTCTAAACATTGTATGGCTGAAAATTCTTTCATTCAACTGAAATTTGTCTTATCACATTACATGAATTTTTTTTCTATTTTTGAGATGGAATTTTGCTCTTGTTGCCTAGGCTGGAGTGCAATGGTGCGATCTCAGCTCACTGCAACCTCTGCCTCCCGGGTTCAGGCACTTCTCCTATCTCAGCCTCCTAAGTAGCTGGGATTAGAGACATGTGCCACCACGCCTGGTTAATTTTGTATTTTTGTAGTAGAGACAGAGTTTCTCCAAGTTGGTCAGGCTGGTCTTGAACTCACAACCTCAGGTGATCAGCCCGCCTCAGTCTCACAAAGTGCTGGGATTACAGGCGACATAAATTTCAAATGAAAAATACCCCTCCTTGGGGGCCGGGCGCGGTGGCTCAAGCCTGTAATCCCAGCACTTTGGGAGGCCGAGACGGGCAGATCACAAGGTCAGGAGATCGAGACCATCCTGGCTAACACGGTGAAACCCCGTCTCTACTAAAAAAATACAAAAAAACTAGCCGGGCGAGGTGGTGGGTGTCTGTAGTCCCAGCTTCTCAGGAGGCTGAGGCAGGAGAATGGCGTAAACCCGGGAGGCGGAGCTTGCAGTGAGCTGAGATCCGGCCACTGCACTCCAGCCTGGGCGACAGAGCGAGACCCCGGCCCAAAAAAAAAAAAAAAAAAAAAAAACAGAAAAAGAAAAATACCCCTCCTTGTGGCTGCCTCTGCCTTCCTGGTATATTTCCTGGTATATGAGGCGCTCTCTTGTTCTTCAGGAGTGAGGAGCTCTGGCAGTCCTGTCTGCTTGGTGGCCACTGTGTCATGGTATCTAACAGGGAAAGTGTCCACCCAACACTGAGCTGAGTTTAAATTGTTTAGAATTCTATCCATTCTTCCAGGTTCTCTTCAACATTGCTTTTACAAAATTTTAAAAAATGGAATTTGGGCCAGCATGGTGGCTCATGCCTACAATCGCAGCACTTTGGGAGGCCAAGACTGGAGGATCAGTTGAGCCCAGGAGTTTAAAACCAGCGTGGGCAACATGGCAAAACCCCATCCCTACAACAACAACAACAAAAAATTAAAAATTAGTCAAGTGTGGTGGCACACACCTGCAGTCCCAGCGACTTGAGAGGCTGGGGTGGGAAGACAGCTTGAGCCCGGGAGTTCAAAGCTGCAATGAGTGACTGCGTCACCGCACATCACCCTGGGTGACAGAACAAGACCTTGTCTCAAAAAAAAAAAAAGGAATTTTTACAGAAATGTTCATAGTAGCATTATCTATAATCCATAAGAGCCAAAAAGTAGAAATGACCCAGGTGTCCATCAGCCAACAATGGATAAATGTGGTCCATTCACAGGACAGAATATTACTTGCGTGATTCCATTTCCATGAAAAGCCCCACAACACGGCCGTTCACAGACACAGAGAGGAACAGTGGCTGCCAGGGGGTGGACGGGGGAGTAGGGAGTGACTGCTGAGGGGTGTACATTTCTTTTGGGGGGACGGAACCGTTTGGGAACTAGACAGAGGTGACGGCTGAATATGTAGTGCCATGCACCTGTTCACTCTCAAATGCTCAATTCTATGTAGTATGAATTTCACCTAAACATTTAAAATTGGATTTTTACTGGAATTCCACTAAACGGATAAAGTCACATGGGATAAGCTGCCTCCCAGCCCAGTGCTCACCCAGAATGTCATAGAGATGTCCCCGCAGAAAGCCGAGATCCCCATTCCCTTTCTGTGCAGTTGACTCATGATCAAAGCCGGCGCGGGCCAGCCACAGGGATGCCCGGCGCGGCTCTGACGGGTCGCTGCTTTTCGTGTCTCTGGCCTCTACCAAGTGTCCCTCTTTCTGCTCCCACACGGCGCTGGCAGCATCCCTCAGGCGTTTATCACAGGCAGAGAATCGTGACCTTATCTTGTCTCACTTTCAGTTCTCAGTCATTGTTTTTTAAACAAATCAACCTGGAAGGTTGGCGGGATGCAGGTCCTGCTGTCTGAGGCTCTCGCAGGCGTCTCCCCACCCCGGCTCTCCCAGAACCCGGGTCGCCACTGGCGTTCATTAGACACCCCCGCCAGCTTCCAAGAGACCTGGCACCCCTGCCCGCCTGACCCCTGCTCAGGCTTCTTAACATCAGCGGCTGCAACTGCCCACAGGCCATGGCGACGCCTGTGCTGGGAGGTCCAGCCTGTCCCTCGGAATGGGTGCCTGGCCTCGGGCCTGCTGTGGTCACGTCCAGGTTCTTGGCTGGATTTGGTGATGGGCACCTTCTGGGCTCCCTGGTGCAGAGGCCAGCGTCTTCCCGAGACTCTCTTCCTCAGGACCACCTGCCACCCTGGCAGCACAGGCTCTCTGGAATCACACAGGCTGGAGACCCCGGGGCAGCTGGGCCAGGGCCAGGGAAGGGAATGGTCGTCTGGGATTCTGGGAGGCTTCCCCGGCGCAGAACAGGCAGCCTGCGAGAGTAGATGTCCTCCCCGGCCCTGGGGTGGTCCGGACACCTGGCTCCCATCTCCCAGCCAGCCCTGCTCTCTCACCGGGGCCAAGAACCTCTGCATGGCCAGCCAGGACCCCCCCCCCCAGCAGCCCATACCCCCCACCTCTGGTTCTTCAAGCACCTGCCACACTTGACCCCAACAGGCTCCTCCTGGGGATCCTCCCAAGCAGGAACCCCTGGAGTTGTGCAGTTGACACCCAGGGCTCGGCCCCAGTCCTCCAGGACACCCAGGGCTCGGCTCCAGTCCTCCCAGGTCCGGACACCCAGGGCTGGGCTCCAGGCAGTACCGACTTTGGACCTGCAAGCCCAGGGCCCCTCACAGCTGCTCCGGGGTCCCTGACAGAGGCCTTTGCACCCCCACTGCTGCACGGGACCTGAGGCCACAGGCAGAGCTAGCAGGGACACGGGCTCTGTGTGGGGTGGGTGGGACGTGGCTGCAGCCTGGCTCTACCCGCGTGGCACTGGGTGTCCTCACTTGGGAAGGGGCTGAGTGAGCACAAAGCTCCGCCAGCTCCCCAGAGTGCTGACCAGGCGCCCTGCTGCTGCAGCCGAGACCGGGCTGTTGGCTTCTCTCCTGGCCCCTCAGCACCACTGGCCCTCAGCAAGTGGGGTAGGGCTGGGGGTGTCCAGGTCGGGATGAGAGGCCTGGGATCTGCCAATCTTCCCTCAGCCCGCCCCTTCCTGTTCGGGCGCCTTTATCTCTAAGGCGGAAGCCTCTGTGCCGAGGCCCCATGAGTGCCTGGAGATGGCTCCGACCCCTGCCGGTTGCCAGGCGCCGCCGGTGTGTCCTGTATTCCAGCCAGGAGGGGACTCAGGCTCGGGGCGAAGTGCAGCCTAAGGCACCGCCTGCCTCAGTGTGGGGCGAAGGAGAGGGAAGGTTCCCAGTCCAGCCCCAGCGCCAGTGCCCCCCCTGTCCAGCAGGGCCAGGGTTCACCAGCCCCGGCCACCGGCCCCAGCTCCCCCCACCCGGTCCGTGGTTGTCACCACACCCAGGAGCCCTGCTACCACCCCCCACAGACACACAAGGTGGGACTTGAGTACGGGGCCGCTTGGGGGTGCTGCATGGCAGCCTGGCCCTAGCAACCGCCTCAGGGAAAAAGGTGGATGCTGGGGGACTTAGGAGGCAGCAGGCTTGGGCAGTGGGCGGGTGGCGCGGCCAGGACAGAGCCCATCTCCCTGCAGAGGGGCCATGTGTGCACAGCAAATGGGGGTCCCCGTAGACGCCCCTCCTCCTGTCCTGCGCTGTTGAGGGCCACGCTTGGTCCCCCGCCTGCCTGGGGAGTGGCTCCCAGCACACACACACGTGGGTTCTGCAGACTCTGGCCGGGCCTCGGTGCATCACCTCCCAACAGCAGGGCACTCTCTGTCCCAGGACAGGAGTGAGGCGAGGTGGAGAGGCGGGGGAGCCAGCTGGGGCTCCCAGGATGGCATTTCCCGAGGGTGGGCCTGGAAGGTCCGCAGTCTTCACACAAAAACGGTGGCTGTGGTGGAGATGGCCCCTAACCCCCATCTCCTGCCACCCTCGCCCCTCCTCCCCCGTTTCCTCTGCCTGACCCCTACTGCTGGTTGCCCCCAGGCCTGGTCCAGTGGCGGGTAGGGGGGACGACTGAGCAGTCTCTCAGGCTGGGGCCTCGTGGCGACAGGGAAGGTCACTGTTCTGGCTGCTTCCTCCCAGGCAGCGTGTGCTGCCAGATGGACAGACAAGGTCCCCCCGCCCTAGGGGCCGCAGCCCCTGCCCTCCTACCTCTCTCCTCAGCTGGCCCCACCCTGCGGGGTGCACCCTGATGTGGGGGACTATCCCCTCACAGACCCTCCCGGGGCAGGCTGTGGACCTAGATGCTCAGAAATTGGTCAGGACTAGTGGGGGCCCCTATGGGGAGGGCGTGGGGGTAGGGCAGGTCCTGAAGAGGGGGACGGGCGGGCTGGGCACTCCATGGGCCTGGACGTCCCAGGGTGGACAAGGATCTAGGGCCGTGGGGGCACCTGGGACCCTGCACCTGTTCCGGACCCTCACTCGCCCACTCTTGGTGCATCTGTGGGGGCTCTCATGCCCCTGCCCCGGGATGCTTTATGGAGGGCCTTGTGAGGGTTCCAGGCAGCATGGCTGAGCCCCGGTGACTGCTAACGCTGTTCCTGCCGGGGCCCAGTGGCCACGCTGCCGCAGATAGCACACCAAGGAGGAGGAGGCAGTGGGTGGGCGGCCGGGCTAGAGGGGCTAGGAAGAGGGGGAGGGAGGCCCAGGCCGAGTTGAGGTGGTTCCAGAGACGAGTGAGCACATGGCCGGGAGAGCTTCCGGGAGGGGCTGCAGCTGTTCCAGCTGGTGAGGGTAACAGAGGCTTCCAGTGACCATAGCTGGGCCAGACTCTTGCCTAGAGGGACCGACCCACCCACACTCCCAAACAGGGCCCTCTCTGCCTCCACAACTGCAGCCAGGCCGTGTGGACCCGACTTTCATCCCTGTCTGAGGTTCCCTCCGGCTCTGGTGCCCATCAGGGTCCAATCTTCCTCCAGCCCCCACCCATTCAGACAGATTGGGGACCCGTGAGCCCCCAAAACGGGCACCCCTGCGCTCAGCCACGTGTTTCCTGCCAAGGACAAGCCTCTGCCAGGCCAGCCCCACCCGCCGGCCACTGTGAGTGCTGGGTGCCCCAACACTGCCTGGGAGTTACCGTCTTCCTTCGACCCTTTTGGCCTCCCCTGGGTCCAGTCGCACCTGTCAGGTGCTTGGCAAATACCCAAAGTCGAATGAATATCTCCACAGCAGGGGTGCCTGGCACAGCTTTTATAAGCAGAATGGCCCCTCGGCGGTGAGGGCAAGTACCTGGGTGAGCAACCGGGCTCCCAACATCCCATGCGGAGGCACCCGGCCCCACCCACCGCATACTCAGCACCACAGGCCTCCGTCCACGTGGCTTCCTGTGTGCCAGCCCCTGTGAGGGCAGGTGCGGGTCAGACTTGCTCCCACCACACCCAGCACTCCACATAGCCCAGTCCCTGCACACAGTCGGTGCTCAACCAATCCCTGCACACAGTGCTCAACCAATCCCTGCACATAGTCGGCGCTCAACCAATCCCTGCACACAGTGCTCAACCAATCCCTGCACACAGTCGGCACTCAATCACTGCACACAGTAGTAGCTCAACCAATCCCTGCACACAGTTGGCGCTCAATCACTGCACAAGTCGGAGCTCAACCAATCAGTGCACACAGTCGGTGCTCAACCAATCACTGCACACAGTGGGCGCTCAACAAATCCCTGCACACAGTCGGCACTCAATCACTGCACACAGTCGGGGCTCAACCAATCCCTGCACACAGCGCTCAACCAATCACTGCACACAGTGGGCGCTCAACCAAACCCTGCACACAGTCGGGGCTCAACCAATCCCTGCACACAGCGCTCAACCAATCACTGCACACAGTGGGCGCTCAACCAAACCCTGCACACAGTCGGTGCTCAACCAATCCCTGCACACAGTCGGCACTCAATCACTGCACACAGTCGGCGCTCAACCAATCCTTGCACACAGTGCTCAACCAGTCCCTGCACACAGTCGGCGCTGAAGCTCTGCTGCCCCCCCCACCCCCCCAGCACACAGGCTGCGGGGCTCAGCCGCGGGGCCCCTCACCCGGCTACAGCTCGGCGGCCGGCTTGACCAGGTGGCCACTGAAGGTGATGTAGAGGTCTCCGTGCTCGCCGTAGATGGCGTTGTCCTGGTCGCGCTGGAACATGCGCACCCAGACGGCGTCGCCCGCGGCCAGCGGCAGCATCAGGCTCTGGGCCTGCATGACGCTGCGCTCGCTGGGCTGCGCGTAGAGCACGGCCGCGGGCCGCCGGTTCAGCATGATGTGCAGGTAGGTCTCCTTGTAGTTCCAGGTGTGCACGTTGAGGCTGAGGAAGTAGACGCCGGGCACCGTGCAGAGGAAGCGACCCGCGGCCAGGTCGAAGGCGCCGTCCAGGTTCACCAGCTCCGTGTCGAAGGGCACCGCCTGGAAGTCGTCGGAGCTGTGCAGGCCCTCGCGCCGGCCCACGGAGAAAGCCGCGTAGGCGCGCTGGCACGGGGCGCCCGGCGGCCCCACCTGCCCCTTCTGACCTTTCCGGCCCTGCAGGCCCCGGGCGCCCGGCGGCCCCTCCTTCCCGCTCCTGCCGGCACGACCTCGGACGCCGGCCTCGCCCTTCTCACCTGCAGGGAACAAGTGGAAGCCGCGGGTCGGGGCCGGGCTGGGCAGGCCTCCCCGATTCCAGGCACCCAGGCTGGGGCTCAAGGGTCACTGTAAGGACACAGTCTTTGCAAGTGATGGCCCCTGACCCAGCCTCCGTGTCCACTTTTGTAAGATGGGAGAAGCCATTCTCCAAAGGTGTGGCTGGACCAAGGCCTGTGACAAGGCCGTCCCCACTGGGAGGGTGGGGACATGGGTGGTCAGGGCCAGCTACAGTCTGCGTTGGGTGTTAAAGAATGAGAAGGCTGGGAAGTTCTTACCCAAGTCTAACCTTAGTACGGCCTGCTGTCCAGCCTTCGGGACAGCACAGCCTTGTCAAGGGGTCTCAGAGCAAGCAGGCCGCCCAGTCTCCCTTCCCAAGGAGCTGCTACTTTGGGGATCTCAGGAACCCTGGTCCCTCCCCAGGGTCCTCGCACCCCACTTTGGATCGTGGGCCCCTTCCCAAGCCAGGCGTCTTCCTGCTTGAGGGGGGAGCCCAGGGGTCCCTGGGCAGAGAGTGCTGCCAGGGCAGAGAAGGGGGCTCAGCGTCCCCTCCCGCCCTCCTCCTGAGCCCCAGGTCCCCTCCCACTCCCTGTGGACTCTTGGGTCCTGGTGGGGGAGCATGCAGGCAGCACCCACGGGCCTCACCTTTGAGAATTTCAATGTCTATGGTGGGCCGCACTCGAGGCAGCCTCCTCCACGGGTCCCCGTCACTCACCCAGGCATAGGGTCCAGGGGGCCAGGCCGGGCGGCAGCAGTGCACACAGGGCCTCCTGGGCAGCCCAGGCCAGGCCCCCACGGGCAGTAACAGTGCCAGGAGCAGCAGGGTGGGAGCTGCCATCTTGGCCAGGGCTGGGGGAGAGGGAAGAGGGGAGGGACTTAGAAGGAGGTGCCCCAGCTGGAGGCCCCAGACCCTATGGCAGCCCAGCCCCGCCCTGCCCCCATTGGGAATACAGCCGGTGGAGGCGGGAGCTTCTGCCTGCACACAGAGGGTCCTGACCCAGTGGGTGAGGCCAAGGCTGGGGCTCAGGGGCTGCTACACTCAGGGCTGCACCAGGACCCCTGCACACCTGGAGTCGGGGAGTCCTGGTCCCCAAAGCTGGGGCCCCCACACCCAGCAGATGGAGGAGAAGCCATGATGGGACACAGAGGTCTCTGAGACAGCCCTCTAAACTCAGGAGGGGTGGCCACCCAAGGCCCCACCCTCTGTGACTGGGCAGAGCCCTGGGGCATGGCGGCTGGCCTGCTCCAGGGAAAGGCCCCCCAAAGCTGGCCTGGAGCGGGGGGCCCTGCACAGTGCACGGAGGCACAGTCTCAGCCGGGCTCAGAGAGCCTCTCGTCCAGAGCCCTCAGGGCAGGGCCTGCAGCGGCCTTGGGAGACCACCCCTCTGCCTCCCCCAGACTAGGAAAGGATGGTCCTACCTTGCTGCCGAGGGGGAGCCAGAGCCAGCCTGGGTCCCCATGAACAAGGTGGGCCCCCTCCCGACTCTACCAGCAGCTGCCCCAATAAGCCAGTCTTAGTTTCGCCACCTGCCAGGTGGGCCTTGCCTACCCCACTCCCCTCACAGCCACATCTGGAGGCTTGGCCGGGAGTATCTTCTGCCAGGGCAGGTGCACCGGGTCGGGGTCCTCAATCTTCCCTGAAGATGGGCTCTGCTGGACAAAGATCTAGGCTGCCTCCTTCAGGAAGCCCTCTGGGATTGCAGCACAGGGCAAGGTCCTTCCTCTTGCAGTGGGTCATTCCAGGTGGGTGGAATGTCTCTGGCTGTTGAGACCCCCTCTGCCTGCCTCCCTGCAAGCTCAGCAGACCCTGACTCACCCCCTGGCCCCACTGGACACCACAAGACCCCCCTGGACTCCTCCAGCGGAGGGAGCCTGGCAGGAGTGGGTGTGTCCACGGACGGAGGCCTGCAGGAGCCCCACAGAGTTCCCGGCCGTCCCAGCCCCTGGCCCTGCCTGGCAGACAATCGGGGCTGGATCCTGCTCCGCTGGGATTCAGGGGGAGCCCGGCTTGCCCAGGGCAGCTGTGAAGACCCCCACGACCACCCCAGACCCTGCGCCCCGTTACCGTCTCAGGGATTCAGGGGTGCTCCCTGCCTGGTCGGCCATCTGCGTGACTGTCCCGGCAACCCAGCCGTCAAAGAGCCCTTTCATGCCCGCCTGGGCGCCTGTGGCTTCCTCTGGGCCGTCCAAGACCAACAGGCTGAGAGGCCAGCTCCGTCGGGCTCTGGACAGGATGCTGGCAGGGCCCCACGTCCGCTGCGAAGCCTGCTTCGCGGCCCTAGGGTCCTCCCACCAGCCTCATGCCCATCAGTGGGGCTGGGGCTGGGTTGCGGGATGGTGCCGTGGGCACGCGGCTCTCCTCCATCAGGAAACCAAGCTTGCTGCCCGCCTGGGGTGCGCCGCCCTGAGGAGAAGCAGGGAGGTGGAAGCTGTGGTTGGGCGG
The DNA here is from genome assembly GCF_002776525.5 of Piliocolobus tephrosceles. Classification (NCBI taxonomy): domain Eukaryota; kingdom Metazoa; phylum Chordata; class Mammalia; order Primates; family Cercopithecidae; genus Piliocolobus; species Piliocolobus tephrosceles. The sequence continues at coordinate 1,925,255 of NC_045450.1, read as the reverse complement.
GCCCGGCAGGGGGGCCGTAGGCCAAGGCCAGCGTTTGGGCCCAGACCAAGGCCTCCATGCTGCACGGGGCCCTCTTGGCCACCAGGCCCCCTGGTGACACACAGCCTCATGCTGCTGGCGGGGAGGCCAGGCTGGACGGAGCCCAGGAGCGCAGTTTGCCCAGGATCCGTGGGGCCTCTTCAGTCGTCATTCCCTCATGACACCCCGGGGAGGCCCCGCACCGGCCCTGCCTCTCGGCGGGTAAGGACTGGGCCGGACCACTTGCGGGAATAACTCCCAGGCCTCAGCGGACGGGGGCTCCGTTCTCCATAGGCCCCAGGCCAAGCCCACACAGCACCCTGGCCTCGTTCTGCTCCGACCCTGGGCCTCTGGACACAGACATGCGGCCATTCCCCATGGGTCCTTCCTCCACAAGCCGGTCCCTGTTGCGGGAGGTGCTGGATGTGGCGGGAGAATTGTGGCAGCCTTGCCCGAAAGCAGACTGCAGGCGGGGAGGGGCCCCGGGCTGGCTCAGTGCCCTTGGCAGATTCGTGTGCGGCCTGGGGTCCCGCTCTCCCCGCAGCCCCTCAGCTTGGCCTGACCCTCAGCACCCCCATGCTAAAGACCAAGGAGGAAAGGAGGACAGGAGGTGAGGGGAGACCAAGGGGTCCCCCCTGTGGGGGCTTACGTGTGCCAGGCTGCGGACAGCAGGGGCTGGGGAGGGCTGTGGTGGGGGCCGCAGCAACTGTGGCCGGTTCCAGGCTCCCCCTCCAGCTGGGCCTGGGCGGTGACTGCTCACCCTTGGCACCAGCACCTACCAGGCCCAGCAGCCCCCTCTGGGGACAGCCATCTTCACCCTGTTGGCTGTGGCGGCACAGATGTGGTGTGAGGACCTGAGACCCTGTGACTATGGCGCCTGCAGCCCACCAAGCCGGCTCTGCGTAGCTGTAACCTGGGGGGCGAGGACACAGCTCTGCAGGTGCGTCCCAGTGGGACGGAGTGGGGCTCCTGGGGCTGGTGGAGAAGGATGGGCAGACGCCAACATTCCACTGCACCCTGGGTCTGAGCCTTAGCCTCCACGCCCGTGAAATGGGCGTCCATGGAGCTCAGAAGTGTCCAGAGCGTCCCTGAGGTCCAGACACAGGGAACCTGAGTCCCCTCCCTGTGCCCCTCAGTGCCCCCCGACACCAGCAGAACTGCCCCCAAAAAATAGATGGGTGTTCCTGACAGTCCCCCTTGTTGGGGGCAGGTCCCAGAGCCTCCCCAAGCACAGGGCAGGGTGGAAGGAGGTTGAGGGGTGGGTGAACGGCCCGGGAAAGGTGCCTTGGGGCCTTTCAGGTTCGGGTGGCCTGGGATGACCTGGCCTGGGGAGAGTCCGTCTGGGCAGGCGGCTGGCGGGGCCGATGCCCGAACCACTGTGGCACAGAAGCTGCAGGCCAGGACTGAGTGGGGTGGGCAGGGAGCGCGGAGGGTGACTCAGTGGGGCAGGACAGCATGTCTCCTGGACAGAAATAGCCCTGGCCAGGCACGACCGCGGCATTGCCGTGGCGACGGGGGAGCGGCTGCTGCTGGGCGCCCTGGGGCCCGCCCCCCACAGACACCCAGCAGTGTCCCAGGCGGGTCCCAGGAGGACCGCCCCCTCTCCGTGCTGCAGGGCGCTTGTGCCAGTGAGGTGCAGGTGGGGGTGCCAGGGGAGGGGTCTCAGCAAGACCCCCAGCTCCACCCCTCCCTCCCAGCCTTCAGCTCCCTGCTGTGCAGAGGGGGGGGGGGGGTCCTGGATGCACGGGCTCACTCGGCCCCCAAGAGGCGTGGCCAGTCTTTCTAAAAGAAGGCGTTTGGGGTGCACCCAGAAAATGGAGAGGGCTCTATCCATGGGGTTCAGGATTTTACTGTTAGACTGTGAAAGTCTGGGGCTCCTTTTTCAGCACAAAGTGGGCGGCCCCTGCGTGCCCCAGTCCGGTAGTCTGCAGTCTCCCTGCATGTGTGGGAGTGGGGAGGTCAGGAAATTGGGGGCGGGAGTGTTGGCCCCTCTCCAGCCCAGGAGTCGCGCCCATCATCAGGCTACAGTCATCAGCCTGGCCCTGGTGTGGGAGCACAGTGGGCGCAGGCGCAGGGACCCCTGGGCTGTTTCCCCAGCTGTAAAGTGCACGTGAGGCCCAAAGTTGGAATCTGCCTTGTGCTCAGAACAGCACCTGGTTCTGTGTTCCCAGCCTGCTGACACCAACAGGCCTCGGAGACTCCTTCCAGGCCCCCTCCCCCTTCTCCCCGCCCTTGGCTCCCCATAAGCCACCCCCTCCCGGAGGGGACAGGGGGGCCTCAGCCTGACGAGGACCCGACAGGCCTGAGTGCTGCCTGGGCCTAGGCGATAATGAGGCCTGAGTGCAGGGCCGGCGTGGAGGGACCATTATCTCCCAAGCCTCTTAATGGCCACTGGCCGAGAACGCGTGATGAGCCGCCACGTGGGAGGCGACAGCAGCCAGCAGCTCCCTGGGGGGCTGAAGCGGGCACGGCACGGGGACCTCATCCCCACCTACACCCACGGAGGCTGGCACCGGGTCTGAGCACCACCCAGAGCCCTGGATGCAGGATGGGGCAGTGCCAGGCCACCCCTCCTGCAGCAGGCATGGGGCTCTGCAGCTGCCACTCACCCATACCCTACCCCTCCCTGGCTGTGGTGTCCCAGGCGGCAGGGAGTAAAGCCCCTACCCAGGCTCAAGGGCCTTTGAGTTCACCAGCTTCTGCTTGGCTCCAGGCCCCCCCGTGCCAGGGGGACTGCAGAGAGGCGGTTCCTCGTCCCCCCCCGGAGGTCACCCAGACCGTCTGGTGCCTTTGAGGGGCTGTGCGCACAGGACGTGAGCTGCCTGCAGCCCCCGGGTGAGGCTCCACTCTGGGTCCTCTTCTCTGCTCCCGGCTGCCAAGACCCCGTGGCAACAGCACCCAGAGTGAATTTTAATGGCCCCAAAGAATGAGAGCCGGGCCCCGGTTGTCGCCGTGGTGACCGGCGACTCCTAACGAACGGCATGGCTTCTGCGGTGACGGGAGGTGACGTTTTCTCTGGAACAGCCTGTGCTGGAGAGAAGGTTCTGGAAGCTTTTGGGCCCACCTTTCAGGGTCAGGGTCTGCCCCTCTGGGAGGGGCCAGCTGGGCAGAGGAATCGTTGCTGCCGGGCAGTGGGACTCCAAGCCGGTGCGGGCTCTGCCTGGTCAGCAATGAGCCTGTCACAGGGCAGCCTGTCCCAGATCACAGCAGTTGCCCTGCTCCCTGGACGGTCCCAGGGCTGTAGGAAAAAGGGCAGGAGGAACCACCCGTGCCAAGGCTTGGAGCTGAATCACATGGCAGGGCCTGGGCTTTCCTGGGCCTCGGCGTCCTGTCTGCAAAACTGGGATAAGTGCTCTGTCTCCGAGGGTCACCGGCGCGGGCTGGGGCCTGGCCACTGCCTCCATGCAGCTCCCCCACCACCAGACAGCAGGGAGAGACCGCCTGAGTCCGTTCCACCTGCAGGGGGTGCCCTCGCACGCCCCCGCCATGCACATCTCTTCCTCCCACAGGGCCCAGGGCCGGGGGAGAGGGGCTGTCTGGGCAGGCACCAGGGTGAGGGAGCCCAGAGACCTGAAGGGCTTGGCCTCAGCGAGCTCCAGATGAGGCGAGAGGCCCAGCACAGACACCTCCGTCCCTGGTCCCAGCCCCTGTGCCCTGACTTATGCTGTGGAAGTCAGGGCCCCTCCTCCAGGAAGCTCTCCCTGCTCCCCCTGCTCACACACAGCCTCGCCCAGATTTCTGCCTGTGCAGGCTCCACCTGCCGGGTGACCGTGTTCAGCAGTCAGCACCGTCCCCTCCCCACGGTGAACGGCAGGGGACTGAGGTGGCGTTTTTCCTCTCCAGCAGTGATCTCTGCAGAGGGTGTCAGCGGATGGGGGAGAGAGGTCTGTTAGCCCCACATGAAAGGCGCCCCACTGTCCTCCCAGCGCCCCTAGTAGCAATTTCCACCTGCTGACCACCCCCCCCAGCTCACAGAGCTGCCCAGGTGGGGGTTCCAGTGGGTGGCTGGCATGGAGGGGCTTGTACTTGTTACCTTCCGGTCCCCTCCAGGCTGGCATAAGAGCCCTTTGGGCCTGGGTCTTGGAGACGGCACCCCCACCTACATGCTCTCTGGGTGGGCCCCATCCTGGGGGGTGTGGGAGGGACCCCCTGCAGATCTGCCTAAGTCTGGGGATCCTGGGCATGGATGCTGGGGACAGCGGGCTGCCGAAGGGGGCGGTCTGGGCGGGACCACCTGGAGGATCGTCCCAGCAGGTGCACCAGCAGCGGGAGGAGCTCCAGGCAGAGTGAGCGCCCCGTCTCAAAGGGTATGCAAGTTGAGGCTGGGGGCCTGGAGGTGCAGGGGGAGGAGGTGGGGAGATGCAGGGGTCCCAAAGGATGTCCCAAGGCCCCAAGACTCTGGCAAAAGGACAGAGGAGCCAGCACTAGTGGGGGAGTGGGGAGGCGAGCAGGGAGGACAGCCGGATGGCCGGGCTCTGAGCTGAACACGCCGTCCGTGGCCGTGGCTGCGCCGTGCTGTGGAGCCCCAGCCCTCACCTGGGCTTGTCCTGCCCTCTGAGGCCCGGGGGCTCCTGCTCCTGGGCTGTGACACCAACCCCGTCTCCCACAGTTGGGATGAGTCTGTGGGTAGGGCTGCCACGCAGGGGACCGAGACTCCAGCCTAGAGAGCAAGGGGAAGGTCCACCCTGGTGCACACGCCCTGTGCAGAAAGCTAACATGCTCTTTATCTGGGAGACGGGACAGAAAACGCAGGATGGTGCCTGCACAGTGCCAGCCGCTTACTGGCCCCACAGCTGCAGGACGGTGGGGTAGCGGCGCAGTGGCTGTGCACGCCTGGCGGTCGACGTAGCGGCTGCTGGTCTTGACGGTGATGTCTTTCTCCAGGCTCCTGCGTGTGCTCCAGGTTGCCCAGCGACTGCTCCGCTTCTAGAAGCTTCTCCCACAGCGCCACCAGGGACGCGTGCAGCCCCTCGACCTCGTTCCCAGCCCGAGGGTGCAGGGCATGAGCAGGGCTACAGAGGGGAGCAGAGGCACCTTCCAGTCTGGGAGGCACAGGACCCAAGACTCCCAGGCTGAGACCCGGGCAGCAGGAGGTCCTGGCAAGACCCCATAAAGGACTCTAAGGGAAGTCCACCAAAAAGAGCCCCTGGTCTGTGATTTTCCACAGCGTCTGCAGGCAGCACAGTGCCCATGGGCCTACAGCTGGGGCAAGTAGGGTGGCAGCATCCCCATGCCCCAGCGTGTAGGCCAGGCCAGGCCAGCGCTGTTCTCCTTCACCAGCTCGGTCACTGGAACCCCACCCAGAGGCACCCGGCCCCTGGGGCTGTGTCCAGAGGGCGGTCCTGTCCAGGGCCCAGAGGAGGTGCAGATGAAGGGGCGTCCTGCATGGCCACCCGGCCCTCCCGGGGCACCCAGTGGGGTCTGGAGAGTCAGCACAGCTCCCCAGGTCCTCCTGCCAGAACTTGTCCAGGCCTGGGATAAGGAGGCACTGCAACGGCTCCTGGCCCTTGGCACCCCCAGGTCTCGCACCCCTGCGCCCCGCTCTCGCCCCGCTCTTGCCCCCGCCCTGTGCCCCTTACAGACCCACGCACCCCCTGTGCCTTCCTTGACCCTGTGGCCCCCATGGCCCTTTGCCCTACATAGCCCCCCACCACCCACCCTCACGCCCCCATGCCCTGCCTCCCTGTGGTATCCAAATCCCCCACGGTCCCCACGCTCCAGCCGCCCCCAGCCCCCCTCCCCCAGCCTCCACCGCACCCCAGGCCCCCTCCACCCAGTCCCCCACCTCCCTCCACAGACTCCCCCAGCACTCACCATCCCCCAGCCCCCCTCCCCAGCCCCTGCCTCCCCCTGCAGACCCTCCTAGGCCCTGCCTTCCCCCGGACCCCCTCCCCCAGCCCCTGTCGCCCCCAACAGACCCTCCCAGGCTCCGCCTCCCCCCAGGGCCCCCTTCCCGGCCCCCTCCCTGGCCCCGAATTGGCGGCGCTGTCGTGGGCGGTGGGCGCTCGCCCTCTGCCGGCTGCGCGCGGAAATGCGGTCTCGCCGTTGCCCGGGGCTGACCCCGCCCCGCCCCGTCCTGCTCGGGCCGCCCCGCGGGTGAGCTGGGTGCACGCTGGGCGCTTGGGGTCTGGCTCGCTTGCCCATCCCCGAGCAGACAGCTGCACGGGTGGCCTCGGGGTCCATGGCTTCCGGCTGGGCCGGGAGAAGCCGTTTCGCAGAGCATGCCCGGTGGGTAAGGTGCGACCACAGGCAGGGCTGGGGCCGGGTAGGCAGGCGGGGCCCCCTCACCTGGGAGGCTGTTGGTGGGGGCCGCCCCTCCTGCTCAGGCTGGGAGCACGCAGAGCTCCTCCATGCTGCAGCCCCCAACTTGTCCGACCAGCCCGGCCTTCCAGTCTCCTTCTGCAGGTTTCGCCTGGGATTGGGGGGCGGTGCTGTGGCCCCTCCCCACCGCAGGCTGGACCCGAGTGCCTGCTTCAGGAGGCAGCTCCGAGCCAGTCCCGGGAGGCCCCTGTTAGCAGAGCCCAGAAGTGCTGCCAGGCTAGGAGGCTGCAGGTCAGGGGCAGGGCTGGGCTCTAGCCCCTCAGACCCCCAGGCTGGGCCGGAACCTGTGCCACCCAGCCCTGCACTCTGCTGTGACCTGGGCAGCCCCAGCTCTTGTCCATGTCCTGCCTCAGGGCCAGCTGTAGGTGAGGGTCAGGGGCCATCCCCTGGGCAGCTCTCAGGTTGCAGGAGCCTCTGGGGCAGCCTGAGCCCCACGCAGAGTCCCAGAGGACCCACGCCTGAGGCCGTTCCTGCTGGGACCCCTGCCCGCTCTGTTCCTGGAACCAGTGCCTCAGAGCCGGGCCCCGCCTCCCTCCTCCTTCCGTGTCCCAGCCAGGGTCCGCCACGGTCCTGTGCTGTGGAGGCCGCCCCCATGGTCCCCCAACCCCTGGGCCAGGCTGCCTGGCAGAGTCTGGATGGGCAAGGAGTGCCCCGCACACCACGTGACCCCGTCCTGGGCCCCGGGAGCCCCAGCCCGGGCGCGATGCCCTCGGCGGCCAGCAGAGTGCAGTGTTGGCCATGAGATGCCAGCGGCTCCTGGCTTCCACTCGGTGGGCCTGGCCCACCCTGTTCTGGGAACCCCCGCAACCCTAGGCCTGTCCTCCCCTGCTCGGATCCCTCGGCCCCCTCCCCCTCCCCCTCCCCCTCCACCTCCTCTCCCATCATCGCTCTGGCCACAGGAGCCCAGGCTCTTCCTGGGCCACGTCCCTCCCAGGCCATCTTCCTTTGGCACCCCCACCCCATGCCCCCACTGTGCCCCCCCTTACCCCGGCCCTGACTGCACACTCTGGGGCACACGGGAGGCTCCTCGTGAAAGGTGGGCTTTGGGGACAGCAGCCCCAAGACTGCACACTGACCCAGAACCTGCGGCAGGTGGCCTGGGCCCCTCCTCACTGCCCTTCAAGGGTGGGAGGTCAGGAAACCTTCCGGGACTGACGTGGCCTGAGGACCGTCCTGGAGCCTCGCTGTGACTCAGTTTCCCCAGATGGCTGCAGGCTTGAGCCACATGGAGGGAGGGCACCCGGCTCCATATTTTGTCTTGAACCTGCTTTCACTTGGCACCTCCCCATGGGCTGAGCCGAGCGGAGCTGCCTGTGTTTGTCCCCAACCTGCAGACCCGGGGAACTGGCGGGACCACCTGGGCCAAGGAGGCGAATTCTGGGCTCTGTGACCTCTCAGCCCCTGCCTCCCGGTGCCCTGGGGTGCGGCGGGGGCGCTGCGGCATTGAGCTCCCAGGCTGACGGGACAGAGACTCACCTGTGACTGGGACAGAGACTCACCTGTGACCGCGGTCGGCCCTGCAGGCTGACGGACAGGACTTGACTGAGTGCCTGTCTGAGACGGGGGGCTGGGCCCTTGACCCCTCCCCTGCAGCCACAGAGCCCCGCAGCCCTCGGCCGGTTCAGGGGTGAAGACACCCCATCAGAGCCGTCCGCCGTGCCCACTGTGTAGCCGGGCAGGCGGCCCCTCCCTATCTGGGAGTGGGGCAGCACCGGCCAGGGGGCACAGACTGAGGGAAGGACAGAGAGTGGCCGAAGCCCCCCGCAGTCCCTCACCCCACCTCGTGGCCCCTGCACACATCCCCTTGGACGGGTGCAGGGCTGGGGCCAGGACAGCCCCAGGAGCAGGTGCCCCTACCTCAAGGCAACCCAGAACACTCACCTATCTGGTCCGCTAGCCAGAGAGTGGGGCCCCCTGCCTTACAGACCCCAGGGTCGGGGTGTCCATTAGAGCACCTTGGTCGGGGCCCAGAGGTGGTGAGGGCAGGGCCAAGGCCACCTGGGCAGTCGCCAGCCCAGGAGGCAGGGGACGGCTGTGTGACCAGCATCCTTGTGACAGGGACGATTGGGGCTGGACTGGGGGACAAGCTGGAGGCCACAGAAGACACCTTGGACACCTGGGTGGCCCCCAGGAGGCTCCTGAACCGCATCCTGATTGGTGAGGCAGTGACCCTGGCCCAGCCTGGGGCCTCAGGTTCCTCCCTGGAAATGGTGTGGCCGCCCTGGGCTTTCCACACAGGGCTGGCGCAGTGGTCACCCTGGAATGGCTGTGACCCACACCGCGTATTGTCCCCCAGGACCCACGCCAGGCAGCGTGAATAGGGTGGGCCTGGTGAGAAGCCCCTCCTGCTGTGTCTGGCCTCGCCCACCTCGGTGGCCTGAGGCCCCTTCGTCAGAGTGGCCAGTGGGGAGGTGGGCGCCCATCACTTCTGTGCAGCCTCGCCCCTCCAGCCATCGCCAAGCACACCCAAAGCAGCCTAGACGAGCCAAGGCCACCGGGACGCCATGGGGAAAGGGAGAGCAGAGACTCGGACTATCTGGCTTCTTCCGACCCCCCAGCCGCACCCCCTCACTCGCTTCCACCTGGAGTGACAGCTCAAGGAGCCCTCCGGGCCACAACACTGGGCCAATTATTTTTTAAATCCTGCTAAAACCCATCTGAAAAGCCTCAAAGACCGTGACTTTCAAAACATCAAAACATGGAAATGGACCCCTGGCAATGTGAAGAGGGCGAGCGCCACCTTCCTGGTGTTTTTTTTTTTTTTTCTTTTTTTTTTGAGACAGAGTCTTGCTCCGTCACCCAGGCCGGAGTGCAATGGCGTGATCTCGGCTCC
>NC_045450.1:1880141-1911083 GCF_002776525.5 Piliocolobus tephrosceles | reverse complement strand
GGCTAATTCTTCTGTATTTTTACTAGAGACGGGGTTTCACCCTCTTGGCCAGGTTGGTCTTGAACTTCTGACCTCATGATCCACCCACTTTGACCTCGCAAAGTGCTGGGATGACAGGCATGAGCCACCGCGCCCAGCCGGTTCTGCTTTCTAGAAAAATCTTTGCAGTGTGCACTCCAGAGACGTAACCCATTCCCACACCTGAGTGGGCAACTCCAGCCTTCGAACACAGCCCTAGGAAATGACTGCAAATGAGGGGGAAGCTTTTTAAATAGACGGAAAACGGCATTTGCACCAAGCCACATCACAGTGAAATCATCACTGGAAAATAGTGGAAAGAGGCCAGGTGTCCCCCCGCAGGTCAGGCGCCGTCCCAGGGGGGACTAGACCCCGAGAGCAGAGTGGCCAACGGGAGACACGGCTTGTGCCAGGATGTGGGTTGCGTGGCCACCAGGCACTCTCATTACACAGCGATGGGCTGAAGGCTGTGCATGCTGCAGGGAGTGAGCCCTCCAACCCTGGAGGAGTTCAAGCAGCTGCTTGTCAGGATGCAGGGAGAGGAGGGACGCCATTGCAGCTGATGCCCGAGAGAGCCAGAGGCTGCCGACACACAGCAGCAGAGAGGCCCGGCCTGGAATGGACCCCCAGAAGCTGGCCAGAGGCCTGGCAGTCGGGAAAGGCTCGGTCGTCCTGGGGAGGGAGCACCAGCGGAGGCCCCGCCTGGGTCTTCATCAGAGACAGGGCCTGGCGCCCCAGACTGGGGGGAATTCCTGGGACAGTGTCACCCCCGGCTGGCCCCAGGTGCCCACTGCCCCCTCGGCCACAGCAGGAGCAGCTCAGGTCAGGGAGGCCGGGCTGGATGTGAAGAATGCGAACCCCTGCTGACCCTGGCCGTGAGCAGGTCAGGAGAGAACTCCCTCCCACGGGCTGTCCACGGACCCCGGCGTCAGCCAGCAGGTCCTGAGCCACAGACCAGGCTGTCCCGGGTGTGCAAGAGGGTCTGTGCTTCCGGGTGGAGGCCGGTCCCAGGCTGCGGACTGAGCTGCATCCCCCAAATGCATCGGTTGCAGCCCTAACCCCAGTGTGAGGGGACTTGGAGGTGGGGCCTCGGGGGTGATGAGGGTTAGAGGAGGTCAAGAGGGAGGAAACGCAAACAGGATTGGCCGGACCTTGATCTTAGACCTGCAGCCTCGAGAACCTGCAGAGAACGCTGGAGCCGCCCAGGGTGAGATGCCCGTGACATCTGCCCGAGCTGACGGGGACATCCGGCTCCACTGCACCAGCCTGTGCCTGGAGACCCCGGGGGACGGGAGGAGGACGCCCCAGAGGTGCGTGTTGATGAGTGGGTTGCACCAGGGTGGAGCCTCCTAGAAGGGCAGGGAAGTACCATGCTTGGGGAATGGCCTAGGGAGGCCTCAGGAAGGGGGTCGGGGGTGGTGGAGCCTCAGCCAGCACCCCATGCTGTCCAGCCCCTCAGGCACGTACTATGCCTGGACCTGCCTTCCAATGGGGCCCTGTCAGGTCCCAGACCCTGTGCGAGCATCTCACTTTCCTGTGCATGCTGCCGCTGGTGGCCGGGAGGCCATATGTCCCAGCCACAGTGGCAGATGCTCTCCAGGCCGGCTAGGGGACACCAGCCCTCATGGCAAGTGGGGAGCAGTGCACTGTTTCGGGGGCTCTGAAGCCCGACCTGGCCGACTTGAAGCGTCCAGGGCTCACCATCTCCCTCCTGGTTGAGGAGTATCTGGGAGAACCGTCAAATCCCCGATGTCCAAAACCTCCTACCATTTCCCAGAGAACAAAATTAAAGAGAATTTAGCAGAGATTTGTCGTCTGCCAGAGCAGGGCCAGGGCCAGGGCCAGGCTGACGTGGTGAAGGTGATGGACGCACTCCCAGCCCCACTCCGTCCCGGAGGCTCGGAGCGCAGCAAGGACGACTCCCAGGCGACCGGGTGCCAGGCGAGCTGCCCACAAGCCGGGGGTCCCCAGGCTCCAAGACGTGCCCCTCCCCTCGGCACACAGAAGAGGAAGCTGAAGCTCCAAGAGGCCAGGTGTGGCCGGGCTCGGTGGCTCAAGCCTGTAATCCCAGCACTTTGGGAGGCCGAGACGGGCGGATCACGAGGTCAGGAGATGGAGACCATCCTGGCTAACATGGTGAAACCCCGTCTCTACTAAAAAATACAAAAAACTAGCCGGGCGAGGTGGCGGGTGCCTGTAGTCCCAGCTACTCGGGAGGCTGAGGCAGGAGAATGGCGGGAACCCGGGAGGCGGAGCTTGCAGTGAGCTGAGATCCGGCCACTGCACTCCAGCCGGGCAACAGAGAGAGACTCCGTCTCAAAAAATAAAAAAAAAAAAAAAGAGGCCAGGTGTGGGCCTCCCTGATCCCCCAGCAGCCAGCAGGTCTGCAGCATGGCCTGAAACCCAGACACCCCCGTAGGGGCTGTCACAGTTGTCCGAGGGCTGGTCACTCTCCCAGATCCCATGGCCGCATCTTCCAGGGACCCAGCCCCAGGACAAGGTGGAGGCAGCCCAGGGGGCTGACCCTCATTGACCCCCCCGAGAAAATCCAGTGCCTGAGGCTGGAGTAACCTCAGCCCCACTCACCACCCTCACCCCACTCACCACCTCCATGTCACTCACCACCCCCACTCCACTCACCACCCTCACCCCTACTCTGCCACCCCCACCCCTACTCCACCACCGCCACCGCACTCACCAGCCCTCCGGACACAGGGTCCCCAGCACCCCTTCCCCTGGGGGGTGGAAGGCCAAAGTGAGCGTCAGAGCCCAGTAGCTGCTGACCGGCGAGGGGAGGCGGGTCCCGCAGGCCAGGCGAAGGTGAGATCCTGTCCCCGGAGGGGAGCCCCGACCTCTGATGAGCCTCCTCCAAGTTCAGTCCTGCATCCCCTGCCCGCCCGGATTCTTGTGATACTAATTTATGTACTTGACTCACATTTTCACACACAGCTCCGCCCGCCTCTCCCTGTGGACGATGCATCCCGGTGAATCGCGGTCTCCACCCTCTCAGCCCTGCTGGGCCTGTGTGCTCTGCCCAGGCCTGAGCCATTGAGGGCAGGGGTGGGGGCTGCTTCCTGGGGTCCGCCCACACCTCGGCTTCACCAGCTGTGGATGGCCCCCAGGGACCTTGGGTGGGCCGTGGCGGCCCATAGGTCTGTGTCCACCTCTGGTCCACCTCCGCTGCACACCCGGGACCTCAGGCCAGTCACCCACCACGCATGGGATGTGGTTTCTGACGGAAACAGAGACAAGTCCCAGCACCACTGTCCTGCCCACCCCATACCCCGTCATCGGGCAGAGCCAATGGCACAGCCTCCAGGATCCCAGGATGGGGTGCCCATCACCCGTCTCTCTTGCTGGCGGAGCCAAGGGAGCAATCGGGGAGAAGCAGGGACTCCAGCCCCCTGTGGAGCCCCACGGAGGTCCCGGGTACCGGGTGGGTTTCTGTCGGCCCCTGTCTCACCTGCTCCAAGTAGCATGACCTCCGGGGCCTCAGCTGTACCCTCGAGGCCAGAGTCCCGGGGTCTGCTGAGGGGGCACCAGGCCCTGGAGTGCTGGAGGGTGAGGCTGGACGCCTCCTCTCCCAGCCCCTCCTGGCTGGCCTCTGGGTGTGGCCACATTCCCTGGTCTCTGTTCTCTGGCACTCCCTGGCATGTGGGTGGCCAAGGCACCTGTGGGCCGTGTTGGTGAAGGCATTGGGGGGGGGGGCGCCTTCGAGCTCTAGTGCGTCTGGGGTTAAGAGTCTCCAATCTGGCTTCTGAAGATGCTCCGGGCAGGCAGAGTCCATCAGCTGCTGCGGCGAGATAAGGCCTGGGGGGTGGTTTGCAGAGCAGGCACCGAGGACCGAGAGTGTGTGTTCTCCCACCCGACTGTCACACCCCCACCCGCCCCACGGCCCCTGGTCCTGCCCCCGGGAGGCCACCGGTCAAGGATGCAGAGCTGCCCTGGAGCCGGTACCTGGGCGAGCCCTGCCCCCCGCACACGGTGTGTGACTGCTAACAGGTGCCTGCCCTCTGTGCCTGGACCTCAAGCCGGGAGACCCACGCCACATCGCAGGCTGTGGGCAGCGCTGAGCCCCTGTGGCTTCTGTCCTCCTGCCACCAGCCTCTTGTTCTAGGGCCGCCTGAGGCTTGCCCGGCAGAACCATGGAGGAGGCCCACACTCCCCCACAGGCTGGGGTGCAGTCGGGGTCCCTGGGGGACCTGAGATAAGGAGTCCTTCTCTTGGGGTGTTGGGGGGCCTGATGCCCAACAGGGCTGGGTTGTACCAAGGCATCTGACTAGGCAAGAGAGTGGGAGGCCGAGGCCAGAGGACGGTTTGAGCCCAGGAATTTGAGACCTGCCTGGGCAACATAGGGAGACCCCATCGCTACAGAAAATTTCTAAAATGAAAAACTTCAGCCTGCCATGGTGGTGCACGTCCGGTCCCAGCTACACAGGAGGCTGAGGCAGGAGAATAGTTTGAGCCCAGGAGGTCAAGGCTGCAGTAAGCTGAAGTCGCGCAACTGCACTCCAGCCTGGGCGACAGAGGGAGACTGTCTCAAAAAAAAAAGGAAGAAAAACTGTCGTCCCATGCGCAGTGTGACCAGGCAGGGGGACCCTACGACCCAAACACACCCCCACATGGGGTCACCGCAGTCACCTTCTCGTGCTTCCCAAGCCGCAGGGGGCCCCCTTCTCCCTACAACAGTGACTGCCAACTGGGCGTGACTCTGCCCCCACAAGGGACACGTGGGGATGTCTGCAGAGGATCTCAGTGGTCACAACAGGGGGTGGGGGAAGAGGCACTCCTGGTAGCTGGTGGGTAGAAGCCAGGGATGTCGCTTAGGTGCCCGCAGGGCCCAGGACGGCCCCCAGCGGGGGTGAGCAGCTGGAATCCCGGCAGCGCCCAGGTGGGGAAGCCGCCCCGGGGACAGCCCCCTTTCGTGCTGGAGGTTGTGAGGAAACACTGGGACAGGGGCCCACGCTCCCGGGAACTGGGCACTCCCTGTGCTCAGCAGGCCCGAGGGCAACCCCAGTGTATCGGAGGGGACGCCAGGTCTGTGGGCGGCAGGCAGAGAGCCTGGCCAGACTCTCATGTGCTCACCGCCAGTACTAGCCTGGAAATGGACCTGGAGGGGCCGGGCTCCACCCAGCACTTAGACCAAAGAGCCCCGAAAATAGATGCAGAGAAAGTCGGCCGCCAGGTTCCCAGGCCCCAAAGGTCCTCCCGGGAGCAGGACATGGCCAGGAGCCACTCAGCTGATGGAACGGGGCCTTCAGACCCATGCTGTGGCCTCCACCTCTCCACCCAGGCAGCAAACAGCCTGAGGGTGCAGGAGGGAGCAAGGTCACTGCCCCTGGCCCCTTCCCCGCGCCCGCCCACCCCTGCTCCCCCGGCCTCCCCCGTTCACTCCCCCCGCCTACTCTCCCCAACTCAGGGTCCTCAGCTCCCAGGATGCCCTCCCTGACCTCCAGCCCACGACCTGTGGTCCAGGGGGCCCTCCCCGCCCCCACCTTTCTTTCCACAGGGGCGGCCTTGCCTCCCCTGTCCCCTGCCTGGGTGATGGATCACCCTCACCCTGCACCCCCAGGCCCAGGACGGCTGAAGCCCTGCCCTCAGCCCTGCCGAGGTGGGTCCCCCCAGCCTCCCACAGCTCCGTGTGGTCACCATCGGCCCCCACAGACGAGGAAGCTGAAGCTGGAGTACTGGGAAGGGCCCCGCCAGCAGGAGCCTCCGCCTGCAGGAGCTGCCAGGAGGGAGGGGCAGGGACCAGATCCCAGGCGAGCCCGGCAATCCTGCACCACCGCCCTCCCCTGAGGCCCTGTCTGACCCTGCGGACGGGGTCAGTGTCCGATCCCTGCCTCCCTGGACAGATGCTTCTGGAAGGTTCCCTCAGGGAGGACAGCTGCCCCCTGTGCCTGGTGTTCCTGACTCTGAGTCGAGGCCGGGAGGGAGCCCCCTTCCCGAGTGCTGGGGACGTCCCTGTCACAGGGTCGCTGGAAGCTGCGGACTTCCCGAGGCCTTGTCCTCACGAGCCTGAGCCAGGGAGATGGTTGGACGGGAGAGGGACAGAGGGGGAAGCAGGGAGGGAGTCCCCGTGCCTCCGAATGTGGCTTCTGGGTGCCCGGGAGGACCCCCACTCCCCCCCGCAGGACAGGGAGGCGGTGCCACCCGGCCCCGGACGGACCACCGAGGCCGAGGTCTCGCAGGAAGCTCAGCCTCCAGTCCCTGCAGATCTGCCCGGCAGCCACAGACGTCCTGAGGACAACGCGTCCTGGGGTCCCAGCTGCACGAGGCTCAGGACAGAGCCGGGGGTGTCAGCGACAATATTTCCTTCGTTCGTACGTTCCTTGGTAATAAAAACACAAGCGGAACACAGCCTGATGACTCCTTTTGAGAATCAGGTCAGATTGTTCCCAAGGCCAAGAAGAAGGGAGGAAGGGAGCCTGGGGCGGCTCAGATGACCCGGCAGGAGCAGCCCCAGACACGGCCGGACGTGGCGGCCACACAGGGGAGCACGGGCTGGGTAGGGTCTTCCAGCGGGGAGAGGGGCCAGGTGCAAAGGCATGGAAGGGTGTCCCTGAGACCCTGGGGGCTGGGGCTACAGGGTCGGGAGGGCCTCGGGCCAGGGCTGTAGACCCGGCTGCACCCCCCTCCAGGCACCCCACCGCCTGCGCCCCCCCCCCCCCAGCCTCCTCCACCTGCGCCCAGACCCCCAGAGCTGGCCAGGCCATGTGCCCGGCTCCACAGGCCCACGTGGGTCCATCAGGAAGGGACCGGGACCAGGAGGGGTCAGACGGGCTCCTGCTCACCTATGGGGGGACCAGGAGTTTAGGTCAGCGGGGTGCCCCCACCTCCTGGGGTCCTAGGGGAGAGCTGGGAAGCCGTGGCCGGCTGGGGGGCCTGGAGCCTAAACGGAGGAGGAGGAAAGATGAAGGCTCCACGCCCATCCCCGCCTGGCCCTGCTCCCATCCGTAAGGGTCAGCCGTCCCCGGCTGCTGTGCCAGATACTCTCAAGCGGGCTCAGGTGTGGATGTAGCTCCCGTGCGTGGGTGCCCCTCCCGGCACGAGTCCTGGTGAGCCTCCGCCTCCCCCGGGCTGGGTGGAGAAAAGGACCAAGAAGGCTTCCAGACACTGGGGCCGGGAGCAGAGCCTCCAGGGAGGCACGGGGAGGTCCAGCCATGGGTCCTGAGCCCTCTGGAGGCCAAAAGGGCAGTGAGGAGGCAAGCGAGAGGGGCGCTCTCAGCCTGGCCCCACAGTCCCCAGGCCCCTCTGCCCAGCCTGGCATCTCCGCCAGCCCTGCCTGCTGAGCATGGAGCAGCCTCCACGGAAGGTGAGCTGTGCCCGGGTCCTGGAGGTGCGGCCTCTGCTCCATCGTGGCCTGGGGCCCAGGAGGCCAGGAAGAAGAGCGAGTGGGCGGCGGACGGTGGGCAGGGCCAGGGCCTGTGGACAGGCTCCAGCACCAGCCCTGTGAGCAGCTGCCCAGCCTCTTGGCCTGTGAGCCCTGAGCAGGTATGAAGATGGAGTTGAGGTGGGGACCCCCACCCGCCACAGACACCAGCAACAGTGATTCCAGCCGATTCTCTGACACCGCTGGGCCTCGAGGGGGTCTCTGGGTGCCCCTGACTGGGTGCCTGGCTGATGTCGGCCGTCTCAGGCCCTCGAGGGATCTCTGGGTGATGCTGACTGGGTGCTGACATTGGCCCCTCTCAGGCCCTCGAGAGGTACAAGGAAGGTTCTGGGAATTGGGGCCCCCTTTCCTGGGGGAGAGAGATGCAGGCACAGCCTCCCCAGTAGCCACTGGGGGAAGGTGAGGTCACCCCATGGCCCCGGGCCCAGCAAGGCCAGAGTCAGGCCCCTCCCTCGAGGCCCCGGCTCGGCTCGTGTGGATGTTGGTGAGGGATGGCACCACGTCCACAGCCCACACGATGAGCCCAAGATGACGCGGCCGACGCGGCCGGCAGGAGCGGGCCCCGCCCACGGCACAAACGCACTTTGCGTTATTATAAATCTTGGTTTCCATCACAAGAGAGGAAAGGGTGCTCTGGGGCCCCGGCTTGGCAAGGGACAGGCGTCTCGGTCTGACAGACAGCACTTACTCTGGGTGGACAGGAAATTCTCTCCCAGCGGGGCCATGGCTGGGCTCTGAGCCACCTGCAAGGGGCAGCCACACCCTTCCAACCCCCACTCAGAATCCTGTCTCCCTCCTCCCATCTCTCTGGCATCTTCAGGCCCACCCAGGACCCATCTCTCTCTCATCCTCAGGCCCTCCCAGGACCCCTCCTGATGCATTCCACGGCTGCCCCAGCTCCCCGACGCCCTCCTGCTTCCCCCAGCTCCACCTTGAGCACCGAGCGGCCGTCCGAGGCACAGCTGAGCTCGCTCCTGACCAAGCAGAGGGTCCTCCAAGGCTCGAGGTGAGCGGCTGCGGTCCCCCCCCGCCCCGCTGCGGCAGGTCTGGAGTCCTCCTCCAGGGCACGTCTTGATCATGGCCAGAGTCCCAGAAGTGCCACGGCTCAGCCCTGGCGTGGGCATGAGGCACCTCAGGGCTGGAGGAGCTGCCGGCACACTCTCGCCTGCAGAGGCCCGGCCACTTGAGGCCAGCAGACCCCGGACAGAGGCTCTGACACCGCCCGCTTCCCGGAGGGTTGACAGGAGTCGTAGGACAGCAGCGGGGGCTGCGGGCCCGTGGCCCGTCTTGTCAGAAGCGGGGTGGGCTGCCTTGAGATAACAGCATTTGCATTTATTTCACATTTGCCGTAAGCTGCCAGCCGTCTGCTCTAAGGATTTCCCTGATAATCATCGCTCAGGGCAACAGATGAGCTTCCTGGGGCTGTCCTGACCACGTGCTGCAAACCTGGTGGCTAAAACAACAGACAGTCCTCCCAGGCGCTGGAGGTGGAGTCCGACCCGGGCATCGGCAGCGTCCGGCTTCCTCCAGAGGCTCCAGGGAGGATCCTTCCGGCCTCCGCCAGCCCCGGGGCCCCCAGTTCCCAGGCTTGTGGCTGTTTCGTGTGCTGGGCCCGGAGCGGCTCGGGTGTGGCGTGTCCGCCTGGCGCTGTGGCCGGCGCGGGGCAAGGCTGTTGTGGGAGACCAGGTTGGGTGGAGCGGGGGCCACAAGATATGATTTCCATGCTGTGGGAGCCACACAGGTGGGGCTGGGTGCCCCCAGGGGTCTGACCCTGCTGGCCCAGTTAACAGACCTGAGGACGCAGGGGTCCCCACCCACCGCAGGCCCTGGCCAGAGAGGGACACAAATCGCCCCGGTGCACTCTGGGAATGTGGCCTGTTTCTATGACAACGAGGCCCTCCTGATCTCGGCGGAGAGATGCCAGGCCTTGGGAGTGGGGCTGCAGGTGGGGGCTGAGCAGGGCCCCCACTGCCAGGCAAGGGTCGGGGCTTCCAAACAGGGCCGCACCCCTCCCGCTGGTGTCCGGGGCTGCCCGGGGTTCTCGAACTGGGGGCCTGCCATGCGGTCCCGTCTCCCACGCTCCCACGGGTGCCCTCGGCCCGACACCCCCTCAACATGTCCTGCAGGCCGGGGGTCCTCTCAGGGGAAACCGGCTCTCCCGGCTCCCAGTCTCGGTTCTGATGTCACTTGCACCTCAGCCTCCCGGCTTGTGGGCTGGAATTCTCCATCTTGTTCTAAATGTTTCCCCCGAAACCTCCTCCCACACACAATGGGGAGGCCTGGGAAGCTGCACCCCTTTCCCGGGAGCCCC
The DNA here is from genome assembly GCF_002776525.5 of Piliocolobus tephrosceles. Taxonomy (NCBI): domain Eukaryota; kingdom Metazoa; phylum Chordata; class Mammalia; order Primates; family Cercopithecidae; genus Piliocolobus; species Piliocolobus tephrosceles. Next base: position 1,901,361 of record NC_045450.1, on the reverse strand, counting down.
GAGCCTGGCCGGGGAGGGCGTCCAGTCAGTGGCAGAGTGGAGGTCAGGGTGCGTTTCAGGGGTGACACCCCTCCACGCACCCGCAGTGCCCAAGTCCACCTCCAAGGGCTCCCGGGCCCCAGAGTGGACCCGAGTGCCCAGGGGGCCGGGCCCAAGCCGGGGAGAGTCTGTCTGCCCCTCCCCACCCCGGGGACCAAGCGTGCCCCGCGGAGGGCCGGATTCACACATCCCCCGGCCCGGGCGGTGACTTCTCTGTGCCCTCGGGTTCTTAACAAAGTGCCCGGTGTCCTGCCTGAACTCTGGCCTGCTGCGTCGGTGATCAGTTGATATTTTTAAACTCTTTAATGGTGTGCGAGTGACATAATGGTGCTCACCATCCCATAATTGTCCCGGATCAATAGGGAGCATTCAGCTTCAGCCAGGCTGCTGCCAGGCCGCCCCTCGGGGCCCCCCGCCTATCCCCAGCTCCGTCTGGACACCCCGGACGGCACCGGAGACTCAGAGGCCAGGGAAATCGTTTCTGGGAGGACTCAGTTACTGGAGTCGAGAGAGACCCAGGGAGGGGTTGGCTGGGCCTGGGTCCCCGAGGCGCTGGGGGCTGAGGGCCACAGCCACAGCCCTGGGCAGGATGCATGTCCTCGCCTGGCATCCAGGGCCTTCCCAAGGTTCAGGCTGAGGCTGGTTCCCGTGCAGCCCCGGGGGTCCCGCCCAGAGGCCCTGGTGAGAAAGCACCCTGTGTGTGAGGGGCACGGGGACGCCGCGGCCCGGGTGACCAGCCAGTCCCTCGCCGAGCCCTCTCGGGTCCCTGGGTCTGTCGCCAGCTCTCCTGGTGATGTCAAAGGCCTGAGTCACGCACGAGAGGCAGCCTGGAGCGAGAGGGGACTCTGCAGCCTCTGCTTCAGCCAAACATTTGAAACAGTCACTCCTGAGGGTGACACGTGAACACGCTCAGAGAGACAAGGCATTGTTTGGGCCCTGATTATCTTCAAGAGAGAGAAACGGTATTCTGTGCGGCTGCTCCGGCTGGACGGACACGGGAGGAGGTCCTGATGCCTGGCCGATTTACCCCACACGCGGGCGTGAGGCGAAGACGTCCCAAAGCCCGGGGCCTCCGTGTGCTCCTCCCTGCCCGTCTAGAGACACAGGGTGTCTTGTGACCTGCCCACCGGCCAGCCGTTTCCCACCGTTCCAGGGTGGGCAGGGCCCTGTGTCTCAGCTCAAAAGGAAAAGTCCTAAATTCTCTGCCCCAAGTGGCAAAAGTCCTGGGCCCAGCTCTGGGGTATGGTGTGAGGGAGGGCAGGGGGCAGGGACCCCAGAGGCCAGGGGAGTTTCTGCAAGGGGTTCCCTGGGAGGACCCCCAGAGAGGCACCAGGGTGGGTGCTGGGCGGCTGGGGGAAGACCACCTCCCTGACGTGGACATCGGGGAATGGAGGGAGAGCGTGTGGGGGTCATCCCAGCCCTCTTGTTCAAGCGTGTGGGGGTCGTCCCAGCCCTCTTGTTCAAGCGTGTGGGGGTCATCCCAGCCCTCTTGTTTGGGCGTGTGGGGGGACGTCCCAGCCCTCTTGTTCGGGGTCTGAGATCGAGGAGGACTTGTCTTCACACACGACTGGACCCTTCTGCTTGCCCTCTCCATACCTGGACGGGCGCAGTCCCTGGGAGCTCTCAGCCTCCTTCAGGAATCGACTCGTGATCCCTTCACTCAAGGACCATCTATGGCTCCCCATTGCCCATAAGAAAAATGTACCGTCCCCTTAGCCGGCCCCCAAGTCCTTCGATGACCTGCACCAGCTCTGTCCCTGCTGAGGCTTCAGTGCTGCTGTCACCCTGTCCCGCCCAATCAGTCTCCCTCCCCTCTAGGCCTGAAGCACATCAGCCCTGGTCCTACCTCCACAGCCACCCAGAGCCCCTACCCAGCCTCCCCGGCACCCTCCACACTCCTCAGCAGCACGGCCCTGTCCTCCTCCGAAGGCCCCTGGAGAGGCTGAGGTCCTGGGGTCTCCCCATCAGTGGAGGGGGCCAGGCCAAGCAGGCTGGGAGGGGCCTGGGGATGGGGGCTCAGCTCCCGCTGCCACAGGGCTGGGGGGCTGAGCCTGCGGGAGCCCCGTCCCTTGTTGCAGAACAGCCAGCTGGGATGGGGGCCCAGGTCCCGGGCTGTGGGGCTGGCTCAGGGCCCTCCCTCTGCAGTCACCCCGCCCGCCAGTTCTGAGCAGCCCCCGGCACCTGGGGCCGGCCTCCAGGTGCATTTTGCACATAGAATCTGACCCACACATTGTTTGTTTGATAAGGGGAAAATCCCAGAATCCAGGAGGCCCGTGGGCCTTTGCCTCCAGCCTCCCGAGCGCCTTCAATTCTGGTCTCCCGTGTGCGGCTGAGGGTCTCGTCTGCCTGCAGGTCCAGCGGCTGCAACTGGGTGGCCCCTCCTCCTGGGAGTGGCAGGGACTGGCGTTTGTGGTCTTCGGAAGCCCCTGGACCCTCTGCAGGAGCCTTGGCTTTGGGCTTCTGGAGTTCCCAGGTACCCGGATTCCTGGCTGCCCTGTGCCTCCGGGACCCGGGAGGGAGAGGTGGGCTGACCCAGGCCTGGTCCCAGTGGGAGACCCAGCAATGCTGGAGGGCAGGGACAGGAGGTGCCCTGTGGGGCCGCCCTGTGAGCTGTGCCGGGGCCCTAGGTACTGCACGCCTGGGAAAGCCCCTCCCCTGTCCCAGGACAGACCCTTGTACAAGGCTGGGGGGACTTCCCTCCAGGGACCCCTCCCTGCCCAGCCGGGCCAGTGGCGTCTCCCCCGACTGCCTGCGCTGCCCCCAGGACCCCAGCGTCCAAGGTGGGTCAGGCTGGACTGTGGGGCCGGGGGAGGCTGGGCAGTTCTTCCCATCAGCTCCTGGGTCAGCGCTGGGCTCAAGTTTAAGTTGCTGGAGCAGGCACTGCAGGCCTGGGGGAGGGGCTTGGCTCCGCACTGTGGGTGAACCCAGGGCCCAGAGCTGTGACGTTCAGGTTTCACAGCAGGAGGTGAGGGTGGTAGCAGGAGGTGAGGGCGGTGGCAGGAGGAGCCCTGGGCATCTGGTGGATGGGACGACAGGAGCCACGGGGGCTCTGGGCACAGCTGTCCCTGCGTCGGCAGGTGGAGGGGCAGGGTGCAGAGGTCCCCATCCCTGAACCTAGAAACCAGGGCCAAGGGGTTACCGTGCACCGACCCCCTTCAAGCCCACCCCACCCTGTAATCCCCTCTGCCCTGTAGCACTTCCTGCCTCTCCCTGAAGCTCCCTGGCCAAGGGGAGAGAAGCAGGAGGCCGGGGCCGGTATGGCCTGGGCCGGGCCCCCGTTGGGCTGGACGGGAGCACACAGTAGAGGGGTCTTGGTGTCAGTGCTCCTCCGCTCTGCTAGCTGCACTCGGGGGCGTGGGCAGCCCCAGCTGGTACCTGAGCAGGGGAGCCCCCAGGTCCAGGATGCCCTGGTTTGCACAAGGATTCAGAAGCACAGGTAACGGCCTGGGTGGGCAACCAGAGCTCAGGCCACCTGGGGACCCGGGGGGCTTCCCCTCAGGGCAGGCAGGTCAGGGCATGGGCCACCGAGCCACAGCTGTTTAGAGCAGGTTGGGCCCCCGCCTCCGTTGCCTGGGAAGACTGAGGCTCAGCGTTGCCTGCAGGGTGGGGGGGCTGGGGTCCCTCGAGGTGGTCCCATGGAAGGATGGGACCACAGCCAGAAGCCCTCACCCACATGGAGGCCTCCTCTCCACCCAGGCCCTGACCCTGCCAGGGGGTCTGCAGGACTGACGTGCAGGGAGCGCCCCACCCCCAGCCTGAACTGGCAGGAGTTCTGGGTTCAGGAGAAGATGGACCACGGAAGGTGCCGGAAGACCCTGCCCTCCACCCAGCAAGGTCCTGAGTGGGCCCAGCTGGGCGCTCCAGCTCCCCTGGCCAGGTGCGGGGCTCAGCCCTTGGGGAGTGGACCACACTGGACCCCTGGCCACAGGATCCACATCCTGAGGCTCCCATGCCTGGCTGGAGGCCCCCACGGCCCTCACCGCAGGAAGCCCTGGGACAGCGTCCCAGGACAGTGGGGACCTTCCCGGTGGGGCCGTCTCTGACACCTGATGTTCCTCTCTGGGAGCCCATGGGGCCCCCATCCTCTGAACTGCAGGGCCTCTGGGCTGTGGTCCCCCCAAACTGTCAGAGCACCGCCAGGCCACCCTGGATCACCACGGCACTTTTGGGGAAGCTGAGGCCTATGGAGACGGGGCTAGACCCTGGTGCCCCCGCAACCCTGCTCTGTACAGAGGCCCATGGAGACCTGGCCTTGCCTGAAGGGACCCAGGAGGGGCTGCACCCGGCACGGCCTCTCCTCACTGTGGCCCAGGCAGAGGGGACAGGCAGCTCCCGCTGTCATTTTGGGTCTAGCAGGAAGGTCCCCCTCCGCCCCCTGAGCCTGGAGTTCCACCGTCGAAGCTGCTTGGCCTCTCAGCTCTAAGCCACAGCAGCCTCCGAGAGAACTGTCAGCCCCTCCTGGGGGCAGGGCTGGGAGTGGGAGCCTGGAGCTCCAGGGCCACCCCACCCTCCACGGCCGGCGGGCTGCGCCTCCCTCTCCTGGCCGTCCAGCGTGAACACCGCCGCGCCTTAGCAAGCGGCAAGACATAAATATTGGAACCTGGATTCCTCCGCCCTACGGAGATGGAGACGCCGGATGCACAAGGTGGTTGCCTGGCAACCCTGCTGCCGGCGCCCACGCAGGCCCAGCCCTGCCTCCACTCAGCACCTCCTGCTTGGGGCTCCATCTGGCCGGGCTGTGAGGGGACTGAGTGCAGACCCCCTCTCGAGACGGGCCAGGCCGACTCCGTCTCCTGGGGTGGGCTTCGGCCCGCAGGCCCGGATGGTGGAGCAGAAGGGAGCCCTGGTCGAATCCCCCTGGGCGGGTGGGGCGTCTGCCGACTCCCCTATCCACAGCGTCCTGTTGCCCCAGGGCACCTGCCCCCAAAAGACAGAGAGCCAGGGAGTCCCCACCAAGAGCACCTGGTCCCACTCCAGCCTCTGAGTGACCTCCGGAGCTCCGGCCTCTTTGCCATGCTCAGATGAAGGACTGAGGCGCAGACTGGGCCGGCCCATGGCCAGGTGGCAGGTTGGCCTCATCAGGGGCAGGACCGGCTGATTTGAGAAGTGGAATTTTAGACCAGGGGTGATGCCGCCCGTCCCCATGTGATGTGTGATCCGGGGCTGACCTGGGCGGTGGGAGGCTCCCATTGAGAGATCCGTGATGAAGCAGCAGAGGAGGTGCCCTCGGGCTCTGGCTCCCCGGGGCTGGAACTGACTCCACGGTCACCTGGTGAGGGAGGCCCAGGTGCTGTGAGCCACCTGCAATCATACAGCTGGGCCAGAGCTGGAACTGAGAGACCTCTGCCCCTCTCCCCACCACCTGCTGTCTTGAGGGGGCTCTGGGGACCGAGGAGCCCTCTCCCCACTCAGGACTCACCCACCCGGAGTGAGTTTTGCTGCTTCATCTCTGCAGAGGACTCCGCAGCCCGAGACCCCCACTTGCTTACCCTCCCAGAGGGGCTCAGGGCCCTCCTCTACCCCATCCCCTCCCTCCCCTCCAGGGCCCCGGGCCCCTCCCCAGCCAGTCTGGATGGTGGAGACACCTGGGGACAGAGCAGGCAGAGAGCCCTGCAGGGGAGAGCTGACGGCATGAATCTGATCACAGACCCCAGGGACTGGTTCAGGGCTGGGAAGGAGGCGACCAGGCACTGGGGGTGGGGCTGTCCTGAGCCAGGTGGGGGAGGCCCTGGGGAAGGCGCCAGAAGGTCCCAGAGGAGGGTGAATGGGGCTGCACTGGCACTGGGAGGCGAACTCTGAACACCTACTGAACACCACTCTGAACACCTACTGAATGCGGGAATGGCTGGGCAGGGTGCAGGGAACACCCGGGAATGGCCCCATTCAGGTGGCAGAGGACCGGACGAGACAACAGAGGAGGTGTTCATAAGGGCTTGGGAGAGCAAAGGAAGCTGGACGATGGGACGAGAGGGGCCCCAGGCGGCCCCCGTGTCCCCAGGACACCCCCATCCCCGCTGCTGTCCGTGGGAGCCGTGTCTCTGGGCTCTGGGTCCTGGGGGGCCCCTGCCGAGGTGCGTGCCTCTCTGTCCCCGTCCCGGTCTCACCCATGGTGATCAGGCCCCACATCCCAGCCTCGCCATAGCCTGGGCATCAGTTTCTTGCCAGTTCTGACTGTGAGGACTGGGGACAGGGGACACAGCTCTGGAAACACCCTCCAAGCAGGCAGCTGCCTCCCTCCCTGGTCTCCCATAGAGCCCCTCCTGAGAGCCTGGGGTCCTTGGGCAGACCCCAGGCTGACCCCTAGAACCAGACCTTTATGGGGTCCCCAGGGCCTCTGGGTCTGAGCCTGTTTCTTGCCCCCTAACACGGGCAATGGGGGCCATGCCCTGACTTCTGGGGTCATCCACGCAGCAGCAGCCGCAGAGATGCCCTGGCCTGCCTCACTGGGGGACAGGCACAGTGGACGTGGGAGGATGGGACGGTTGCCCCACCCGGGGATCCTGCACAGACACCTTCAGGCCCATATGGACGTGTGTTGGAAACAGGTGATATTTGCCTTTCAAGGCATCAACCCTGGAAACTGAATGTCTTACTCTGGGATCAGACTGCCCAGGTCTCACCACGCCAAGTCCAGCTGCAGCCTGTTTACGGGGTGGGGGTGAGGACTGAACCCCATGGTCCTGACACCTTGGTGTGCCTGCCCCGCGGAGGCCAGGTTGGGGTACGAACACGTCTGTCGTTAGCAGGGTAGTGTCTGGTGCCTTCCCCAACCCTCCTGTCCCCGCATGGTGACCCTCTGGGCACTGAGGGCCTTAGCCAGTGACCACTGGGGTGGGGTCTAAATATCCCAGCCCCCTCCTGAACAGACACAGCGAGGTGTCCCATGCCCTCTGCTCTGGGGCCCTGTCTGTGGCCCTCACACCCAGCCTGGCTGCCCTCCGCCCAGGCCTGTCCCCGCTGCTGGGTTTTCCTGAGAAGGCTGCACTGAGTCTGGGTCTCAGGATCTGCTTTCGGGAGGATCTGCTTCCAGAAACCGGCCGGATGCACCCGGGGACACTCAGCCTTCCCGCACTTCAGTCTCCCCTCCACCTGCTTGCCCCGACTCCGTGTGGGCTGCCGCCCCTGCTGGTAAGTGCACGGCTACTGTTTGCAGCCCCCCACCCCAGGCTCTGGCTGGGTCCACAAGGCATGTAGCGTGCTTCACCCTCAGGGTGAACACCGGGGGCCTCATGCCTCGCTGCTGGGGCGTCTGTGCCAACCTGCAGACTGGAGACGGCGTGCAGGGCTCCCAGCTGGTGTGAGTCTCCTTGCTCGGTTCTGCCTCTCCCACCGTGCCCCGGGGCCTCGGCAGTCACTGTGTGGAGAGGGCAGACCCCAGCAGCCAGTCCAGGGCCCAGCACCATGAGTGCCCGTTACATGCTGCGGACTGGCAGCCTCACTCCAATGCACCTGGGGTCCCTGTCTCATCCTGCCCCTGCCTTCCTCCAGGCTGCACGCCCTGCCCAGCTCTGCCTGCACCCCTGGGAAAGGTCTGGCCCCACTCCCCGCTCCCCACGCGCTCGCCTCTGCCTCAGGGGACAGCTTTGCCCTTTTCCTGCGGCACTGGACCGTGTTTCCTGGAGGTCAGAGGCACAGTTCATTTATACGAACCAAATGGATGGAGGGTGTTCAGGGACCCCTGCCCCTGTCCTCCAGGCCCCCAGCCAACCCGAGGTCCCTCAGGGCCTTTGGTGGCCACAGCCGTCCCTCCTGGCCTGTGCACTCTCCCAAGGGAGAGCCCCACGTGGAGGCCTTCACTTCGTGAGAGCTGGGGGCAGGCTGGGGTCCTCAGAGACCCCCAGAGGCTGCCCAGGAGGCTGGGGGAGAAAGACCAAGGGCATGCTCTGGGGTCCATCTGGCGAGGGCCAGGACAGGCTATGGCTGAGGGGCAGAAGGTCCCTGGGGCGAGGACTGCCTCCGGCCCCTTCATCCCTGTCCTCTGAGGTCTGAGTGACGGGCGGCCCCATTCCCAGGTCACACTGCAATGACCTTTGACCCCCAATGTATCCGTCACGCCAATAATGCTGCCCCTCACCCCAGGCCACCAGCACCCAGGAGGCTTTCCCGGGCCCACCTGTGGGTGTGTCCCCCAGCCCCACACCGGGCCTGCCCTGGGGAACACGGTAGATGGGGAGGGCAGAGGGGGACCGGTGCAGGTCAGCTCCTCCCCAAAGTACCTGGCCCCTCTCTTGCTGTCTGCACCTAAATCATCCCCCAAGCTGGCGAGGCTCCCCTGGGTAGGCCGGTGGGCGGGGGTGCAGTGGGGGTGGGGGTGGGCGGTGAGCTGCCCTCGTGCCCGCCCCTCGCCCACTGCGCCCAGCAGCACCCCCTTCCTGGCATGGGGCTGCCCCGGCTCCAGAGACTTCAGTATCGATCCCAAACCGAGACCACCGTCCGGGCTGCCTGCCCAGCGCCTCGTGGGAACCTGGGGCCCGGGTCCCTGGCATGTGCCCAGAGCCCAGCTCCAAGGAAGCTCTGAGGCCTGGGCAGCCTGGATGAATGTGCCCCTCGGGTCCTCCCCAGGCCTGGGCCTGCCTGAGCTGGGGGCTGCAGAGGAGCCTTCCTGGGGGTGAGGCACCCATGGGGCAGCCCGCCCGGCCTGCAGCCCCCAGACCAGGCTGCAGCACAGAGATCCCCGGACTCCCACCCGCACCCCCTGAGACCGTCCCTGGTCTCTCCTGCCCATGCGCCAGCCCTTGGCACACTTCCCCGTGGGCGGGAGCAACACCCCACCTTCCAGCGCAGAAATCCAGGTGTCTCCGGGTGCTGGGTCCTCACCTTCCTTCCAGGCCTAGGGAGGGCATCCCGCACAAGAGCGGGCACACGTCCCGGGTGAGGGTCCGAGTGCTCGGACCCCGCTGTGTGCACCTGGACAGGCGTCAGGGCCTCCCTTGGCCCTTGCTGGGACCCAGGAGCAGGGCTGTGGCTGCTGGTCGGGACAGCTCCGTGCTCAGCCCGTGGACTGGAAGCTCGGGCAACGTGTCGGGTTCCTGTGGCTCCTGTGCCGCCCCCGGGGGGTGTCGAACGACAGAAGCGTCCTCTCTCCCAGTGCTGGAGGCCGGAAGCCCAGCGTCGGGTGTGGGCAGGGCCGCATGTACTCCGGAGGCCACAGGCGAGGCCCATTCCTGCCTCTTCCAGCTCCCGAGGGCTCCTGGCGTCCTGGGCTCTGACCTCTGCTCTGGCTTCTGAGGACGCCAGTGTTGGAGCGAAGGCCCACGCGGACGATCCCACCTGGAGGTCCTTGACTAGGGCCGCGTCTGCGAAGATCCTTTTCCCAGGAACGTCGACTCCACAGGCTCCGGCCGCAGGCTGTGCTCACGTTCCGGGGGTCCACCGCCCAACCCTGCGCAGGTGGCAGCTCTGAACTGCTTTGCAAGAGAAGGCACAGCCCACAGAGAGCACAGCCCACGGCCTGCCTGCCCCTGCTATGCGCCCACCAGGCTTCCCCTCCCCACCAGGACTAACCCCCAGCACCTCGTGTCCCCTCCTGCCCCCCGTGGGGCAGAACCGCTGGGTCTGGGGCCACCTGCTTCATTCCAGAGCAGCTCCCTCCTCTGATCAAACAGGGGCGCGAGATCAAACAATTCATTAGGATCCCGTCCTGGGGGAGCGTCTGCTGCCAGGAACTGGCTTCGACTCAGCCAGCGAGGGGCGGAGGCCAGGCTGGGGCCGAGACACGCAGAGGGGACTCGGTGGGGATTTGGTGGGATGCGTTGGGGCTCCCACACAGTCGGGCCGTGTGGGGGCCACTTGGTTTGCATGGGGGCTAGGAGGGGGCGCTTGGGGGCACGTGGGATGCCATGTCGGGGCTGCATGTGGTCTGCCTGGGATCTGCGTGGGGTCCCCATGGGGTCTGTGGGCCCATGTGCTCAGCCATGCCTGCAGGACCACAGCACCCACCGCCCTGTGTGCACAGGCCACACGAGGTTAACCCTTCTAGGACATTCTGGGACCCCCCTCCTGCTGGCCCAAGGCTGGGACAGATGCTGTGTCCACCACTGGCTCTGCCCTCCCAGTGGGACCAACATCAGCCCAGGAAGGCCCCCAGGGAACCCCGCCTGGTGGGTCCAGGTGAGCTCCTGAACCCAAGGGCAACGGCCACCCCTCAGGCTTGGCTCAGAGCAGGCCCAGGCAGGCTGGGCCAAGGGTGCTGCCAGGAGACAGACCAGGGCGGAGGCCTCGGCGGCCCAGACAGGGACTCGGGCTGGCCTCTAGGCGCTGGGGGAGCTGGCCGTTCCACTCTTGCTTACAAAACACAAGAAAGTCTGAGGCTTCGCACTGCCCGGTCCCTTCTGCGTCCCTCTCCCCAGACCTGCGACCACCCCCAGGTGAAGGGAGTGAGGGCCAGTCCAGTCCAGCAGAGAGGAGACCCCATCCTGTGCCTCCCAGGCCACAGGCCCCCACCTCTGCTGTCCCTGCAGCCCTGGATGGCCGCTATGCTGCCAGGACACCCAACCAGAGGCGTGGTCCCCTGGGAGGCTTGCAGCTTCCCCCAGCCCTGCAGGCCTGCTAAAAGAAAACCGGGATGTTTGAATGCACCTTACCTGCTGGGTGTTCCCTGGGAGTGGGAGCGAGGAGACCCCCAACCGCTGGGTCTCGCTCCTCCCCAGGCTCTGCCCAGCTTCCCTGTCTGTCCTCCGGCAGGAAGGTCTACGGAGATAACCAAGGCAGCCGTGGACATGCCAGGCACCCAGGTCCCAGCCAGGCACACAGCTCCTCTGTCTCACAGCCATGGCCACCCTCTGTACAGGAGCAATTACTAAACCCATGTTACAGGTGAGGAGACCAAGGCTCAGGCGCTAAGGACACCAGGTCACACAGCCAGGCAGGCCATCACGCTTCAGACCCAGATCTGCTCTGAGCGGCCCAGAGAGGCCACGGCCAGGTGGGCCTGGTCTATGTGGCAATGGGCTTGCCGGAGCATCCATGAGGCCCAGGCTCCCTCTGTCTCGAGGTTTCTTCCTCCCTGCCCTGTTTCTCCTCCAGCCCTGGTCACGCCCTGAGGGCCAGCCCAAGGTCCCCAGACACAGGAGGCCTCAGGAAGCGTTGGGTCCACCTGGAAAGCAGCCACGGGCCTGGCCTGCGTGTGGGTTCTGTCTCTGCAGTTCCTGGGGCCTGCAAGACATTGCGAGGCCTGCTCACCTCTTACTTCCTCCAGGCTGACACTCTGCAGAGCCGACTCACCCCAGCCCGAGTGCACAGCCAGGAGCTCTGTGCCAGAAGCCACTCCCCCGGGGAGACCCAGGGCAAACACCACGGGGCCCCATGGTCACGAGGGCCCTCCTGCCGGGCAGTTGGGGTAGGGACGTGGGATACCAGGACTGCAGGGCCCCCGAGGGCTTCCTGACACCCACGGAACCCGCCATGGCAGAGCCAGCCAGGCCCCGCTGGGAGGGACTTGGCTGAGAGCGTGGGGCATGCTGGGCCTGGGACGGGAGCTGACTCCCCTCAGTGCATGGGTGGAAGCCCAGCTGGGCGGGGTCTTCACAGATCACGGAGGGCAGGGAGACCAGGCACCTGCCCCACCCCACCCCACCCCACTCTGCGTCTCTCTAGGAATCCGCTCAGGAACACCTTTGGGGAAGGTGGGTGGGGCAGTGGCTGCCATCTGGAAATTCTAGGAGCACCCCCCTCCAGCTCCCGCCGGGGTCCAGAGCTGCACCGTTCCCAGGTGTGGGAGGGTGGATGAGAAGGGGCTGGTGGCTCATCTTCTCCCTGGGAGAGCACGGTGAGGGATGGTGTCTCTGATGGGCTGACTAAGGTCTGGACCCTCCGGAGAAGGAAGCCCCAGCCTCTCCCGCCGTCTCAGCTCCAAATCCAGGGACCACACCCTCCCAATCCATCCGTGGACTCCGTGGACTCCGCCAAGAATTCTGGGTGAGCCAGCCCCGCTGCCACCTGCGCAGAGACGGAGAATAAAGTCCTCCCCTCAAGCCCTCCCCTCTGAAGGGAGGCCAGGGGGCACCTGCTGTATGCCTGGTAGGCAGGGCCTGGGTGCCCCACACTAGCATCCCTCCTCCCAATTTCAGGGCCCGTTCCCATTGTCTCCCTGGCCACCGTGCTCCATCAGCTCCTTCTGTTTAAATATTTAATCCAGTTAAATATTAAACCTCTTCCAAGTCCCAATTACAGCCCATCGATTCTCCACCACAGCTGTTCGGGCCAAGCTGGCTCTGCCTCCCCGCCCGACGTCAGGGCAGCCTGGGGGATTGGGGTGGGGGATGTCTGGAAGCGGGGGCTCCTGGTGTAGACCCATCACAGCTCCGCCCCCCTGTCCTTTACCTGTGAGACCCCTGCCCAGCATGGCTGCCCCACACACAGACGGCTGGGCAGGGCAGGTGAGCCATGGCTCCCAGCCCTAGGTCCCCACCAGCTCCCAAGGACTCCATTGGCTGGAAACACGAGAGAACCGTTCTCCGCAGCTCACACTACAGTCTGTCCTGCCCCCCGCGAGGCCTGCGATCACCTGAATTATTCTCAGGGTTCCTGTTTTCCTAGTCAGGGCTGGAAGTGGATAAAACCTTCCCTGGGGTGAGGCTGGGCCACAGAGGGGGGACCCTGAGAGCCAAGACCGATTTCTGTTCAAAATTGGTTTTCTTTTTTCTTTTCTTTTTTTTTTTTTTTTTTTTGAGCCAGGGTCTCACTGTGTCATCCAGGCTGGAGTGCAGTGGCCCAATCACAGCTCACTGCAGCCTCTACCTCCTGGGTTCAATTAATCCTCCCACCTCAGCCACCCAAGGAGCTGGGCCCACAGGTGCAGGGCACCATGCCTGGCTAATATTATTATTATTGTTATTGAGATGGGATCTTGCTTTGTTGCCCAGGCTGGTCTCGAACTCCTGGCTTCAAGCAATCCTCCCACCTCCACCTCCCACAGTGCTGGGGTGACAGGTGTGAGCCCCTGCACCTGGCCTCTAAGGGCTTTTAAATATACTGAAAAGTAGAGAAAGCAACAGCGCTAACCGTGCACCCCCTCCGAGGTCTAGGCCCCCATGGTAGGGCTTCAGGGGTGTTTAAATTCACAGGAGGGGAAGCCCCCAACTTCACCTGCCTTTCGCCGGCTGCGATTCTCACCCTTCCCGTGAGTGAGCCCCCCACGGGTGCATAAATGTGTGCGTTTGCAGATGTGCAGCAGCTTATTGTAAGTTTTACTGAGGTAAGCCACGTATGGCACATGATTTCCAAACAGTAATAAAATACGGGCCGTAAATCCCACATGGCTGATGGATTTGAGACGGAGTCTCGCTCTGTCGCCCGGGCTGGAGTGCAGTGGCCGGATCTCAGCTCACTGCAAGCTCCGCCTCCCGGGTTTACGCCATTCTCCTGCCTCAGCCTCCCGAGTAGCTGGGACTACAGGCGCCCACCACCTCGCCCGGCTAGTTTTTTTGTATTTTTTAGTAGAGACGGGGTTTCACCGTGTTAGCCAGGATGGTCTCGATCTCCTGACCTCGTGATCCGCCCGTCTCGGCCTCCCAAAGTGCTGGGATTACAGGCTTGAGCCACCGCGCCCGGCCCGGCCCGTCGTTGCAGCCAGCCTGAGACTCCACAGGGCAAGGCTGCTCCCCACCTGCCGATTCTTGCCTCGATAAGTGTGTTATCTGTAAACCTGATCTGTGATCCACTGTTCAACTATTTCTCACCCTGGTACAAATGATATTCCTGAAACGGAAGCTTCTTTCAGCTTCAACACTAATTGTAAGTGTACACGATTTAATTTTTAGTTGTGGCTGCGTTTAACAAGCAGCTCACTCATTTCTTAGGTATTTAACCACTGGCTCTTATGAGCTGGTACGTGTCGGCCCCACACGTGGCTGAGTGGCCTGTGCAGACACCTGCTGGCCTGGCTCTCCCACGTCCCTGCACCGGACCCTTCTGCTGGGGGTGTGGGGACGCCTGCCCAGCGTTAGTTCTGCCTCCTCGTCTCCTTGTCTTCCCCTGGTGTTTTCATGACTTTGGCTTGGCAGTCAGCCTTGAAATCTCCCCTTATTATTATTACTATTTTTTTTTTTTTTGAGATGGAGTCTCGCTCTGTCGCCCGGGCTGGAATGCACTGGCCAGATCTCAGCTCACCGCAAGCTCCGCCTCCCGGGTTTATGCCATTCTCTTGCCTCAGCCTCCCGAGTAGCTGGGACTACAGGCGCCCGCCACCTCACCCAGCTAGTTTTTTGTATTTTTTAGTAGAGACGGGGTTTCACCGTGTTTGCCAGGATGGTCTCCATCTCCTGACCTCGTGGTCCGCCCATCTTGGCCTCCCAAAGTGCTGGGATTACAGGCTTGAGCCACCGCGCCCGGCCTATTATTTTTTCTTGAAATTGAAATTGGCAGCCGGGCACCGCGGCTCACACCTATAACCCCAGCACTTTGGGAGGCTGAGGCGGGTGGATCACCTGTGGTCAGGAGTTCGGGACCAGCCTGACCAATATGGTGAAACCCCGTCTTTACTAAAAATACAAAAATTAGCCAGGCGTGGTGACGGGCGCCTGTAATCTCAGCAACTTGGGAGGCTGAGGCAGGAGAATTGCTTGAACCCGGGAGGCAGAGGTTGCAATGAGCCGAGATCATGTCACTGCACTCCAGGCTGAGTGCCAGGGTGAGACTCCGTCTCAGAAAAGAAGGAAACACAGCTACAGGGAAGGGTGTGGGCGGGGAGAGGAAGAGACTGGAGCCACATGGCCAAATGCCGGGGAAGGCCAAGGGTGGTTAGCAGCGCCAGAAGCTGGGGGAGGCGGGAAGGGTCGTCCCTGTGGTCCTCGGAATGACCAGGGCCCTGCCAACACCTTGAGTTTGGGCTTCCGGCCTCCAGAGTTGTGAGCCAGCGCCTTCCTGGTGGCCGGGACCACCCAGGATGTGATTCTTGCTGTGTGCAGCCCGGGGGCTCCTACATGGGGGGCTCCAGGAGGCCTCCCTGGTGCTCGCTAAAACCCACTGCTGCTTTTCGGTTTGTTTTCAGAGGCAAGGTCTGGCTCTGTCGCCCAGGCTGGAGGGCTCACTGTTGCCTTGACCTCTCGGGCTCAAACGATCCTCCCACCTCGGCCTCCCAAGTAGCTGGGACTACAGGCGCCATCAGGCCTGGCTAATTGTTTAAACTTTTATAGAGACGGGGCCTCATTGTGTTTTGCAGGCTGGTCTCAAACTCCCGAGCTCAAGTGATCCTCCCACCTCAGCCTCCCAAAGTGCTGGGATTAGAGGCATGAGCCACCGCACCAGCCAATAAACTGTGCACATTTAAAGCGTGATGTATGGACCGGGTGCAGTGGCTCACGCCTATAATCCTAGCACTTTGGGAGGCCAAGACGGGCAGGATCACCTGAGGTCAAGAGTTCAAGGCCAGCCTCATCAACATGGTGAAATCCCATCCCTGCTAAAAATACAAAATATTAGCCGGGCGTGGTGGCGGGCGCCTGTAATCCCAGCTACTCAGGAGGCTGAGGCAGGAGAATTGCTTGAACCCAGGAGGTGGAGGTTGCAGTGAGCCAAGATGGTGCCATTGCACTCCAGCCTGGGCAATAAAAGCAAAACTCCTTCTCAAAATAAAATAAAATTAAATTAAATTAAAAAGTGTGATGCATGTACGTGCCTGTGAAACTGCCACTCCACCAAGAGAGAAAACATCCATCGCACGGAAAGCTGGCGTCCCTCGCACCCGTCCCACCCCCCGGAAGCACCCCCCAACCCCACTCTCCATCACTGTGGGTGAATCCAAGGCCCCAGGAAGACGTGTAAGCGGGATCAGCCGCATGCGCTGTTTTCCTCAGGCTTCTCCCACCCAGCACGATGGCCTTGACATTCACCGTGCTTCCGCATCCGCAGCTCACTCGTCCCTGGTACGGCTGAGTCATGTCTCGTGCTCTGAACGTCCGTGGTGGTTTAGCTGTTCTCCTGTCGGTGAACATGTGGGCCGTTTCCAGCTCAGGGCTACTGTAAGTCAAGCTGCCACGAGCACTGACGTAGGGAACAGCGTGTGACACATGCTTCCATTTCTCCAGGGTCAACACCTAGCGGTAGAGAGACGGGATCATGCACCCGGTACACCGTTTTTTTTTTTTTTTTAGACGGAGTCTCGCTCTGTCGCCCAGGCTGGAGTGCAATGGCGCCATCTCGGCTCACTGCAACCTCCGCCTCCCGGGTTCAAGCAATTCACCTGCCTCAGCCTCTGGGATTACAGGCACGCGTCACCACACCTGGTTTATTTTTGTATTTTTAACAGATACAGGGTTTCACCGTGTGTTGGCCAGGCTGGTCTTGAATTCCTGACCTCAGGTGATCTACTCACCTCGGCCTCCCAAAGTGCTGGGATGACAGGCGTAAGCCACCACGTCTGGCCAGTGGGTGCATATTTAACACTTTAAGGAATCCCAGAACTTTGGGAGGCCAAGGCAGGTGGATCACAAGGTGAGGAGTTCAAGAATAACCTGACCAACATGGTGAAAACCCATCTCTACTAAAAATACAAAAATTAGCCAGGCGTGGTGGTGGGCACCTGTATTCCCAGCTACTCGGGGGGCTGAGGCAGGAGAATCACTTGAACCCAGGAGGCGGAGCTTGCAGTGAGATCGCACCACTGCACTCCAGCCTGGGCGACAGAGCGAGACTCCGTCTCAACAAACAAACAAACAAACAAACAAAACACCACTTTAAGGAACTGCCGAACTGCTTTCCAAAGTGGTTGCCATTTCACATTCCCAGCAGCCGTGCCGAGAGCTCCACTTTCCGCTTACCAATGCGTGGTGCCACCACCCCTCCTCTGAGTCCCTCCGACAGGCGGGAAGGGTCGCTGAGTGCTGGTTTGTCTGCATTCTCCCCTCGTGACCTCTGACGTGCAGTTTCCCTCCTGTGCTTATTTACCACCTGTAAAATCTTGGCTGGCACGTTTATTTCAGTCTTCTGACCATTTTCAAAGTGTGTTGTCTTTTTCATACGAATTTTTTTTTTCTTTTTTTTTTTTTTTTTTGAGACGGAGTCTCGCTCTGTCACCCGGGCTGGAGTGCAGTGGCTGGACCTCAGCTCACTGCAAGCTCCGCCTCCCGGGTTCACGCCATTCTCCTGCCTCAGCCTCCCGAGTAGCTGGGACCACAGGCGCCCGCCACCTCGCCCGGCTAGTTTTTTGTATTTTTTTAGTAGAGACGGGGTTTCACCGTGTTAGCCAGGATGGTCTCGATCTCCTGACCTCGTGATCCACCCGTCTCGACCTCCCAAAGTGCTGGGATTATAGGCTTGAGCCACCGCGCCCGGCCTTTCATACAAATTTTAAAGGGCCAAGTGCAGTGGCTCACGCCTGTTAATCCAGCACTGTGGGAGGCGGAGGCAAGAGGATCACTTGAGCCCAGGAGTCGGAGACCAGTCTGAGGCGCATACATAGGCCCCATCTCTCCAAAAAAATTTAAAAATTAGCCAGGCACGGTGGCGCCTGTAGTTCCAGCTACTCAGGAGGCTGGGGTGGGAGGATCACTTGAGTCCAGGAGGTGGAGGCTGCTGGGAGCAAAGATTGCACCACCGCACTCCAGCCTGGGCAACAGAGCGAGACCTCGTTTCAAATACATGGTTGTTGTTGTTTTTTTTAATTTCAGCTGTTTTTGGGACATTCTGAGTAGAAGCCCTTTGCCATGGATCTGCACTGTGAATATTAACTCCCAATCTGTGGCTTGCATTTTGCTTTTTGTTTTTTTTTTTTTTTTTGAGAAGAGTCTCGCTGTGTCACCCAGGCTGGAGTGCAGTGGCGTGATCTCCGCTCACTGCAGCCTCTGCCTCCCGGGTTCAAGTGATTCTCCTGCCTCAGCCTTCCAAGTAGCTGGGATTATAGGCATAGGCACCCGCCACCACACCCGGCTAATTTTTGTATTTCTGGTACAGACGGGGTTTCGCTATGTCGGCCAGGCTGATCTTGAACTCCTGACATTAAATGAATCCTCTCGCCTCGGCCTCCCAATGTGCTGGGATTACAGGCCCGAGCCACCGCACCTGGCTTGATTTTGTGGGTTTTTTTGTTTGTTTGTTGTTGTTGTTTTGAGAGAGTCTCTGTTTTTGTTTGTTTGTTTGAGAGAGTCTCGTTCTGTCACCCAGGCTGGAGTGCAGTGGCACGATCTCAGTTCACCACAACCTCCACCTCCCAGGTTCAAGCAATTCTCATGACTCAGCCTCACGAGTAGCTGGGATTACAGGCGTCGGCCAGCAGGCCCAGCTAATTTTTGAATTTTTAGTAGAGATGGGGTTTCACCATGTTAGCCAGGCTGGTCTCAAACTCCTGACCTCAGGTGATCTACCCGCCTCAGCCTCCCCAAAGTGCTGGGAATACAGGCGTGAGCCACTGCGTCTGGCCTGTGTTTTCTTTAAGAAATATTTGTCTACACCAAGATCACATGGATATTCCCCTCTAATTTCCTACAGAAGCTTCGCTGGTTTTCCTCTGGTGGGCAGTTGAAGAGCATGTGTGTGGCGTGAGGCAGGGGTGGCAGCTCATCCTGGGTTCTTCCAGTTTCCCCAGCACTGATTGCCGAGAAGCTGCCTCCTACGGTGTCCATAAGGCAGCTTTTCCTTCTCTCTGCTTTCAAGATTTTCTCTTTATTTTTAGATTTCAGAAGTTTGACTGAGTTGAGCTTGGGAGTGGTTTTCTCCGTATTGATCCTGGTTTGGGGTGGTTGAGCCTTTTGGATCCGTAAATGCTGACTTTCCAGCATATCTGGGAAATCTGGGGCCATGCTCTGAACTGCTTTTTCTGTCCTGTTCTTGGTCCTCAGCCTGTGAGGCTCCACCGCATGTGCATTACACCACTTGAACTTCACAAATGTCTTTGAAACCCTATTTCCCTCCTGCCACTCTCCCACTCCAGGGCTGTCTACTGTCCCTCATGGCCTGATCACTTGGATTCAAATCCATTGCTCAAGGCTGCCGTGCACATCAGAGTGCAAGGCTGAGACCCCCAGGGACGGCTGCCCTCAGACAGCCCGGCGTCTCCTTCTCCTGGCGGCACTCAGGCCTCCCACCCGCACACTGCCCACGCCCAGTCCCGCCTTCACCAAACACTGCTGACCCCCAGCCCCCACCTCGACAGCTGCCCCCAACCTTGGGCATCCCTCGATGTACGGGCTGGGGTCTCCCCATCCCAGACTCACCTGGTCTGGCACCTATCTCTGGTTACTGACATCTGACTGGGTCTGAGAGCAGGGGCTGCTTCTAACTTCTCCCCAAGCCTGGCACTCAGGTCCCAGCCAGCATGTCCTGGGCTCACGTGGGATGCTGGACCTCCCAGGAAGGTGCATCCTCCTTCTGGCTTCCCCAGGCTGGGTGGTTCCAGAGCCCTCTTTACAATCCAGCCTCAGCCCACCCAGAGGGATAAGGCGGGCTCCAGTGGCCAGGGGGGTGAGGACAGCCAGGACCCTTGGACCTGTGGGCAGGGGCTGGACCAGGAGGCAGAGGCGGCCAGGCTCTCCACCGCCTTGGCCCCTCCGCCGCCCTGGCCCCTCCTGAGGCCTGTAGGGCCCATCAAGGGCCAACAGACCCCGCCCCACTGGCCCAAGCCTGCAAATGCTCAGGGACCCTTCCAGGTGTCACCGGTACGCCTGCTCAGGAACAAGAGGAGCCGCTGTTGATTTGCTGAGCTGCTCCACGCCCCCAAGCAGCCTGGCGGAGAGGGCCCCTTTCTGCTGTCCTTATCTCAGTAATAAAGCCACAGAAGAGGCTATAAATCCAGGAAAATTAAAGCTTCAGCATCTCCCGGGCAGAAACCTGCGTTGCCTGCAGCTGCTCTCTGACCAGGGGAGGGCGGGGAGCTGGAGGAAGGTTGCGGGAGGCAGGGCGGTGGGGGGGCTCCTGGAGAGGCCGTCCTGTCATCGTCCCCAGGGCCTCCACACTGACCCCGCGACTGGCCAGGGGACCACCCCCGCCCATCACTCACAAGGCCTGTCCAGCAGGCATTGCCTGTCCCCCAAGCGCCCAGCCTGTGCCTGGGATTGGGGCTCAGGACCCAAATGGAGGGCTAAGGGGTTGAACCTCTAACACAGGCCCAAGGCCCAGCTCTGGGCTGGGTCCCCGGCTGCACCCAGCACAGGCCCAGGTGTGCAGGTGACCCCGTACCCTCCTGAGACTCCGGTAGTGGGCGGGCTCATCCCAGAGGAAGCTCCGCTTCAAGGCCTTCCTTCAAGTGGGCCCTGTGCTCACAATGGCCACTGCTGCCGGACCCTTCGCAGAGCCCGCCCATCCCTGCTGCCCCCGAGTCCTCACACTCTGAAAGCATCCCCTGCAGGTCTGATTCCCTCGGTTCCACCAGCCCGTCCCTCTGAGAGAAGGCGGCGCCTCCCTGGGGCTGGGCGGGGCCGGGGGCAGCCTGCACACTGCTGAGACCTGCAGCCTTACTGTCCAACCCCAGCCCTGCGCCACGGCACCCACGCTCCCAGGTGACCCCGAAAGCACATGCCGCCCCGTCCATCCTCTTCCCCTGGACCCCTGCTCTCTGCTATCGGTGGCAGGAGAGGGCCTGAGAAATGTACTCACACTGCAAAGGCGATGGCTGCTGCAGCTTGGTACACGGTGCCTCCTGGAAGGATGTGGCCTTTGAAAAGAAGAACCTAAGCCTGGGCAACGTAGCGAGACCCGTCTCTACAAAAATGAAGAAAATTACCAGGTGTGGCGGGCGCCTGTGGTCCCAGCTACTCAGGAGGCTAAGGTGGAGGGATCACTTGAGCCCAGAAGGTCGAGCCTGCAGTGAACCGTGACCGCCCCACTGCACTCCAGCCTGGATGACACAACGAGACCCTGACTTTAAAAATAGAAAACAAGGCCGGGCACGGTGGCTCAAGCCTGTAATCCCAGCACTTTGGGAGGCCGAGACGGGCGGATCATGAGGTCAGGAGATCGAGACCATCCTGGCTAACACGGTGAAACCCCGTCTCTACTAAAAAATACAAAAAACTAGCCGGGCGAGGTGGCGGGCGCCTGTAGTCCCAGCTACTCGGGAGGCTGAGGCAGGAGAATGGCGTAAACCCAGGAGGCGGAGCTTGCAGTGAGCTGAGATCCGGCCACTGCACTCCAGCCTGGGCGACAGAGCAAGACTCCGTCTCAAAAAATAAAAAAAACAAAAAAATAAAAATAGAAAACAAAAAGCCGGGCGCGGTGGCTCACGCCTGTAATCCCAGCACTTTGGGAGGCC
>NC_045450.1:1791739-1875141 GCF_002776525.5 Piliocolobus tephrosceles | reverse complement strand
TGCCACTGCACTCCAGCCTGGGAGACAGAGTGAGACTTTGTCTCAAATAAAACAAACAAAGCCGGGCACAGTGGCTCAAGCCTGTAATCCCAGCACTTTGGGAAGCCGAGACGGGCGGATCACGAGGTCAGGAGATCGAGACCATCCTGGCTAACACGGTGAAACCCCGTCTCTACTAAAAAAAATACAAAAAAAAAAACTAGCCGGGCGAGGTGGCGGGCGCCTGTAGTCCCAGCTACTCGGGAGGCTGAGGCAGGAGAATGGCATAAACCCGGGAGGCGGAGCTTGCAGTGAGCTGAGATTTGGCCACTGCACTCCAGCCTGGGCAACAGAGCGAGACTCCGTCTCGGAAAAAAAAGAAATTAAAAAAGAAGCTGATTTACTAGTGCAAGATGGAAAGAACAATAGCCTCTGTCCTCCCCTTGCTGTCTGAAGCCCACAGGAAATGAGGGGAAGACCATCAGGGTGCTTGATGCGGCCACACGGCATGAAGGGGTGAACACGCTCATCATCCTAGCTGGAACAAGGCCTTTGTGGCTGTGCACGTACACCAGAACTCATCGAATTGCACACTTTACACGTGTGCGGCTTACTCTGTCTCACCACGTGGCACTGTTTCAAAGAATGCACTAGAATGGGCAGACTTCGTGCAGTGCATCTGCAGGGTGGACTAGTCCTCAGCCCCAAAGAGGAAGCGCTGACCTGCACTCCCAAGATGCATCTTGGAGCTCCACGTCCAGAGACAGAGGACAGCTTTGCACACATCATAGCCACGCCCAGGGGAAGAGGCCGGCCTTGCACACATCGCAGCCAGGCGGGGAGACGGGAGGCCCCCATTTCCCTGGGGTAGAGCAAGGCTGGTTTTGGAGGCTTGCAGGCAGCCTCTGGGGCCCAGATGAGAGGAACCACCAGGGTCACTTGGGCTCAGATGCCCCCACCCAGGATGGCCTGGACCTCATCCCACATGGGTGATGGGGGCCAAGGCCGTCAGATTGTGGCCCATGCCCCAGCCAGGCCCAGGGTACAGGAGGGCCCTCCTGTACCCAGAAGAGACCCCTGTGCCCTGGAGCCCACTCTGAGTGAAGCCACTCAGCTAGACTGGCTTGCATCTGCCCTTGGTCCACACACCCCACCCTGCGCCAGCCTCCAGGACACAATGGTTTCCAGGTGGTGCCGGGGATGGGAGACAAAAGACCCATGACCATGGCCCCGGCCGGCCTGTTGTGCCCTGTCCCGCCCCAGCCTGCCATACGACCCTGCTGAGTCCCCTCCAAGGCCGCCATTGGCACCCCACCGTTCTCCAAGGCCCCCAGAGACCCTTAAGGGCTGGGAACCCCGAGGTTCCTGAGGCTGGGGCTGCAGAGTCTCGGCCCCATGGCCAGTACCACGGCCCCCGCTTCTGGGCCAGAATGGAAGGAACAGGCCTTCTTTGGGCTCCCAGAGTGACTGGTCATCACCCTCACGCCTGAGGTGCTGCTGTGGCCAGCTCTGGCCCAGGAGGCCTCGTCGTCCCTGTCTGTCCGGGATGTGGGGAGCAGGCGCAGAGAGAAGGTGTCTGTCCTGCCAGCTTCCTGCTGTCCCGTGCCGCCTCCCAGGGAAGGGAGGTGCTGATCTGGGGTGCCGGTCGTGTGGGGGTGCACGGGCTTGGGCAGGCAGCCGGGCAGGGACGGCCATGCCTCTTGTGGGCTGGATACCCGGTCTCAAGGCAGAGCCCTATTGTCAGGCGCAGCCCTCCCTCCCCGAACGTGGACGGCTGTCTGCGACGAGGCCCGGCCGGCAAGCCCAGGAAGTCGGTATTAAGTGGAATCAGCAGAGCGTTAAACGAGGTACAAATGATTTACAATAAATTATATAAATGCTGTCGGAGCTGTCGGGCCACGGCCCCCAGAGCCCGTGAGGTCTCCTCGGGCAGCCTGGGGGCACAGGCGTCCGGCACCCCCATGGCCATCCCTGGGGCAGCTACGTGGCCTCTGTGGACGCCGACCTTTGTCACAGCCAGGAGGGGGCCTCCCTCGGGAGGGGCTGTTCAAATATTGGCAGTTGATGACTTAACTCAGTTAACCGTAAAGATAAAAACAACCTCCCGGGTGAGTACAAAAGGAGCTGGAGTTGGAGCACCTGGCTGCACAGCTGGAGCTCAGCTTCTCTCTGCAGCCAGCGTGTGCGGCGTCGGCCTCTCCACTGGCTGCCTGGGGCTCACAGCCGGCTCCTGTCCAGTTCTCCCATGTGATGCAGGCTGTGGAGTGGGGGCCGCCCCTCCGGTGCCCGACCCCTGGCCCCTCTGCACAGGCCCCCACCCCGGGTCTGGCTCAGCTGGTTCCTCAGATGTCCCTGGGCGGGCTGGCACCTTCTCCGAGTGGCTCCTGGGTGAAATTCCCCCCAAAACATACTCTCGAGGCCCGTACGCGGCCATCTGTGGTTCTAAGAGCTTCGCCCGCTGGGCCGAGAACTGGGGCACCTGGCACCTGAGGGTGGGAGGGGTGACGGACCTGGGGCTGCCCTGCAGATCCACATTCCAGGGGCTCCTCTTGTGTGAATCTTCTCGGAGCTCCCGGGGGCTGGGCCTGGGCTGGGGGAGGGCGAGGTGGGGGTGTTGAGGGTGGTCCGGTGGCTGGACCTGGGATCTGGGGAACCTGCTGCATTGACTTCTTGAGGACTCCCTAAGAGAGGACCCCACTGAGGCCTGGAAGGGACCCTGTGGCTCTGCACCAGCTCAGCCCTTCCTGCAAGCAGAGGGGCCATGCAGAGCTGGGTGCTGGTGAGGGAGCCAGGCAGAGAAGAGGGGTACCAATGTCTGCTTTGCCACTTTCACGGCCCCGTAAAGTCTATCTGGAAGCACCCAGCCTGGGCTCACCCCATTCTGTCACTTTCCTTCCCAGGTCAACCCTCCTCCTTCCCGCTCCACAGTGATCCGGGGAACTCGGCGGCTCAGGCAGAGTTGGGTGCTGCCAAGCACATGCCCTGTGCCCACCCCCGCACACCCCAGACTCAGCTCCCTGCCCCCCATGCCCTCTGAAGAGGCTTCCCTGACACATTTGGGGCCAGGAGGCTGAATCAGACGTGTCCACCCCAGCCTCAAGGCCTTGGCCCAGGCCAGAGGCAGCCCCACTGCTAGGGCCTCCGAGATCCTGAGGACCCCAAGGGGCAGGCTGAAGGCTCTGCTCCCCCAGCCCAGCTCCATCTTGGGTTCTGTCTCCTCCCACGAGGCCACGCTCTCTGGCTCCACCCCCACGGGGGGCCTCCCTCTTTGTGAGCCTTCATCCAGTGCAGGCTCCTATCCTTCACGACTGTTTGCACAGCCTGAGACGGGGCTCACACACGGATGGCTCACCCACTTATAGACACCGTGCTGCAGTTTTCAGTGCACCCAGTGGTGCAACCGTCTCTGCAGGTCTCGCTCTGTCGCCCAGGCTGGAGTGCGGTGGCACAATCTCTGCTCACTGCAGCCTCGACCCCTCAGTGTCAAGCAATCCTCCCACCTCAGCCTCCCGAGTAGCTGAGACCACAGGCACCACCACCACACCTGGCTAATTTTATTTCATTTTTTTTTTCTTTTTGTAGAGACGGGCTTGGGTCTCAGTATGTTGCCCAGGCTGGTCTCAAATTCTTGGGCTCAAATGATCTTCCTGCTCGGCCCCCAAAAGAGCTTGGATTGCAGGTTTGAGCCGCTGTGCCCAGCCCACCATCAACTGTCATCACCCTAAAATAAACCCCTTTCTGTGTTAGTCTGGTTTGTGTTGCTGTAAAGGAATGCTTGGGACTGGGTGATTTCTGAAGAAAAGAGGTTGATCTGGCTCACGGTCCTACAGCCTGTATAGGAAGTAGAGCGCAGGCATCTGCTTCTGGGGAGGCAGGCCTCAGGAAGCTTCCAATCATGGCATAAGGGAAGAACCCAAGAGTCACATGGAGGGAGAGGGTGCCAGGGAGAGGAGAGGTGTCAGCACCCATGTGAACTACCAGAGCAAGAAGGCAGTCATCACCACTGGACAGCAGCAAGCCACTCCTGAGGGATCCACCCCGATGCAAACACCTCCCACCAGGCCCACTTCCAACCCTGGAAGTCACGTTTCAACATGAGATTTCGAGGGGCCACACATCCAAACCAAACGAACTGCCTACCTGCTAGCAGTCTCCCCTCCCCACCTCCCCCAGCCCTTGGCAGCCACCCGTCTTCGTTCTATGGATTTATCTGTGCTGGAAAGCTCATATCAATGGCATCCTATGATGTTTGTCATTTTGTGTCTGCCTTATCTCACCTGGTACGATGTCTTCAAGGTTCATCCATGTAACTCAGAATGTCATTCCTTTTTTTTTTTTGAGACAGAATTTTGCTCTGTCACCCAGGCTGGAGTGCAATGTCATGGCCTCGGCTCACTGCAAGCTCTGCCTCCTGGGTTCAAGTGATTCTCCTGCCTCAGCCTCCTGAGTAGCTGGGATGACAGGCATGTGACACCACGCCTGGCTAATTTTTGTAATTTTAGTAGAGACAGGGTTTCTCCATGTTGATCAGGCCGGTCTCAAACTCCCAACCTCCTGATCCGCCTGCCTCGGCCTCCCAAAGTGCTGGGATTACAGGCGTGAGCCACTGTGCCTGGCCGTGTCATTCCTTTTCAAGTCTGAATAATATTCCACCATATGGAGAGGCCACATTTTGTTTACCTGTTTATCTGTGGGATATTTGGGATGTCTACACCCTTGGCTTTTGTGAACGATGCTGCTGTGGACGCCCGAGTCCACAGTTCTGTGTGGACACACATTTTCATTCCTCTTGGGTACACCCGGAAGAGAAACTGCCGGGTTGCATGGTAATTCCATATTCAATCATTGGAGGACCGCCTGTTCATGACCACCTTTTATGTGATGAAGCATTGATTTTCCAGAGGAGGAAATTTAAGGCTCAGAAAGGGTAAGATGCATGTCCAAGGCTACGCAGCCAGGAAGTGGTGGAGCTGGAATTTCAACCCAGGCTGTGTGTCTGCCGAGCCAGAGAAAGGCCCAGAGCCTCCCTCCCCGAGTCCCCAGGCGTCCTGCGTGTCCCTCACAGCCCAGTGATCCTTCAAGCACTCCGCAGCCCAGCCTCCGCCTGCAGCCCCTCCACAGCCTGTCCAGGGCAGGGAAGTGCCACCTCGCAGGCCATGGCCTCTTTCTCACAGTGCCTGGGGGCCGGTCTTGGGGACAGTGGCGTGGTGCCCGTGCCCCTCCCGTCTTCCACACAGACAACTGTGAAGGTGAAAAGGGTGAGCGGCGTCTAGACGGCGCTGTCCACCCAGCGGCAATAAAACCAGTTGTTTCCGCACACAGCACCGTCACAGGCTTTCGCCATTTAATACAGGAACTCTTTTTTTTGTTTGTTTGTTTGTTTTTTTTCTGAGACGGAGTCTCGCTCTGTCGCCCAGGCTGGAGTGCGGTGGCGCGAACCCGGCTCACTGCAAGCTCCGCCTCCCGGGTTTACGCCATTCTCCTGCTTCAGCCTCCTGTGTACCTGGGACTACAGGCGCCCACCACCACGCCCGGCTAATTTTTTGTATTTTTAGTAGAGACAGGGTTTCACCGTGTTAGTCAGGATGGTCTCGATCTCCTGACCTTATGATCCGCCCGCCTCGGCCTCCCAAAGTGCTGGGATCAGGAACTCTTAAAATCATTACTGCTGAGTCAAAACTGTCCTGAGCTCAGGAAAGGGCTCGGGGCGCCCACCAGCCGGCAGCCACCAGGCTCCCCGTCCCACGGTGTGGGGTCATGTCTCCTGCCCAACCCGGTCTCGAGGGTTGTGGATCCCAAAATTCCCTGGGATGCTAGTGCAGTCCCTTCAGCCACCCAGTCAGCGGGCATTTATTAGCACCTACTGGATGCTGGGCAGGAGCAAAGGACGCTCACCTGCTTCCCACTCCAGGGTCACGTGTCTCTGACTCCATGATGGGACGAAGACGAGAGACCACCATGCTTCAAGGCGGCCTATCGGGCTCCGTTCTGCCCTAGAGTCTGCGGCTCAATGGGGCTCCACCAAGGCTGCTCCCGGGGAAGAAGCATTAAGGCTAGGCAGAGCCCGGGCCTGTGTCAGTGAGAGGCCCTGTTGCCTGCTCTGGAGGCTGATCCCTGCAGGAGCCAGTCTAGGCAGGGACGCCCCTCTTGTCTGCATCTTCCCGGGCCCTGGTTTCCTGGCTGCGTGGGCAGCCTCCTTGGTAGCAGTGGCATGGGTCTCCAACTCACAGGCTACAGGTAGCAGCAGAACCCAGAGCTGGCTGGGAGAAGGGGTCTCACTGGACACCAGGCAGGGACCGCCACGACTGGCTCTCCAGGCTTTGCCAGGACAGTACTCTGTCCACCAGCCCCTGGTCCAGTTTCTAGCAGACCAGCCATGGGCCCCACTGCTGCAGGGAGCCAAGGACTAGTTGGGGCGTGCTTGTCCCATCAGTGCCATGCCGGGCCCCACTGCCGATGTCCTCCTTCCCCTGGGCAGCGTGGGCGATGCTGAGATCTGGGGGAGACCCCAAGGAGCCCACCCCACCTTCTTGGGTTCCACCTCATGGTGGAAAGAAAAAAGGAAACAGCAAAAAGCAAAATCAAATTTTCCAGAGACCTGGAGGATTAGAAACAACACATCTGAACGTTCTGTAGTTGAATTAAACAATCTCAATGCCAGTTTCCAACTGTCCTGGGCTTCTCTCTGACGCTCAGCAAAGGGCGCACGTCACGGCATCACTGCTCTCAGGATGGTTTCCCGTCTCGTCTCACCGGACTGCCTGCCTTTTATGTCCTTTTTCGGTGGAGGCCCTCACATCATGTTGAGGTCGACCCCGCTCTGGCTGCGTGAACGCGGCCTCAGCTGCCTCATCTTCTGGCTGATGGATGTTCAACGCAGGGAGTGTCTACGTCCCAGGCGTCCGGGCGCCTGTTCCGCCCGACGTGGACTGCACAAGTCAGTGGGCAGCAGCCCAGGGGACACAGAGCCCCCAAGGACAAGGTGGGCACGCCATCCGATGGGCTGGAGTGAGCGGCAGGCGGTGGGAGAAGGCCTCCCTCCCAGACCTTGAGCTGGAAAATGCCCATCCAGGTGCTGGAGCGGCTCCAGCTGGTCTGCAAATTGTCCGTGGGATGCCTGGAGACCACACGCTTTCTCAGATTACAGACGCTTTCTTTGAAAAATCACGTCTGTTGGCCGGGCGCGGTGGCTCACGTCTGTAATCCCCGCACTTTTGCAGTCTGAGGCGGGCGGATCACAAGGTCAGGAGTTCAAGACCAGCCTAGCCAACATGGCGTCTCCACTAAAAACACGAAAATTAGCTGGACATGCTAATTACAGGCAGGAGAATCGCTTGAACCGAGACCAGGAGGCGAAGGTTGCAGTGAGCCGAGATCACGCCACTGCACTCCAGCCTGGGCTGCAGAGTGAGACTATTTCTCGAATTAAAAAAAATGTTTTAGACATCTGGAGGACAAAGAGTGGACAGGAGGACAGAAAGTGGCCGGTAGGGCAAAAGCTGCTGTGTTTAGAATTCCAAGATGTTTCCCAGTTGCCCTCTGGGTCTTCCCGCTCCCTGGCTCCCTCCAGCCTGCCACAGGGCCTTTGCACAGGCTGCCATTGCTGCTGGAAAGAGCTCCTGCTTCTCTTCTGGCTGCCGGCTTGTCCTCACGGAGGCCCTGCCCTCGCCTATCTGGGCGCCCCCTGGCACTTAGCTTGGAAACCGTTTCCTCCTCTCCATAGGATGGAAGCTGCAGGGCATGAGAACGGGGTCTGTCTGGTCACAGTCAAGGCATCTCCACTCTCCAACCGGACCCCTGCACCCTGTTCACCCTCAACTGCCATTTGTCCAGCAAATCAACCACAGCCCGTAGCTAGAATCTGGAGCTTCAGTCTGTAGTTTTGCCTTGGCTTCAATTAATTTATTTACTTATTTTTTATTTTTTTGAGATAGAGTCCTACTCTGTCACCCAGGCTGGAGTGCAGTGGCGTGATCTCGGCTCACTGCAATCTCTGACCCCCAGGTTCAAGCAATTCTCCTGCCTCAGCCTCCAGAGTAGCTGGGACTACAGGCATATGTCACCACGCCTGGCTAATTTTTGTATTTTAGTAGAGACAGGGTTTCACCATGTTGGTGAGGCTGGTCTCGAACTCTGGACCTCAAGTGATCCAAACACCTCGGCCTCCCAAAGTGCTGGGATTACAGGCATGAGCCACTACACCCGGCCCGCCCTAATTTTTAGTGAGCTGGGTGTTGAGAAAAAGATCAGAGGTTCCAAGTGCCTTCTGGACAAGACTCCAATTCAGCGTTTGTGCCTCCCCACCTGCTCCAGCCTCTCTCCACGGATGTGTTCAAAGCACTGGGCTCTCCTAGGTCCTGCTCCTCTGTGGCTGGGACCTTAAGTGCTCTTTGAAGGCCTAATTCACCAGCTGTGGCCCTCCATCGCTGAGTAGTTGCATGAAAATAGACTCAATGTTTTCTTTTTCTTGAAAAGTAAGCGTATACGGGAGGAGGTGCTGCTGAGGAGGACCTGTACCCCAGCAGGGGCCTCACACTCTAGCCTTCCAGTTCCTCAGCCCACCCCAGGTGCTGAGTCCTTCTGGGCCCCAGCTGGGCAGGGCCTGTTTTCCTTCCTGCACGGTGTGGCCCACCCAGGGGAGGTCCTGCTTCTCTCCTGCTCACCCGCAGGTGGGAAGCCACAGCCGCCCCACAGCCTCTCCGGATCTGGGGTCTCAGGGTGGGCCTGGAGCAGGGCCTCTTTGTCTGGAAGGACAGGTCTCTTCTTCTACCAGGAGCCCCTTATTGGCGGCCGTGCTGAGGTGCAGACCTGGGAGCTCAAGCTCCCTGGTGCACAAAGCAGCGGTCCCAGAAGCAAAACCGCCCTTCCAGCCTGGAGGGGTGCCCCGGGAGGAGTCGGGAGCCTGGGCACCTGCCCCCACCTGCTGGCACCTCGAGGTGTGGTAAGCCCTCCCTGGGACATGGGCCTGGCCATCCCCAGTGTCTGAAGGGGCCACCTCCTCACGACCAAATCACTTGCTCTGAGGGTCCAGGGGAAGGCCCCTCCGCTGGCCTGGCTGAAGGAGCAGCTAGCACGGAGAGGGGGTCTGCACTTCTCCTCGGGGGTCCCTCGGTGAGTCTCGGTGAGGCAGCGGGGTTGAGGGGTGCAGGAGCACCAGGCCGCCGTCCCCAGGGTCCCCCAGATCCCCACACGGGAGGGGGCTGGAGACGGGGACAAGTTCGCGGAAACTGCCCGTGCGTGTCGGGAAGAGATGCGCATGCAGGAGCACCCAGAACCCCACCCACGGACTCCAAGCCGCAAAGCACACCCCCGCCCGCCCCCGCGCCCCACCACACACGCGCGCGCGGGCACACCCGGGACACACACGCGGCGGGGGAGGGGCACGCAGCCTCTCCCCTTCCACGCCCGCCCGGTCCCCGCCCCTCCGCCGACCCGGGCCCGCGTCGCAGTGGGGGTGGGGGCGGCGGCGGCGCGCCCGGCGGCGCGGAGGGGGAGGGGAGCGGCAGCGGGGGGAAGGGGCGCGGCATCCGCGGCTTGGCCGCCCCCGCAGTTGGGGGCGGGGAAGGACTTAGGTGCTCCCCTCCCACCCCGCTGGAGCCTCCCGCGAGCGCCCCCTGGTGCACCCCACGCCCGGCATTGGCGGGGGAGCACGATGGAGGAGCCCAGTGCGGGGGCGTGGAGGGGGCGGGGGCGGGGTCCAACTTCCCCGACCCAGGGGCGGGGTGGGGCGCCGGGCGGCGACGGGGAGGGGTCGCTCGGGAGCGCGCATCTCGGGCCAGGGGCGGATCATCCCCGGCACCCCCGCCCGCCCCGCCCCCGGCCCCGCCCCCCCGCCACGGCCCCGCCCCTTTCCCGCCCCGCCCCGCCCCTCGCCGCTCAGCCCGAAGTTTCCTGCGCCGCGCGCGGACGGGCTCGAGGCTCGCTCTCTGCCTCACTGGCCCCCGGCCCGCGCCCCGAGCCCCGCGCCCCCAGCCCCGGCCTCACCCGTCCGCCCAGCGGCCTCCACGCCGCGCCGGGGCCGCCGCCGTCGCCTCCGCCGGGCAAGCCGGAGCCGGAGTCAAGCCGCAGCCGGGAGCCGGGAGGGCTGGGGGCGCGGGCCGGGGGCGGAGGCGCTCGGGGCCGGGGCCGGGCGCCGAGCGGGGTCCGCGGTGACCGCGCCGCCCGGGCAATGCCCGCGGGGACGCCGCCGGCCAGCGGAGCGAGGTGAGACGCGGCGAGGACGTGCGCCTGGGACCCTCGTCAACTTGCGCGGAGCCGGCCGGGGAGCCCCTGGGGTGGGGGTGGGGCCGCCGGAGGGAGGGAGGGGGCGGGCGGGGGCGGGGGGCGCGTTTGTCTCTAATAAGAAAAGACAAAGACATCCCGGTCGCAGCGGCTGTTCCCGCAGCTCCGCGCCGCGGGAGGCAGGGCGGGGGCGTCGCCACCGGCCTCGGGTCACCCCCTGTCCTCCGCAGGTGCTGCCGGCCGCCACCATGACCGAGGGCGCACGGGCCGCCGATGAGGTCCGGGTGCCCCTGGGCGCGCCGCCCCCTGGTCCTGCGGCGGCTGTGGGGGCGTCCCCGGAGAGCCCCGGGGCGCCGGGAGGCGAGGCGGAGCAGGGTTCCGAGCCCGGCGTGTCGCCCCCCGAGAGCCCAGCGGCCGAGCGCGGCGCGGAGCTGGGCGCCGACGAGGAGCAGCGCGTCCCGTACCCGGCCCTGGCGGCCACGGTCTTCTTCTGTCTCGGGCAGACCACGCGGCCGCGCAGCTGGTGTCTCCGGCTGGTTTGCAACCCATATCCTTCCCGGCCGGCGGGGGGCGGGGGGCGTGGGGAGGGCGGGGGTCCGGGGCGCGGGACTCCCTCGGCGTGCGCCCCCGCGCGTCCCTGTTGGTGGGACTTGGCGTGGGCCAGGCGCGCGGGGGTGCAGGGCAGGGGCGCGAGGTCGGCGTTCTTCCTTCCGTGAGTGGCGGGCTTGGGGGGCCAAGGGGCGCCTCCGGACTCCCTTCCCCAGAGCCGGCTCCGGACGGAGAAGGTGGAAGCGAAACGGCGAGGCCACCGCGGGCTTGCCGGGGAGAGGAGTCGGGGAGGGAGTAACTCTTTGCGCCCCCAAGAGTGTTGGCCAGGACGGGAATTTCTCTCTGGCTGTCTGAACGTCTGCCCGAGGCAGGCCCCTCGCGGGGGAGGGGGAGGCCAGAGGAGCTGGAGTCAGGGGTGCAAAGTTTTCAGCTGGCGCCTGGTGATTCCGAGTGCGTGGGGAGACCCGTGGGGCCTGTGAGCGCTGCTAGGGCCTTTTCCATGGAGAGAGGCGGTGACGTTGGTTGTGAACTCGCTTTTTCTGGCTGAACTCGGTGGCGGGGCTGATTTAAGTCATGCGCAGCTTAAGGGTGGGGGGCAGGGAGGCAACTGGCATTGTCCAGGGGTAGTCCATTCTCCCCAGCCCCTTCCCTGGCTGGAGAGGAAGGCGCAGCCCCTTCTACTCTTGGCGAGAGCGGTACAGACTTACAGCGAAGGTTCCAGAACAGAGTTGAGTCAGGGCCAGTGGCATTTCTGGGATGTACGTGGAGGTCCAGGGGGCCCTCCGGCAGGTGACCTTAGGGGCGGGTCTCCGCACACTCCGAGAAGGGCCTTGCCTGGTGCTTGTGTCAGGGAGGTGGCGGTTGGGGTGGCCAGGCTGTGGCTGCTGCTCCGGGCTTGGGGATGGGTGGTGGGCGGCCTAGGGCAGGGTTAACACCGTGCCCGCAGACGTCCCCTATCCGAGGTGAGGAGACAGGCTGGCAGCAGGAGCGGTCTGTGTACACTTCCCTACTTTGTGTGTTTAACTGTACAAATATTAAACATAAAAGAGGAATCAGTACGAAAAAAGTCATAAAGCCCGTGTTTCTCCTTTCCCAAATCTAAACATGGAGTGAGTCAGACTCATCTCTGCTTGTAGAGGAAAGGGAGGCCGCCGTGGTCCCAGGGGCAGCCGGCCCCGGCCAGAGGGCCGCCTCGGAGCCCCACACCCGCTGCCCTGGTGGCGTTGGCCTGCGTCGCCCGAGGGTGGTGTCTTCGGGTAGGTGAGTGTCCCCAGGAGCCGAGCTTCAGGCCTGGCCTTGAAGGGCAGTTGTAGGTTTGTCCCCTCTAGAACTAAGGCGGGAGGTGGCCATGCCCCTTTGTTCTGGTGGAAGGTGTCCGGGTGTGGGGTCAGTCCGGCGGTGTCGGCAGGCCGTGGGGAAGGGGCTAGAAGGCACTGCATGTGTTAGGACGGGAGGCTGGCGCCGAGCCAAGGCCTGCGTTCCTTGTTTCCAAACGTGTGCAGACCAGAGAGGGGAAAGAACCAAGCAGGGCCTGGAGTCTCCTCACAGCCCCGAGTCTGGCTGCCCGTTCCCAAGCAGGGCCTGGACGCTCTTCACAGCCCGGGCCTGGCTGTTCTGTCCTCTCTCGGCCGAGAGAGTTTTAGAGCCTGGCCCTGGGGTTCTGGGCTGGCTGTTCCTCAGGGCTTCCAGGGAGGTTGTTTGCGTTGCTGTGTGCAGGGAAGGTGTTGACTGGGTGGCCTCACGCAGGTGGAATGAGCCCTCCAAGGGGAGATGAGGGCTGGGGGCCGGCAGCATCGCGTGACCCAGGCCCTGTCCCCGGGCATCCTGAGGTGCTGTCCTCGTGGGCTTCATGACCTGACAGGAGGATGCTCTGGTAGCCCGAGGAGGACTCGGGCGCTGTCCTGGTCTCGGGCTGAGTGGTGCTTTCAGTCTGGGAAGAGCAGAGTGTGCCCCATCGCTGGTGTTCCCAGGGCTCCCCGGGCCGGGAGGGGATGGGTGGTCGGCCTCCTGTCCTTCAATGACATCCCTGGCTTGGAGCACTGGGTCTGCCTGCAGCATGGTAGGACTCCCACCCTCCTCACCGCCAGCACCTCCCAGCCCCAAACCCAGTGACGTGGGGTGTCCCCAGTGCCCTCCACTCCAGGAGACGTGGGAAGCGGAGCTGAGACCCCAGGCTCGGTTTGTTCTTGGCCCCGTGGAACTGCCCATTGGTCAGGTGGAGTGGGCTTGTGGAGTCCTCTGCTGCGTGGCAGTGGGTGTGACCGCCAGCAGATGCCTGCCCTGGAGTGACGACGTGTGTCCTGGCCTCAGAGAGAACCTAAAATAAGCTGGCAGGCCTGGACAGGTGGGAGATTGGCTGAGCTGGGGAAGCCCGTGTGGGCCACGGCTGAGGCTTTCCAGAGCTCTTCAGATTCCTGGGAGTTGGGAGGGGGTGGCTTTGCAGGAGGTGGAGGGGCGGTGGGTGGCTGGTGTGGCCGAGGCGTGTCTTGTAGCAAGAGGGTGCTTCCTGGGCCTCAGCCTCCCCTCCGCAGGGCCCCACACCCCTCCCGAAGAGGGTGAACTTGAGAGGGAGGGATAATCGGATTTGCTCAGGGAGCCCACACTCAGTAAAGCGACTCCGTGCTCCCGGGGGTTTGGCAGAGTCCCAGCTGCTGTCCGCCAGGCCCAGCCTGAGCCGGGGTTCAGTCAGCACAGGAACCTGGGGGAGGGTCCACATTTATCCCTGAACCTTTCCGGAGCCCCCAGGTGGACATCCAGCACCAGGGAACACGTGCGTGCCGGCTCTGTCTCCAGGATGACTCCATCCCAGGCAGGCAGAGGAGCCTCTGAGGACGGCCTTGATCCTTATTGATTGGTTTCTTAAAAATATAATTGTCTTAGAACTTTTGGGGCGAGTGCTGTTTCTCCTCCACAGGTTTATTTATAGAGGAAGGTGGGTGGGATCTGTGTGTTGTCGCCCGGCTGGGCTGTGTGCTGCCCGGGCTCCCAGGGTTCCTGACTCTGCGTTCGCCTGCGACACAGCTGCCACCGTCCCGGCACACGGGCGGGGCGGGGCGGGGTGGGGCCCCCGGGAATGCTTGGAGGCCAGGAAGGGGGACCCTGCCTCAGTCCCTGCGAGAGCGAGGGAGGCGGGCTGTGGGTGTGTAGGGACCAGAAGGTGACCAAGGGGTGCTTGGGGGACTTGGGGATGGCAGGACCCTCTGGGAGGCGTCTCCTAGGGCCCAGGCTCCAAACACCCCGTGTCACGGAGCTCTGAGATGGGGAAGGATATATCAAGGTCATCAGGATGTTGAAGGGCAGAGCTGGGTGAGCCCATCTTGGCTCTGAGGGCCACGTGCTTGGCACAGCCCTGCCCGGGTGGGGATGGGCTGCAGGAGCCTGAGACAGCCCTTCGCGGCATCTCTGAACACTCGGCGCTTGGGCTATCCCGCTGCTCCACGGGCGTCCCCCGGGAGTGCGAGAGGGCACCCGTCTGGAAAGGGCCCGTCCCGCCTACACCTGCCTCCCTGGGCTCCACGTGCCCCGCAGGCCCTGCGTGGGCAGGACGGAGCTAGTCGTCCCCTACTGACCTTGCATCGTGGTACCCTCTTGAATACTGTGTCTCAGCAGCGTCTGGATACCTGAGCTGGTCTCAGAGGGGCTGCCTCAGTGGTCGGAAGTCACAGGCCCAGGAGGCCCCAGAACCGTCCCGTGACCCCTGGGCCTGAGCTCCGAGCTAGGGTCTCTCGGGAGGGTGGGGCTCAGCAGAGGCTCCGTCACAGACCAGAAGTCCCTCCTGCCTGGGTGGACCAGGGCGTGAACTTGGTGGTTGCGTCCCACCCATGGCCTGGCTTCTCTTGGCCGTGCTAGGGCGCAGTGTCTCCCGGGGACCCTGGGCCGCCCGTCCCTTGGCCCTGGCGTCCTTGCCCGCGTTCTGACAGGAAGGAGAGTTGCAGGAATGGGTCTGTTAGTCTCTGAAGCCACCGACTGGCATCGCAGTGTTCCTGGGGTAGGGGTGGGTTCCCACCGAGCCCTACGGCCTGCCCACGACGCGGCTGGATGTGTCCCTGGCTCCTGGGCTAGTGTAGGGTGGGAGAGGCTGCCTCCCCACCCCCACGGCCGATCCTGTAAGGAAGCAGAGACACAGATGGGGCTGAGACGGGAGCGTTGCAGGGCTCAGGGGGAGGGGCTTTCCCACCCACCGAGAGCTGGGGGAGCCGTGGGGGCAGCTCATCCTTCCCGGGGTGGTGAGAAGAGGCCCCTGGGGATGATGGCAGGGTAGGGGTCTGCCGAGCGCCTGTTGGGGTCGTTCCCTCCCGTTCGCGGAAGCGTCGGGGCCACACGCCCCTTGGGACGGCATCTTGTTCCCGCCAGGAAGTGGGCGTGGCGCCAGCAGGCTGAGCTCACCCTCCGGGTCGGGGCTACCCCCTGGACTCAGGACTCAGGCCCCACTGAGGAGGAGTGAGGAGATGCGGCCCAGAGCAGGCCAGGCCCTGGCAGGGACCGTGGGCCTCCCAGACCTGCTTCCGCAGCCGGGGCTGGTGGGGATGTGACCTTGGTGCTCCTGGGGACAAGTTTGCCGGGAGCTCTGGTTCCTGAACCACTCCTGCCCTGCCGCACCCCCCGTCCCTAAGGCCCCCACTCAACCCGCACCCCCGGGACCAGGCAGGGGTCTCGGCTTTCACTGTCCTTCTGGTGCCCGGACTCTTCATCACTGGGATCACCCTTGGCGTTGACTGATCTCAGGGCCCCTGTTCGCCCGCCTGGGGCACTTCAGGGTGGAGGGAGTCCCTCAGCGCGGCCTTCAGCCCCTGGCGGGGGGACGTGGGGAGCGGTGCAGAGTGGGGACAGCCTCTGAACGCCTTGGCAAACGTCTCATGGTCAGGCCCCCACAGAGTGCACGGGTGTCTGTATCCTGGGGCAGAGTGAGGCTGGCCTGAACCCTGTGAGCAGGGCAGGCAGGGGCCGCTCGGATGGTGGGGTGGGCCAGACAGGGACAGACTCCGTGAGCCCAGGGGGCCCAGGAGCCTGTGTGGGAGGAGGCGTTCGGACTGAGACCTGGATGGGGCGTGCCGAGGGAAGAGTGTCCAGGCAGGGGGACACTGCAGGCCCTGTGGTGGGGGGTGTCTGTACAGCAGATGAGAGGGGGTCAAGGAGCACGGCGGGCCGTGGGGAGGAGATCTGGGCGCGTGGTGGTGGCACACCAGCGTGATGACCTGGGCCCCGAGCCTGCCCCCGGGAGCCTGTGGGCTGTGAGGAGGCAGAGTGGGGGTGGGGACCAGCAGGTGGGCTGGCTTGGGGGCCCAGGGCTCAGCTCTGCCTCTAGCTGGCGTCGCACCTGCTCCTTAGGGAGGGCAGGCCTGGGGCCAGGCTTAGCGGGAAGTCGAGGCGAGAGACAAGGCTGGAAGGGCAGGTGAGGGCCGCGCAGGGACAGAGGCTGGGAGTGGGGAGCGCTTGTGTCCCACACCCTCAGACCTAGAGGGCATGGCTGCTGCCAGCCCCTAAAGGAGGCTCTCGGGCTTGTGGGCATCCCACTCCGAGCACCCGAACTTCATTCTGGCTGGGGCTGGCTGCGGGCGCCCTCCCTGGCCCGGTGGAGCGCTCAGGGGTGGTTGTGCGTGCTCCCCTCACCTCCCCCGAGGGCTGAGAGCCGAGGGCGATGTGGCCCCACCAGGCCTGGCCCCCGGAGCTGCAGAAGAGACGTCCCGTTCCAGGGTCAGGGCCGGAGGAATGCGGGGGAGGGACCGGCCTGTCAAACACTCCGGTCCGGGGATGGATCCACGGCAGCTCTGCCGGCTGAGTCCAGGCCGCGGTCACACAGTCAAGGTCAGGCGAGGAACGCGTTACCTTTGTTTATGCAGATGTCGGCCAGGCCGTCCGTCCAGCCGCCTGTGCTGAGCCCGCTGTGGGAAGGGCGGGGACCGTCCCTGCCCGCCCTCGCGAGTGGGCATTCCCGTCCCTGGCACGGAAGAGGAGTCTTTCCTCTCCTCAGTGGTTCATGTTGGCGTAACTTGGAACAACTCTACGTCGCGCAGGCCCGGGTTGAATTTCCAGGCTGGAGATGAAAGCCCAGCCGCTCACCCTGGGCAGAAACAAGGGGTGAAATCAGCCGGTCGCGCCCTGAGTGGTGATGTACGGCCCCGCCTTGGTCAGAGATGGTGGGGGTGGGGCTCGGGGAAGGAGCTCTGCTGGCTCTCAGCCCCTGCCCAGCTCAGGAGAGCTGGCAGCAGGTCCGGGCACCGTCCCCAGAGCGCTGTGCCCGCCGAGGATGACAGATGGGGACCGAGTAGCAGCTTGCCATGGTGCAGGGGGTGTGCCGCCACGTGGCCGCTGGTGTCCCTGGCCTCCACGCACGCTCCTTGCGGGGCGGAGGTGGGCCCAGGCTGACGGGAGAAGCGGGCTGTTGGCGGGGTGTGAGCGCCCCGGGGTTTGATGAGCCGGAGGGTTGATGAATGTGCTCAGTGAGGCTTCCTTTGTCCTCTGGCTGCCGCCTGGGTGCTTGCCGGGAGCGGGAGCTGTGGGCAGAGAGCGCCTTGGGTAGGTGTGGCCGCCGCCTGCGTTTGGAGGCCCAGTGCAGCATCGACCCGGGAGGCCAGAGCACCCTATCCTCAGGTGTGTGGCCGGCGAGGACCAAGGCGTTAGCCCAATGCGGCCCCCACCCAGCCTCGGTGCAGCCCTGGGCTCTTTGCCCAAGTTGAGAGCAGGGCTGGCACGGAGAGGACCCGGAGGCCCCCACGCTGCCTCAGGGTGAAGAGGCCCCTCTGACCCCCAGGGGGTGTAGACCTGACGCAGGTGCACCCCCAGCCCTGCTTTGATGTCTGCGGACCTGGCTCCCGCAGAAAAGGCCTTGGGCGAGACCTCAGCCTCAGCTGGCCCCGCTGGACTCGTGTGACCCTGGGCTGCTGGTGCTGTGGGTGCTTCTGCCGTTGGCGACTGATGGGAGCAAAGCTGTTCCCTTGTGGATGGACCGTTAGGTGACGCAGGATGTTGGCGTTAATGAATGCCGTCACTGAGCCGGTGGCAGAGGTGGGGGCAAGGCCAGGGATCTGGGTACAGAATGGTCTTGGATAGCAGAGAAAGTGCCTGGAGTGCGGTGGGCATAGACCACATCCAAGACCCTGGGCCTTTGCAGGGGTGTGCTCAGCCGGGGTGGGGGCCTCCTGGTCACATGGTCTGTCCCATGTGTCCCACCTGGGTTCTGCCTGCCCCTGAGGGCAGGCTCCAGGTGGGGTCGGGGCCAGGGGGAGGGCTTGGAGTCCCGCTCAGGGAGCCCGTGCCTCTGTTGACCCCCAGGCTGCCCTGTGTTCTCGTCCCTTGTCCCCTCCGCAGCTGTCTGCACCTGGTGGCCGTCACTAGGCCCCTCACTGGCCTGAGGACTGAGGTGGGGTCATCCTGAGTCCTTTTGGACAAGGTGGTCTTTAGTAGCCCTGGACGTTAAAGACTCAGCCTCAGTTGGATGGAGCCTCTTGGGATTCTGGGGTCTCCCTGGCCACAGGAGGGGAGTTAGCAACCCCTGCTAGCCTGGGCAGTGCCGCCACATGCGCCTCAGTTTCCCTGTCACACCACCTTGGTCTGCCATCTCGGTCACTGATGGAGTGAGGCTCCCAGCAGGCCGGGTGGCAGAAGGGGCCAGATGCGGTCCTGGGGGAGAGGCTGTCGGTCCCGTCCAGTCAGTGAGTGGCCAGTGTGGTGGCTGATGGGGGACAGACCCCTGGCCAGGCCCCATGCCAGCCCTGTCCCCATCTCTGAGCAGCCCCTGGGCCTCCTGGGTCCCCTCGCCGCAGCTTGCCTGTAGGGTGGGCCTGTGGGGCAGGCCTGGTCGGATGCATTAATGGTGGCTCGGGGCAGATCTTTCTACAAGGCAGCAGAGCCATTGCGGTGGGCCAGGCTGTGTCCCGTGAAGTCCGCAGTGGGCTGGCAGAGGTGGGCACCGAGGCCCCTGCTCCGGACCCTGTCGGGGTCCTGTCACCTCCTGGCCGTTGGTTTTCTCATCTGTGAAATGGGATCCTGTCGGCCGCATGACCCCTCACCCTGCGCCTCCGGCCTCCAGAGCCCCAAGAGGCCGTTGCTGTCTGAGGTCGCTGCCTGTGGCACTCTGTTACAGCTGCCCGCAGCCAGGATGCCCCCATCCGCCCTCACAGCTGCGAGCAGGGGTGCAGGTGTCCAGGGAGGCTCCCAGCACCTGCTTGGCCCCTTCCCTGCCTCACCTGCGGCCCCCTCCCCCACCGGAGGGAGAAAAATGGCCCGTGAGCAGGACATGCTTGACGCAGTAACAGGAGTCAGCCCTTTTCAAGATAAATTGCAATTGGTCGCCCACCGTGTCAGGTTCCTGCGATGCGGAGCAGCCCCCGGAGAGAGGGTGCTCGGCCCTGAAGTGGGTCATTCGGAGCCTCGGTCAGCGCGGGGGCTGGTGTTGAGCTTGTGTGTCTGTGCCCTGGTTAGAAGCTGCCCCGCACGGCCGGTTCCTGTGGACACCTGCAGTAGGGGGTTCCGTCTAGGAGGAGCCGAGCGTCTTGGGACCCTGTGAAGGGGTCTGGGGGGCCGCGCTTGGCTCTGGTGAGCGGGGAACAAGATGGATGAGACCCGGGCCCACTGACGCCGGGAGGGCCGCGTCCAAGCTCAGGGACCGTCCGCCAGGGCTGTGGCGTGAAGGCCGAGGGGGTATGAGCAGGGGTGGGGTGGTCCTAGGTGGCTGGAAACAGCTGTGGCCAGGTGGGCGAGCAGTGGTCAGTGGCCTATGGCCCCTGGAGCACCTCTTTTCACAGCCACTCCATGGGTGCCTGTCCCTGTGGCCACGCGGAGCTATCTTTGGCTCCAGCCACAAAGGCTGTGGGGGCACAGTGGCCGGTGCTCCTGCCTCCCTGGACCTTGGGCTCATCTGACTGTGTGTGAGCTGTGTGTTCCTCACTTGTCACTCAGCCTCTCTGTTCTGGGCAGGTGCAGAAAGGGGTAGGTGTGGGCCAGTCTGCCCTGGGGGAACTGACCCTCTTTCTGGGAGGCCACAGCCACCTCCACCAGCTCTGCCATGGACCTTGAGGCTCGAGACCGCGCCCTGGTGCCCGTCTGCAGGGCGGCGAGGGTGGCTTCAGCCCAGTAGGGCCAGGTGAGCATCAGGGATGTTGAGTGGGGTCCAGGTGGAGCAGGGCCTGGGAGGCAGGCACTGGGGCATGGTGTGCAACTACGAGTCTCCTCACGCGCCTCGTGCTCTTGGAAGGGGGTGCTGGTCTGGCCTGGGATTGTCCAGGGAGCAGCCGGCCTGTGCCCAGCCCCTCTGAAGCTCCAGCCACACACAGCCCAGCCTGTCACAGGGGGGAAACCCACGTCCAGATGCCGAGAGAGTGGCCATGGCCTGCCGGGAAGGTGTGGAGGGGCGAGGGTGTCTCTCAGAGCCACACACACAGTCCCTGCCCTGGCCTTTGCAGGCAGCCGCCAGCCCTGGCTGTGGTCTGATGAGTCAGCCTGCGTTAGCGCCTCATTAAAATGGATGGGAACTTGTCCCGGGCTGCTGGGGGAAGCTGGCCACTGTC
Source organism: Piliocolobus tephrosceles (assembly GCF_002776525.5). Classification (NCBI taxonomy): domain Eukaryota; kingdom Metazoa; phylum Chordata; class Mammalia; order Primates; family Cercopithecidae; genus Piliocolobus; species Piliocolobus tephrosceles. The sequence continues at coordinate 1,854,886 of NC_045450.1, read as the reverse complement.
TCTGAGGATGGCTCAGGTTACTGCCTTGGCTGGTAGCTGGGACGACGCTCGCCCAAGCCCACTGGGCCACGGGCTCTCGTGCCAGTGCTGACCTCACGCTTGGGTGGCCTCCTGCAGGTGCTGGGGTGAGAGGCCCGGGGACGCCGCCGCCTCTCCCTGAGAAGCCTGGTCATTGCAATGAGAAGTTGGGCTGTGTGGCAGCCACCTCAAGGGCCAGGTCTGAGGACCCTCCTGCCGGTGACTCAGTGGCTCAGCTTCTTGGTGAGTGAGAAGGGGAGAGGCCGTGTCTGGTTCAGCTGCCCCTGCCCCAGCCAAGGAGCAGCCAGTGGGCGCGGCCTGACGTGCCGCTGGGGTGTGAGGCTGCGTGGCCGCTGGCTGGGTATGGAGGCCCGCACGGGCGTGGAGGCACGTCTGCCTCCCATGGAAGCCACACAAGCAAGGGCCCTGGGCCTGAGTCCCTGACAGAAAATCCAGGATGCCCATTCAGTTACATTTGGGTTTCAGGTGAGTGAGAATGTTTCAGGGTGAGGGGCGTCCCTGCAGTGTTGGAGACGGGCGGCAGCGTCCTTAGCTGCAGGGGTATGGTCCAAGGCCCCCAGGGGTGCCCGAAGCCTCAGATCCAGTGAGCCATGTCCTGTACGTGTTGTTTCTTCTTTACGTTTTTGGTACAAGGTCTCACTCTGTCCCCCAGGCTGAGCGTGGTGGTGCAGTCACACCTCACTGCAGCCTCGATCTCACATGTTCAAACGACTCTTATGTCTCAACTTCCTCGGGTGCTGGGATTACAGTTGTGAGCCGCCACGCCGGGCCTCGTACTCTTTTTTCAGCCTGATAATGGAGGTGGCCGCTAAGTGGCCATCGGGTGGGCAGTGGCCTGCGGTGTGGGTCTGCTGAGCACGGGCGATTTGGACGCCTGGCAGTGCCGAGTGCGGCTACACCAGGCTCATGGCTGTACAGAATGGGGCACAGTTAAAACCTGGGAGTGAGGCCGGTCCGTCAGAGACCCTTTGGATCTCCCTCCTGTGAGACCTCGGTCCTCAAGCCCCGCAGAGGGGCTCGTGAGGTCCTGTTGGTGGAGCTGGGGTCTGGTGGCGCTGCCCTCACTGACCGGGCTCAGGATATGCTGGTCGGGGTGGAGGGTGGCTCTTCACAGCCCTGGGGTCTGGAGGAGGTGTGGGTGAGCCCGTGGCCCCGTTTGGGTTTTGGGGGGTGGGTCGAGTCACCCCTTTTGCTGGTCCCTGGCTTGGCAGATGTGTTTTTTTCCTTGGGTGCAGCAGGCGGGCCCCCTTGGTCCAGCATGGGCTGACCTCAGGGCAGTTTGGCTCCGTGGGGTTCTGGGGCGTGAAGGACACACGTGCGGGGGCAGAAACAGTGGCACTGACCTGACCGGGCAAGGAGGGGGCTGATGGGGCAGGAGGAGCAGAGAAAGTGCTGGCGTGTCTGGGGCCCGGAAGTGGGTGGGGATGCGGCAGGCACTGGCAGATGACTGTGGCACAGTTGCTGGGGAGATGGGGGGAAGAGCAGGGATCGCATGAGGCACAGGTCCCATTGGAGGAACATTCTGGAAGCCAGATGTAGCGTCACAGGAATGGCTCCAGCGGGCCTGGGGGCAAAGGCTCAGAGGCAGCAGACCCCGACCACAGTTGGTGTGTTTGAAAGCCAGGCCTGCCGGTCCTCCCGGGCCACACACTCGTGACGGCACAGAGCTTTTGTTTTCTTTTTTTCTTTTTTGAGGCGGAGTCTCGCTCTGTCGCCCAGGCTGGAGTGCAGTGGCCGGATCTCAGCTCACTGCAAGCTCCGCCTCCCGGGTTTACACCATTCTCCTGCCTCAGCCTCCTGAGTAGCTGGGACTACAGGCGCCGCCACCTCGCCCGGCTAGTTTTTTGTATTTTTAGTAGAGACGGGGTTTCACCGTGTTAGCCAGGATGGTCTCGAACTCCTGACCTCGTGATCCACCCGTCTCGGCCTCCCAAAGTGCTGGGATTACAGGCTTGAGCCACCGCGCCCGGCCTTGTTTTCTAACCTTCCGTGTAAATCTGGGTCACTCACATGAGGAGGATGAGGCTGATGGTCTCAGGGAGCCGCTCGGCCGCATGGGCCGAGCCCCCGTCCAGCGCACTCACAGCCGGGTGGAGAGAGAAGCGCCTGGGCTACCCCCACCTGGGCTCCGGTGCATCCAGACAAGGGGCTTCAGGCAGCACAAGGCAGTCCAGAGCTGAGGCGCCCTCCCTTTTCCCCGCCTGTCCCCCCAAGGCTGTTGCCAGGTGACTGCACGCTGGGACACCTCTCCTGAGGCTGTAGAGGGGCTGCCTCCCACCCCCGCCCCAGCTGCGGTGCAGGTGGCTCACCCACCAGCCCGGGATTTCCTTCCTCTCCAGAAGATCCGGGGCTGGGAGCTGGTTCCCCTGCTCCCCTGGGGAGAAGGGTGGGTGGGTCCTGTGGCCCCTGCTCGGGTGGTGTCTGGGGCCTGGCCCGGCCGTGTGGGGCAAGAGTGGCGGGCACGCCGGCCCGTGCGTCTTGTCATTGTGGTGCCTCTTTCTGGGCTGAGGCCCCTTCTCAGTCCTCCTCATGCTGCTGGTGCCGTAGGGGACGCGTTCCCGTTTGTGAGTTGGAGCTGGGTGACTCTGAGAGCTGATGCTGAGATTTCTTGTTTGTGTTTTCTCACTCGGACTCGGAGGAGGGTGAGGCCTAGGGAAGGGGCAGGCAGGCCTGAGAGGACAGTGGGTGTTGGGGTGAGGGTGCCTCTTGCCCCCGGGGGCAGGCAGAGTGTCCACGAGGGAGTCCTTTGCGTCCGGAGTAGGGTCTTCGCTGGCTGCTCCATTCCTCTGCGTGGGGAGTGGGAGACAGGGGCTCCCTGTGGCTCAGACCCTGCTCAGCTCCGTGGCTTCAGGGCCAAGTAACGGTGCCCGGATCCCGACCCCTGCCTTCCTCTCAGCCCTGCCGAGGAGGAGGCTGAGGCTAGAGGGCCCTCCGGCTGGCCCAGCACCCACTCGTTCCTGTTGTATTGAGAGGTAATTTATCCACCACCTAACTCGCCGGTAAAGGGTCCAATTCGGTCGTTCTTCCTGTATCCTCGGGGTGGCACAGCCCCAGCAGCGATGGGTTTCAGAAGGCTTTCCTCGCCCGAGAGGAAACCCTGCAGTGAGCTGTCTCGGCGTCTCCCGCCGGCCTTTTCCGTCTCCAAGGTTGGCCTGTTCTGGACGTTTTCTGTATGTGGAATCCCACGCGGTGTGGCTCCTGTGCCGGCATCTCGTGAGCGTCGTGCAGGCTGGTTGTCCATCCTCGCCACAGCGGCAGAGCGCTGACCTTTCCGCAGTTAGATGTGCGCTTATGTAGACGGGCTGCAGTGTTTATCTCTTCACCACTGGTGGATGTCTGGGCCGTTTCACTCTTTGCTGTTCATGGCACTGCCGGGACGTCCCTGTTCCAGGTTCTGGGGAAACTCTGGCTTCACATCTCTTGGACATAAATCTGGGAGCGGAATTGCTGGGTCAGGCGGGAATGGTGTTGAGTCCTCGGAGGAATGGCCAGGCTGTTTGCCAAAGCGGTGCCCTCCTGTTGACCCACCTGTCACCCCCAGCTCTGGGGTCCCTGAGCGGTGCTTCTGCAGCCGTGACACCCAGCCTGCGTCCAGGGCTGTGGGCAGCGGACATGGCCCTTCCTTTCCTCACCAACCCTTTGGGGCATCTCCCATCAGGAAGCGGCAGCCCCTGACCTGCCCAGTGGGGATGAAACGGGGTCTTTGCGGGGGGCCTGTGGCGTTTGGGCCTCCTGTCCACAGCCTGTCCCGGTGGGCGGAGCTCGCCCACTGCCCCACGAATGTCAGGAACCTTGGAGTCCTGACGCACGGGGGTGCGGGGGCGATACCGGCACGGGGCGGGCGGGGTGGCGCCCGGGCCGCGGGTGGGAGAATCTGCCGCGTGTGTTTGCACGGCATCCATCCCTCCATCCGTCCTCTGGAGAATTTTAACACCCACACTTGGAATAAAAAAAAAAAAAAATTATTAATGAGCTTGGTGCGGTTGCCATGGGAACCTGTTGCTAATGAATCTCGGGGGTTTCCTGTTACCTTTGCCGAGCCTGGGAAGGCTGGAGCCGCGCTCCTCACCGCGGCAGTGCCACTAATGGGGTTGCCGTGGCAACGCCTGTCACTAATCTCCAGCTGCTCCTGGTTGACCGGCCCGGCCTGTGTTACATAAAGCGGTTTGGCCCATGCAAGCCAGCTCCCGGCTAGAGACCCCGAGACCCCTCCCTTGCTCCCTGAAAGGAGCCCACCCCGTCCTCCAGGGACACACTGAGACACAGGAAACAGGACACCTGGAGCCGTGGTGCTGGCGTGTGCTTAGAAAGTGCATCTGCAAAGTTGGGGCGTGGCCTGGCCATCCGTCCACGGGGCCCAGGCTGCCCATGGCTGCAAGTGCCCTGTAAGCATTCACTCCCCAAAGCATGTGGGGCGTTTGGAGCCAGGCCTGTTGCCTGGGGCTGCCTGGAGGTGGCCGCTTGTCCCGAAGGCCTGGCGTCCACGCCTCTGCCTGCCTTAGACCTTCGAATTGGGGGACATTTTGTAAGGAGCCGCTGTGCCTGGGCCAGAGATGTTTTCGGAGGGGGTGCCTGTACCCCGAGAGGTGAACCAGAATTCCCCTGGGGCATGGTGTTGGGAGACCAGGGCGGCCTCTGGTGCCCCCGACCCCTCCAGTTGGGGTGGTTCATGTGGGACCCCCTCCGGTGACAGTCTCTGCCCAGCTCACCCCGATGAGCCCACCATGTCCCGTCTGTTTGGACGCTGGCCATCCAGCTACCCCCGTCTCCTCCTTTCCAGGGCCTGGACGTCTGAGGCCTGCAGCTCTCGAAGCAGGAAGGTCTGAAGCTGGTGGAGTCCATGCAGTCCGACCACCCACCCTGGGGCGTGGTTCCAGGATGAGGCCAATGATGTGGGGAGGCTGCTGGACTTGTGATTGTGGCTCCTGCGTGGGCTGCTCTGGGGGACCCTCCAGCTGCCCTGCCAGGTGCCCAGGTCACCCCAGAGTGCTAGGGAGATGCACCCTGCAGGCAGGGAGGGCTCCCTGGAGGTGGTGGCAGGTGGGGTCGAGATAGGGAGGGCGACGGCCCAGTGTGTCTGGTGGTCCTCAGTGCCCCCGAGCCCCTCATGCATCGTGCCCGCTGAGTTGGCCCTGCGTCAGGAGCCTGCTGGGTACCCACTCATTGCCCTCTAGACCCTTCCAGAGTCCCAGGGCGCCATGCCCCACTCTGGGTGCCTTGCTCTAGGGGGATCGTGGCACTTCCCACCCCAGCCTTGCCCTCCAGGCCTCCCCTGGAGCCAGAGGCCCGAGGAGGGATGAGTGTGTCTGCATCGGGCACTCCCTCCTCCTCAGCCTGCTTGTCACTTTAGGGGCCGCAGGGGGTGACCGTCTCTGAAATACCCTGGCCCATGAGCCTCTAGGAGGTGGGCTGGGGACGCCCCTGCCCGTCTGGGCAGGAGTCTTGGGGTTTTCTCTGTCAGGGTTCCAAGTGCGTGGGCTTGAGTGCTCCGTAAGCTCACAGCCTCAGCAGCAGGAGATGGAGGGAGGGAAGGTTCTGGACCATTCCAGATAACAGAACGCTGGGTGTGCATGCCAGAGCGTGCCTGGCAGCGGCCGGTCTTCCTGCGGTGGGGTGAGAGTGGGGTTGGGGCTTGCTGGGGGTCATAGCCCCGAATGTGGACATGGACGGGTTTCCTTTACCTCTGTGTTCATGTGGGCGGCACTGTGGCCGGTGGCCGAGTCTTCCTGCCCCAGACGGCACTTGGTGAAGGGCTGGCATCAGGTGATGCCTGGCTGGCCAGAGCCCCCGACCTGCCCTCCCACCTTCTATCATGGGCATTGTGGGCTGGGCTGGTGGGTGGGCCCCGAGAGGGTGGCACGGGCATTCGCCTTGGTCCTCGCCAGCGTGCCCGTGGCCCCCGCGACTTTCCCCAAGCAGCAGCAGCAGAACTTGGCGGGCACAGTGCGCGTCTCGAGTTCCCCATGGGCAGCGGCCCCATGCTCCGGCCTCTCCCGCCGAGAGACTCTTCAGAGCTGTGTGGGCCGTGGTTTCGCCTCCGCCCATCAGCCGGCTCCCGGGGTCCTGGTGCTTTCCGCAGAGATCAGGGAGGCCCCAGCCCACTCCTCGGGGTCGGCCACAGGCCGGTGGGGGCAGCTGACACCACTGTGGCTCTGGGGGCTTCAGGCCGGCCAGTGCTGGTTCCCAGGGGCATGTATCCGTCTGCCTCCCGGGCCTGGTCCCCAGGCGCCAGGGTGAGCGGGGCCCATCCAGAGCCCAGGACTGGCTCCCCGTGAGGCTGGACATGGGCGTGTGCGGCCACCCAGCACTGCAGTCATGTTGGGAAGCTCAGAGGTTTGGAGCTGGGCGGCTGGGGTGTTTTTCTGAGCATTTGAAATATGGCCTGCCCACGGGTCAGGATCAAGGATGTTTTAATTCCTAATTTAGACTGTTTATGTGCAGGGCTCAAGTCCTGGTGGGAAGAGACAGCGTGGGCTGAACCCCCCTCCCCCCTCGCCTCTCCAGGGCGGCCTCCCGGCTTACAGCGAGCTCCCAGCCGCTGGGGGCTGCGGGGTCTGCCGTGGGTGTGCCGGAGGAGGGGCCTGACCTCTGCACCCTGACCCCAGCCCGTCCGGCTGTGTCTCAACTGCAGGGCTACCCAGACCCAGCCCGCCCTGCTCCCACCGCAGAACCTTCTTTGTGAGGGGCAGGACCCTCCCCACGCCTTCGGGCCTTTCTCTGGGACGGGAGCTGAGGTCGCACCTTGGCCATGGCCATCGGGCAGCAGGGCTCTTGGGGCGGAGCCAGCGGGACAGGGCCCGAGGAATCCGGGGCAGCGCTGGGCAGACGCAGCTGTCGGCCTGGTTTACCGTAAAAGAAACTCGGAGAGACACGGAGGCGGGGGAGGGGAGGGGAGGGGGTGGACGGGAGGGGATGGGTCGTGAACAGCGAAAAACACGCCCCCCCACTCCGGCCTCCAGCCCCCCACAAGCCCAGGGGCCGTCAGCCTTGGGGTTTTCAGGTTTTCCAACTTCAATCAGGGAACACGTTTGTCTCCTGCACGAGTGATCTGTGGGGCCTGGTTGGCTCCTGATTTTCATGCCGCCCGAGTTTGCGGAGCCCTCCTCGTGCCCCCACCATCTGGACGGGTTTCGGGGTGGGGGTGCTGGGCTTTGTCGGGGCCCCCGTGTGCAGCAGGAAGGGGCCAGGAGACGAGGTCATGGTGGGGCAGCTCCCTGCCGCACCCTCTTTCCTGTGGGCCGTGCAGGCTTTCTTTTTGTTTTGGGTGCTGGCCCTGGTCCCGTGGCTCAGGGTTCAAGGAGCCTGCCCCACACTGTCTCCTTGGCTCAGCGGCTCCCATGTGGAGGGTCGGGGTGCCTGGTGTGGGGACCTTCTGCTCCCCAGGGGGACAGGTGCAGTCGGGTGCCAGGACAGGGCAGACCATCCCCCTAGTTCTCCCCCTACCCGCTGCACCCACAGCCCCTCCCTCCCTCTCCCTGCACACTCTTGGCTCCCTGTCCCACTCCACAGCCAGGCCTTTTTCCCTGCTGAGCCCCTCCCCTCCCCTAGCACATTTCCACCCGCACCCCTGGGGTGCCGTCTGGGGAGCCCTGGAAGCCCGTACCCTACCCAGCTGTCTGCTCACCCGCGCGCTGCCCGGGACCACCTTCTTGTGGGGAGGTCTCTCAGGCAGCCTGCTCTGTGGGGCCCTCCCGTGCGGTCTGGGCGTCTCGTGGGGGTCATGGAGCTTTGGGACTGTCAGCAGCCCGGGCGGGTAAGAGGACAAGGCCCAGATGGGCGGTTGACCCTGGGGACAGGCTTTCCTTAGAAAGTTACTGGGATCCTGGAGCAAACCCCTGCAGCCCACATTTTTTTTCTTTTGAGGCGGAGTCTCGCTGTGTCCCCCAGGCTGGAGTGCAGTGGCGTGATCTCAGCTCACTGCAAGCTCGACCTCCCGGGATCCCGCCATTCTCCTGCCTCAGCCTCCTGAGTAGCTGGGACTACAGGCGCTGCCACCTCACTCGGCTCGTTTTTTGTATTTTTTAGTAGAGACGGGGTTTCACCGTGTTAGCCAGGATGGTCTCGATCTCCTGACCTTGTGATCCGCCCGTCTCAGCCTCCCAAAGTGCTGGGATTACAGGTGTGAGCCACCACGCCCGGCCCTCACCCGCAGCCCACTTTTTGGCCTCAGGCCCCGACCACAGAGTCCACAGAGCCTGGAGCCTGGGGGAGGCTGACGTGAAGCTTCTGGAAACAAAGTCTGAGTGGAGACGGGGTCGGGGTAGGTTTTATTTTCCAGGCGGTAAAGTCCGTTGTCTGCCGCAGAAAAGCAGAGGAACCTCAGGTGGCTTTTGTTGCTTGGAGCTGTGGGGTTCCCTCATTTCCAGTTTGCCAAGGCTGCCTGGGGGCCGGCTCTGTCCCTCCCGCCTCCTGGGCTGTCCCTCAGCCCACAGGGACCACCACCCTCCCTCCCTGCTGGAGTCCTTGGAGCTCTGGGCAGCCTTCCACCGTCTACAACCTCGCCACCCTCCCAGGCTGGGCAGACACTACCCCCAACTCGGCTCCGTCTCTGAGCGCCCACTGGGTCTGAGGCGTCTGTTCTGGGCTCTTCTCGCTCACAGACGAGAGGGTCAGGGCAGAGCCCAAGGCGGGGAGCAGTGTCCATGGGTGTGGGCGTCTTCACAGGCCGGGCGGGCGCCAGGACGGGTGCTGGGGTCCAAGTGCGGCATGGGGCCCACGTGGGCCCCCCTGCCGGGCGCTGTGGAGTCAGAGCAGATCGGCTTAAGGTCCTGGGGCCTCCGCCAGCCTTCGCTGAAGTCTGAAGCCGGCCTGTAGGTGCCAGGACGTCACCGGGAAGATGCTGGAGTGGGCAGGGCCCCGGGCCACAGGGGGTGGGCGGCACACGGTGGGTGTCGGGGCGAGGGTGGCTGTGTGCCTCGATCCGGCTGGCCCAGGGCGAGTCTGCCCTTCCCGCCTGGCAGCGCCCCTGGAGCTTGGCAGGGAGTTGGGGGTGGGGCACCCCCCACAGTACGTCACCTCGGCCTTCCCTGTTGAGTAGAAAGGATGCTGGGGGAGCAAGGCTGTGCCGTCCCCAATGTTCTAGGCTCTGTCTGAGCCCCCATTACCCCATCCCTAGGCTGCCCCCCCGGCGTCCTTCCCTCTCAGATGGTGGCAGCGGGGCTGCCCTGACCCTGCCCTGGGCCTGGCCCGCCTCCGTCTGGGGTGGCTGTGGGGTCCCCAGCAGGACACGTATGTACCTGTGTGTTGTCACGCACATCACCCGCTCAGGAGGGAACCCCAAGGCATGGGAGCAGCGGGTAGTCTGCACTCCACACGGCTGGACCCCAGCAGGAGCTCCGGGCTTTCCTAATTAAACGATTTATTATTAAAGCAGCTGCTTCCCCATAACTGGCTTCCTGCAGCCACAGGGGCAGAGCCGCCCACATGGGTGCGGGGCAGGGAGGTGCATGGGGTGTGCTGGGGCACTCTTCTCTCTGGGCACCCACGGGCGAAGTGGGCTGCTGCTGCCTGTGTGTCCCCCAGGGCTCCTGTCCAGGTCCAGGCCCAGGGCTGTGGGCTGGGAGGAGTCAACAGCTTTGCTTCTCCGAGGCGGGGCAGGGGCTGTGGTCAGGGCTGGTACCGCCCCGTGGGGACTCCCGCAGTCACTGGCCCTAAGCCTTGTCAGTCCTTGGCAGCCCGCCCCAGGGACACCAGGGACCTGCAGGTGGGTACTGTCTGGGAGGGAGGGTGGTGCGGGGCTGGAGTCCCAGGACCGCAGACCTGTCCTGGGCGTGGCGTGGGGAGCCCTCCGTGTGGCCATGGACCTGGGGATCACAAGTGTCCTTGCGGGTATCGGGGTGTCGAGGTGTGGGGCAAGTTGGAGGTCCTAGCGTGTTTAAGCGGATGACGGGTGCAAGGTGGAGGTGCCCAAGAGGCCGAGGCTGGAAGAGGGACCGTGGATGACAGGGCGCTGGTGACCAGGCAGGGAGGAACGGGGTGCGGAGCTTTGCAGGGGTTTGAGCAGGTGGCACTGGGAGGCCCAGCAGGCACAAAGGTGGCCAGAGCCACGGGGCGGGAGGACGTCCTTCCGGAGTGTGGGACGAGGTGTGCTCCCCCCCAACCTCCCGAACAGCGGCTGTGCCTCCGGCCTCGGGACCCGTCCCGCCGGTGTGGACGGACGAAGCCCAGAGCCTCTGCTACAGGCTTCTCTCGCTCACTGTTTCCCGTTTTAGTATTTAATATGCGCAAATTTTAAAAATTATTTACCAAGTCACTTAACCACAATAATAAGCCCTTTGTGTGTTAACATAACGTGTTCTTTCATGGAAAAGGGTTATATTTCTCAAAACGTTAAAAATTCAGTGAGACGTGGGGCTGTGTTTTGCAGTTTTGCAAGACCGTCTGCTGCCCGGCCTGGTGGAAGTGTCCGGGGACGCCCGTAGGAGGGGTGAGGGAAGGGGGGGGCGCTCCCCAGCTGCCACACTGAGAACCACTGGTCTAAACCAGCAGGTTCACCCCGCGAGAATTCCCCTGCTCCTTCTGAAAGACTGTGGGCGTTGACCTGTGCACACGGTGGGGCCTCACGTCACATGGGGCTGTGGGCATTGACTTGCGTGCACAGTAGGGCCTCGCATCACGCAGGCCTGTGGAAGTTGACCACCTGATACGGGGAGCCGTCACCTGGCTGGACTCATAGTCCCTGCAGCCCTGAGACCCACCACAGAGCCATGGTCTCTCAGATGAGGGGACTGAAGCAGAGAGTCCCCGAGGAAGGGCAGAGCTCTTGGCGTCCTCAGTTTGCTCCTCCCTCTCGTGGCATCCGGCTGAAGTCTCCTGTGGGGCTCCTGGGTTCAAAGCCACCCCACGGCCACGGGCCAGGTGCCTTCTTCTCGCTCCTCCTGGATCCCACCCTTGGTGGGGCTAGACCCCAGAGCCCAGTACGTGGAGGTAACTACCATTTCACAGCAGCCAAGCGTCAGTTGAGCCCATTGCTGCCAGGATGGGGGGCTCCATCTCGGGGTGCTGGCATGAGGCTTTCAACAGCTGCGGGCAGTGCAGCCCACCTGGCCCAGCCTGGACTCTGCAGGGTGGAAGCTGGGGTGTGGCCGTGGGGAGGGAGGGAGGGAAGGAGGGAGGGATGGGGTCGCCGTGGCTCTCCAAGGGAAGCCCCTGCCATGCTCAGGGCTGTCTGGGCCCCTCCCCAAGCAGGGGCAGAGGCACCTTCCAGAACACAGCAGAACAGCGTGTGTCCAGCCCCCAGCTGGGAGAGGAGAGGCGCCCATTGTTAGTTTAAAAAAAAAATGACTCAGACAGTTCACAGAGCCTTCCTTTTCCTGCCGGCCTCCAAGAATTCCGATCTGACTTAATGGATCGAGTTGCCGGTGGATCGATTCGGGCACGGGTGAGAGCCAGGAGGGCCGAGTTGGCGCAGCCCTGGCCTCGAGGCTACCCAGGGACCAGGTCTGCAGCCAGCTGGCGGTGGGTAGGCAGGGGGCCAGCGGGAGGCCCCTACCCCTACCCCCACCCTCACCTCCACCCCACCACCTCCACCCCACCAGCCGGGTCTGGCCGTGGCTCGTTGGTAGGTCTCAGAGCTGCAGGGACTGTGAGGCCAGATAGGTGGCAGCTCCCTGGATTAAAAGGCCTATTCTAGGCCCAGGTCAACGCCCACAGCCCCACGTGACAGGCCCCGCTGTGCGCGCAGGTCAGTGCTGCTGGCAGGTTAATGTCCACAGCCTCCCTGTGGTGTGAGGCCTTACCGTGTGTAGGTGTGGCCACCAAGGGAAGCCTTCCTGCATGTGGGGTTCTCTGCTGGGTTCTGGGGAGCCCCGGGAGGACCACTCACCTTCCCGCAGGTCCCTTTGGTAGTTTTGCATTATGCAGGCTGGTTGTGGGGCAGGGCTTTGAGGGGGTTCACAGGAGACATGGTCTGGGGCCCTCGGGACTTTCCAGTGCTGTGTCCTTGCTGCTGCTGCTGGGCCCTGGCCTGGGCCGGATGCACCCCTTCCCGCTCCACCCTGTAGCCTCCAGCTCCTGAGCACCGCTCACTCTAGGTCCGTCTGTCCGGCGTGCCCCGAGCTTGTCCTTCGCCATTGCTGCGCCCAGTCCTGACAGCTGGCCCCATCTGTTTAGTCTCATGTCCGAGAACCTGAAGCGGTTCCTGACACACAGTAGTTGTTCTGCAAATGCCTTAGGGAGAAGGAGTAGCCCAGGTGTCCTTCCTAGAGGAAGATCCTGGGAGTGGGTTTTGAGGGCTGCGTAGGAGTGTTCCCAGGCTGGGGAGGTGGGCGGGCGATGGGCGCTGCAGGCTGCGGGTGAGTTGGGCTGGGCTTGGGATGGTGCGTTGAGGGGCGTGTGCCAGTGGCCCCTGCCCGTCTTGGGTAGACCCTGGGCTGCCATTCCTCCTTCCCGGACCCCCAGTGCAGGTTCTGCAACAGCGTGGAGTCTGACCCCGGTTCGTCCGTCTGAACCTGGCCTTGGGGCCCAGCCCCGTTCAGGGAGGTGCCTCCCACTCCCATCGCCCAGTCATGGGACGTGCCGTGTCTAGCAGGCTCTGCTCTTTCCACCTCATTGCAAATTAGCACAATGGCTCAGCTGGGTTCTAGACCTAGGGAATTTCAACCCAACCCATTAGACACAAATGCTGTGTGGTTAGGGATGCTGTGTGGTTAGAGATGTTTGTGCCAGAGCCGCCCTGACTGTCAGTTCTGAGCTCGGAGCTCTAATTAGTGCCCGACGGGCGCCTCACCCCCACGGGGGGGCAGGGGCGAGGCACAGCGGCAGTGTCTCAGAGCTTCCCTGCCCACCCTCGGGTCCAGCTGTGCGGACAGCCAGGCGTGCGTCTGGGAGGGCTGTTGCCACAGAGTGGGGTCGGCCGCTCCTGCTCTCGGCGGCTCCAGGGCCTCTTCATAGATCCCCACTGCCGGCTGTTTCTGCAGGGTGGACGTGGCAGTAGCCTGTGGTCGGGCTGGGAAGGCCTGGGGCCAGTACTTCCCACCATGCTCACAGGTGACGGGCCTGGGCTGCTGTGGGGACCCCAAGAAGGAGTCTGGGTCTCAGGTGACCCCCCAGCCAAGGGGTGCCGGCTTTGAGTCTGCACAGGCCCCGGCACCAGCCACTCTAGCAGTGAGCAGTGGGCTGATGGGGGTCCGGGGACTGGCTGGGCACAGAGTCTCTGTGGCCCAGTAGGGGATGCACCCTGAAGCTCAGTTATCTGCCAAGAAAATCGTGGTGCTGGGAGGGGAGCGGCCTCTGTCGTGCAGTTACACCTGCCTCCCTGCAGCCCTTCCCCCAAGTCTCTTCACCCCAGGGGACGGGGAGGGCGCCCTGAGGATGGTGTGGCCTTCTGGAAGCTGAGTGTTCGTCTTCTGCAGCTGCTGTGAGCATGTCCCACGGATGGGGTGGCGTGGGTTCGGCTTAGGTGGGAGCTGCCTGGGGACAGGCAGAGTCCTCCAGGCTGGGAGGAAGCGCTGTGGGAGGCCTGGGCGGCCTCACTCCCTCCCCACAGAGCTTCCCTCAGGCCCTCCACACCTTCTCTGAACCCTACACTGGACCCCAAAGGCCACTGTGACTTCAGAGGCTGCCACTCCAGGCGTCTGTCCCAGGCGACCCTGTTGGTCATTCCACTGACGTGTACGAAGTCGTGCACTGACGTGTACGACTCTCCGACACTTGGAATTCTAAGTGACACAGGCTGGATGGAGTTTGACTCCAGCAGGCGCTGCCATTCCCCAGGCCACCCCTGGGGCCGATCCCCTCCAGGGCCGGGTCCCCTGCTGCCCGGGCCTCAGCCCCGGCCCTGACATTACACGCTGCGGCCGCCAGCACCCTTGGAGACCCAGCCTGAAGTTCAGGGCCGAGGGCCCTCCTCATGGTACGGTGTGGGGACAGCATCTGACTGAGACCCACCCTTCCGTCACCCCGGAGTCCCCCAGGCTGGCACAGCTAGTGGCTCATGGTCACACGTGTGTCATAGGTTTGAGGGCTGAAGTCTGACTCGGGCAGAGAGTGGAACAAGCTCCAAGCGGGAAATGGGGTGTTGGGGTGGAAGGAAGGGGACCCCCCAGGGCAGGCTTGGGAGGGCGTCTTAGTCTGCTGGGGCTGTGACAAAAATTCTGAGGACGTGGTGGACATGCCAGGGCAGGGCTGGGAGGATCGGGCTCCACGGGGGCCGCTTCTGGGTGCAGACTCCTGCTTCTGCCTGTGTCCTCACGTCGTGGGAGGTGGAGGGGTCTCTCGAGGTCCTTGTTATAGGGGCATTAACCCCATTCCTGAGGGCTCCCCCGCTCCTGACCTCACCTCATCCCAGTCACCTCCCAAAGGCCCCATTGGGTCTCCGCGTCTGAGCTCAGTGGGGACACAAACTCTTCGTCCCCAGCAGGTACCCAGGCTGCGGGCACTGCCCTTTCTCCCTGGTCCCACTGTGGTCTCCCCCACCCCCTCTCCCTGAGGACCCCATGGTCCCTCCCCCCCCCGGAAACCCTCCCCATGGACTCTCCCACCCCCTCTCCATGGGGCCCCTCATGGTCCTTCCCTGCTCTGCCTGGGACCCCCCCACACCAGGCTCTCCTGCCCTGGATCCTTGGACCCCCCCATAGTCCCTCCCACGCCCACTCTTTCTGGACCATCTCCCATGGCCTCCCCGGCCGTCTCAGCTACAGGCTCCTTCTGGTGCCCCATATTCATATCTCAGAGTCCGAACCCACCCCCCAAGTGCCTTAAAATGTGACTGTATTTGGAGATAAGGGCCGTTTGGAAGGGGGTTAGGATTAGGTGAGGCCACAGGGGGACGCGGATGCAGAGGGGTGACAGCGGCGTCTACAGGCCAAGGACAGCAGCCGCAGGAGGAGCTGGCCCTGCCTACATCGTGGTCTCAGACCCCAGCCTTCAGGCTGTGGGAGAGTGAGCGTCTGTTGCTTTAGCCACCGCCGTCCAGCAGACCGGTGTCCCGCCCCAGAGGGGCCATACTGTCCCTCGGGTCCCTCCCTGCCGCCGGCCGGACCTGGCTCACCCCCGGCCAGGAGCTCCTGCACAGGTTGGGCCCGGATGCCCCTGCCCCTGTCTCCACCGAGCTCCAGAAGTCGGCGTTGGGGATGAAGAGACGTGGCAGAGTAGCCGTGGCAGGCAGGGGTGGCTGTCAGGGCAGGGGGAGGACCAGACGGTGGCATCTCACCAGCAGGGCAGCCCCCATGGCCCTCCTAGCCCCTCCATTTTCCCCGGGGGATAAACTGAGGCTCTATGACCTGTCAGGTCTCAGAGACCCTGTTGGGTGGTGAATGGGTGACCCGTGGACAGCAGGCTGTGGCGGGTGTGGGGCTCGGCCCTCCCCGCACGCTGTTCCTCACACCTGCTTGGGAAGCGAAACCACAGCAGTATCACCCCTGGCTGGGCCTGGCCGCCGCCTCCGCAGGCGCGAGAGCTGTGTTTTTATCTAACGCGCCTCCTGGCACTGGTGGAAGGGGTGTGTTGTGGCCCTGTCGGTGGGGTTTGGCCTCGGGCTCCTGGGCAGGGTGAGTTGGGGGTCCCTGACCTCAGTCACTAGGCTGTGGTGGATGGAAGCCCTGGCTGACCAGGCATCGGGGCTTGGGGACTCCCCCTGTGAGGTGAGGGAGGTGGGAGAGCAGACCGAGCTGCTGCTGAGTGGCTGCTCCGTTCTCTTCATTTATTTATTTATGTATGCATTTGTGTGTGTGTGTTGTTCTGTTGTTGTTTTGTTGTTGTTGCTGGTGTGATCTCGGCTCGCTGCAACCTCCGCCTCCTGGGTTCAAGCAATTCTCCTGCCTCAGCATCCTGAGTAGATGGGATTACAGGCGCCTGCCACCACACCTGGCTAATTTTTCTATTGTTAGTACAGATGGAATTTTATCATGTTGGCCAGGCTAGTCTTGAACTCCTGAGCTTGTGATCCACCCACCTCGGCTTCCCAAAGTCCTGGGATGACAGGCATGAGCCACCGCGCCTGGCCTCTTTTTTTTTTTTTTTTTTTGAGATGGAGTCTCACTCTCTCGCCCAGGTTGGAGTGCAGTGGTGTGATCTCGGCTCACTGCAACCTCCGCCTCCTGGGTTCAAGCGATTCTCCTTCCTCAGCCTCCTGCGTAGCTGGGATTACAGGCACATACTACCACGCCCAGCTAATTTTTTTGTATTTTTAGTAGAGATGGGGTTTCACCATCTTGGCCAGTCTGGTCTTGAACTGCTGACCTCGTGATCCACCTGCCTCGGCCTCCCAAAGTGCTGGAATAACAGGCATGAGCCACTGTACCCAGCCCATTTTTCTTTTTTAATGTATATCTGGTTGCCAGGTGATACTGAGGGGACCGGGCTCTGCTGGGACAGGGCTGAGGGGCGTCATGTGGATGGACGGCCGGCCCATTGGGTGCCCTGGGTGGGTCCCCGTCCCTGCATACCGGGCGAGCCGGCTCCTGCGTGTACACAGGCGTGTGGTGTGTGTCCGCGTTGCAAAACACTGGATGTTGCAGGCCTGAGCTGGGTTTTCACACAGATTGAGACGACGGCGTCACTCACAGAGCATGTAGAGGCGAGAGGGACTTGGGCCGCCGTGGGCTGGGGAGGAGGGTCCCATAACTGGGGGCAGAGCAGGGGCAGGCTGGGTGAGGAGGGGTTACCCCAGGTGTCTGAACCCCAGGTCTGTGGAGGCCCGAGGTCTTAAGGGAGATCCCCAGTGGTGAGACTGGAGGTGCCCTGGGGCGTACAGCGTGGGCCCGTGTCCTGGCATCCCCGGCGTCCCCACACCTTCTCTGAGGCACAGTCACAGTCTCTGGGTCCTGAGCAGGGCCCACAGTCACAGCCAGGGCGTGGGGGAGCCGGGGAGGCACTGCTCTCCGTAGCCCTGGGGAGTGGCCTGGCTGGCCTTGGCTTTCCTGGGGCAGGGGTCCCCTTGGCCACCGCGTGGAGTAGGACGCAGGTAGGGAGGGGCCTGGGTGGGGGGGGGGGGGGGGGCAGAGATGAGATGCAGACTGGGGAGAGAGCTCGGTGCGCAGCGGGGGCCGGGATGCTGCGGAATGGGAGCCTGTGGCTCCCACAGGGAGGTGCCTTAGGGGAAGAGGACCAGAGTGAGGTCAGCCCTGGTCCGCAGCCACCCCTGCCCCGGACTCCCCGGGCCAGCACCCGACCTGGCCGCCAGTGTGCTGAGGACAGACCTGCTGGGCTGCTTTGGCAGGGACTCACCCCGTCTTCCCGCAGGAAAGAGCCTTGGCGGGACTGCTTCCGCCAGCTTCCCAGCCAGACTCAAGGCTGGAGCTCCAGGCCACGTTCCCATGGAGGGAGCGCCTGGTCCCCTGGGGTGGTCTCTAATTTGGGCCGCAGCAGCTGTGCAGTGGCACTCAGGCAGTTATTTCTGGCCTGGAGAATTCCAGCCCGGAGCAGGCCCCACGGGCCCGTCCCAGGGGCGGGCGGTCGTCTTCCTCAGGGTCTCCTCCTGGCTGGGTTTCTGCTGCCCACGCCTTTTCCTTCCAAGCTTGGGGGCTTGCAGCACCCTCTTATGGGGACCAGGATGGGCAGGGGCGAGGCCAGAGGAGAGGAGCTCTCACCGGCACAGCCGGCCCCTCCACCTCCCGCTCCCAGGACAAAGCCTGCCTGACCAGGTGGCCCTGACCTGGGGCAGCTGCCGAGTCCCCGGCAATGGTGGGAGCTGAGCCAGCACTTTGATGCGTGTGTCGGCCAGGAGTCTTGGGATCTGCTCCACTTTCAGGCAGAACATCCTGCATGGTCGTGCACCCAAGGTGCTTGCCGGCATTGCTACACGCTGCCACCAAGTGGCTGGCAGGGCCTCAGGTTTCTCGGCCTGCACAGCCAGGCTTCCCACAGGCACCCAGATGAGGGCTGGGATCAGGCACTTTTCCACTCAATTATGCCTTGAAAAGTTCCCAAGTCAAGCTCTGTTAGAGATAAATAGATACATTAGGTCTCTTCCTAATTAGCATGGCTTTTAAAATTGCACGCAGTTAGAACTGTCAGCATATGCTGCGAACCAACCTCTCCTTTCGTTCCTGGAGGTGGGGGACCCGCCCTTGTCTCAGGCCTGAAGAGGGCTGTGTGTGTGTTCTCCACTCGTGTGTGGGGTGAGCACGGCCCGTGCACACAGGCAGCTACACACACATCACACACCCACACCCAGACACGTGCTTCAGGTCCCCACACTGCCCTCACACGCATGCGCCCCTCGCACACGCACGCCCCCACACATGCCCCTCTCACCTGGGGCAGCTGCCGAGTCCCCGGCAATGGTGGGAGCTGAGCTAGCACTTTGATGCGTGTGTTGGCCAGGAGTCTTGGGATCTGCTCCACTTTCAGGCAGAACATCCTGCATGGTCGTGCACCCAAGGTGCTTGCCGGCATTGCTACATTGCTCTCGCACACATGCCTTCCTCGCACACACATGCACACAGGCCCACTCTGCCGCCTGTCCCTGGCTGCTGTGTGCTTGCCACCCTCCCTGTCCCCCCACACCGATGGGCGCGACGCTCCCCAGGGTGAGAAGTGGCCGCCCAGGTGAGCCTGGTGATTCCCCGGGCCGTGGCAGGGGCGGGGTCCGTGCCTAAGACAGCTCAGACCATGTGATCTTTTCAGCTCCTCCGGTGGGTGGTGGGTGGGAGGCTCTGTGGGGTGGGGGAGGCGGGCCTCACCCCGCCTGGGTGCAGCCCCACGGACGTAGAGTCGGAGGCCAGGGCCGCTCCTTGTGGGGCCCGAGTCTCCCGAGGCCACTGTGCAGGGAGGAGCTCCGTTGAGACGGAATGTTCCGGCAGCCGAGAGTGAGTAATCCACTCATGGAGCGGTGATTTCAGTCCCCCAGGTGGTAGCCTGTGGTGGGCGTGGGCTCCCCGCACCCCTGCGCTGGGGGTGGTGCTCTCCCACGGGCAGCCCAGCCCCCGTGCCCTCCTGTGACCCGCGGCGCCGGCTGGAGACAAACACTCCATGTTTGGCTGCTGCCCGGGCTCCGCAACCCCCACCGCCCATGTGAGTCACGCAAGTCCAGGCGGCTGGCTCCGGCCGCGTTCCCCTGGCCAGGCCACCGGGGAGAGGGGCTCCCACATCGGGGCCCTGGCTGGGGTAAAAGCTCAGGGTAGGCTGCACTTTGAGACTCAGAGCAGACTGGGGGGCGACTGGGAGAGGCGAGGGGTGAGGACCAGGACAGAGGCCAGGAGAACTCGCAGCACCCTGATGAGACAGTTGGTCAGTGTGGCAGAGACCCCCACCTCAGCTCCGTTCCCTGCCTGGGATGGGGTGCAGGTGATCTCTGTGGAGCTGAGTCCTGAGTCCTGGCCCCAGCCTGAGAGCTCCCGGGGCGGGAGTCGGCCACGGGGTCCATGGGCACTGCAGGTTCGCAGGAGGGCAGCTGTCCCATCTCTGGACATTTCAGTCTCCAGGGCTGGTACCGGTGCCTGTGAAGGAGGCCTGGGCCCCACGCACCACTCCCGCCCCCACCTACTGGGACACCCACCACCCCTGTCCCCCACCCTCCATGACACCTACCCTGACTCCCCCAGCAGCAGGGATTGGGGTGGGACACGGTGAGGCCCTGGGTGGCCGTTTCCGGGAAGTTCTGTGTCAAGCCTGGAGCCCGGGAACCCGGTACCCTCCAGCCCCGTGCGGCTGTGGGAATCCTGGGGCTGCCCTCGGGAGCCGGCCTCCCCAGGACCCCTGACAGGTTCTGTTGGGTCTGATGGCACTGCGTCCCCCCACTTTTCCCCAGCACAGAGGGGTCCTCAAGACCCCACCCGAGTTAAAACCCTGCAGTGGCTTCTCCCGAGGAAGGAGACAGGCGTGGGGGCCGCCCTCAGCGTGGAACTGGGGATCCCGCCGGCCCCTCCCCCCAGCCCTGACCGGGTTTCCTCCTCCCTTGTCTCCATGGCAACGGCCTCCAGGGAAGGAAGAGAAACCTCCTTCAATCAGCGCATCCCTGGCATCCCTGATCCTGGATCGCGTGGCTGCCTTGCCCTCCCTCTTCCCACCCAGTCCCCTCCCCCTAACGGGCCCCGCTGGAGAACAGGACACTTGCCTGTTGTGGCGTGGGGGTCGTGGGTCCGGGGGAGGCGCTGCGCTCAGGGCAGACTCTGGAGCAACCTGGGCACCATCCTGTCCTGCAGGTTTCATGTATTTTCTGTCGTCTCCCCTGTGAGGGGATCGTCCCCTGGGGGGCGACCCTGGGGGGAGCGTGTGAGAGTACATGCGTGTACACAGGTGTGCACGTGACCTGGCATGTTGCTCCCCCAGTGAGGCCTGTCCCATCCCACCTGCTGGGAGACTCCACAGTCTGCAAACATCTGGCTCCAGAATGTCCTCACTGCAGAGGGAGACTGAATTAATTAATTCCCTGCTGGATCGGTTAATTAACCGCAGGTACTCTGGAGCCCTGTCCGTGCCGCCTGGGAGAAAGGATGTCTGCCTAGGCGGCTGCAGCTGCCCCAGTGTTTCATCGGACGCCAGGGACCAGAAGAGTCAAGGCCAGCTGGGCTGTGCCTGGCCCCTCAGGCCTAGGTGGAGCTGGTAGGGGAAGTGGGACACCAGCCCACTCCGCAGGGTGCAGGCGGGGCCGCGCCGGACTCCAGGGACTCCAGGGCGTCACTCCTGCCCACGGAGGCTTCCGGCGCTTCAGGAATGGTCAGGCCCAGCCTGCCGCATGCACAGGGCCCCTCCCTGAGCCCTGAGATCAGGGAGCAGACCCTGGCCAAGGCTCCGGCCCACTGAGTCCTTGATGGCTTTGGGCCTTCCTGCCCGAGGCAGAGGCTGAACTGTGGAGGCCAGCAAGTGTGGGACCGAGGCTCCGGTGAATGGGGCCACCAGCCCCAGAGGACTCCAGGCGGCTTGGCCTGGGCACCTGCGCACAGCGGCTGTCCTGCCTTCGAGGGACATGCATGGGGAGGGCTCCTCACCTGCTGCCGTGGGCTGCTCGTCTCCCGGCCCTCAGCCTCATCCTCTGTGAGCCTGGGAGGAAGCACAGATGCCACATGAGTCTCCGAGCGCCCTTGCCCTCTCGTGGGCATCCGGACCCCCTGGTGGAAGGCAGGTCTCAAGGCGCTGGAGGGCACCAGGAGTCACGTGGCCGGGTGGGCCCAGGGCACGTGGGGGCCTTCTGCCCAGCAGGAGTGGAGGCCACGTGGCAGGAGGAGGAGACGCCCCCCACCACCCGTGCCTTCCCAGGTGCCGGGTCTCAATTCCCCGTCCAAAGGGCGCTTTGAGTGGCGACTGCAGATAGGCACAGGGCTCCAGCGAAGCTGCCATTTAGAGGGAAAACTGGAAACGCAGGCTGTGGTGATGTCTGAAGTGAGGTTCACGTGCCACGGGGTTGGCCGTTTCGTTCCACGGGGTTAGCCGTTTACTTATTTATTTGACGATCAGCTGATTTTAAGGAATTAACATTTTAAAGTGCATGGGTCAGCGACCTTAGTGTTGTTGAACCATCACCTCTGCCTAGTTCCGGAATGTTTCCCTCTCCCCAGAGGGAAACTGCGTCCCCATCAGCCCTCACTGCCCAGTCCCAGCCATCTCTACCTTGCTTTGTCTCTGGGTTTGCCTGTGCGGGACTTTCCGTGTGACATGTGGTCCTTCTGTGTCCAGCTCCTCCTGGCATCACGTCCCCGGGTTCACCCGCGTCGTGGCGTGTCGAGCTTCCTTCTTTTTCATGGTTAGGTAATATTCCGCCCTGTGGCCAGACTGCGTTCCGTCCATTCATGGGTCTGTTGGACACCGGCCTGTTTCCATGACGGGCTGTCGGGGTCAGTGCTGCCGCAGACACGCGTGGGCCCGTCTGTCGTGAGTGTCCGTTACCTTGTCCCTGGAGTAGGCAGGATTGGCCTTCATGGCCTCACCCGCCGGTTATCCGGAGCAGGCTTAGACACGCCCTGGGTGGGAGCTGGACTCCTGGATGCTGTCTGTGGGTCCTGCCAGCAGCAACCAGACTCCCACGTGGACCCAGCCATCTGCAGAGGCCTCCCCTAAGTCTGCCCTTCTGGGGAACCCCGGAGATGCTCAGAAAGCCTAGTGGGGCCGGGCGCGGTGGCTCACGACTGTAATCCCAGCACTTTGGGAGGCCAAGACGGGCGGATCACGAGGTCAGGAGATCGAGACCATCCTGGCTCACACGGCGAAACCCCGTCTCTACTAAAAATACAAAAAGTTACCTGGGTGAGGTGGCGGGTGCCTGTAGTCCCAGCTACTCGGGAGGCTGAGGCAGGAGAATGGTGTGAACCCGGGAGGCGGAGCTTGCAGTGAGCTGAGATCCGGCCACTGCAGTCCAGCCTGGGGAACAAAGACGGACTCCGTCTCCAAAAAAAAAAAAAGGCGGCCGGGCGTGGTGGCTCAAGCCTGTAATTCCAGCACTTTGGGAGGCCGAGGCGGGCAGATCACGAGGTCAGGAGATCGAGACCACCCTGGCTAACATGGTGAAACCCCGTCTCTACTAAAAAATACAAAAAACTAGCCGAGCGAGGTGGCGGGCGCCTGTAGTCCCAGCTACTCGGGAGGCTGAGGCAGGAGAATGGCGTAAACCCGGGAGGCGGAGCTTATAGTGAGCTGTGATCCGGCCACTGCACTCCAGCCTGGGCGACAGAGCGAGAGCGAGACTCCGTCTCAAAAAAAAAAAAAAAGGCTAGCGGGGCACGGCGGTCCACGGCAGGTGAGTAGCCGGTCGGCATGCGTAGGGAATGGAGGTGGGGTGTGAGGGGGCCAGGGTGTACCACACTGGTCCTCCCGGGGCTTCTCAATGGGGTCTCCTTCACGGTGTTTTGATTAAAAATGCGCGGCTCCCTCGGGGTGTCCCAGCAGGGCTGTTCAGAAGCTGGGCCCAGGGGTCTCGGAAGGCCGGGACCCGCCCTGCTGTGACTGCACAGGCGGGGACTCGCGGACATTTCGTTTTTGTCATTGCGCACGCAGGGCCTGGATTCGCCATGCAGAAAGCCAGACGATGCCGTGGCGGGGGGTGAATGTCAAAGGGTCTCTGTGGACTCTGCCCGTGTCCTGAGTGCCCTCATCTTGTCCCTCCCCGTGGTGGTTTCATCCTCCAGAGATTCTTTGGGAACTTCTCTGTATCTCTGCACACACGTGCGCACACACGCTCCTCGAGGTGGCCTGCACTACGGCTTCGCTCGTGAATGGGGTCACGTGCCCTCCGTGACTTGCTCCTCCTGCGCTGTGTACCTTGGACCTGGCTCGGTCCTGATGCCCACAGCACCACTGCCACCTTTCGGGTGGCCACGTAACGCTTCCTGGCCGGGTGAATGTGCCGTGTCAGTAGAGACGTTCTGCTCTCCAGCTCTTGTCGATACAAGCAGTGCGCCCTGTGACCACCACTGCTGACCGGTGCATGACCACCACTGTGGCCGGCAGACTTCAAGGCGGTCGGTTCCACCCCCGTGGCCTCAAGGGTCCTTTGGAGCTGCCACAGTTCTGAGTGGGGGTGGACATAGACACAGGGCCGGAGGGTCGAGGCTCTGTGAAGGTGGGAAATGTGTCATTTCGCTCTGACGCGGCAGCCGGTTCCCGGGGATCTCCTGTGCCACCCAATGACTCCCAGGGTCTGCGGCTGGCCCAGCCCCTCCTGGATCTCTTGATGTTGCTTCCCCTGCAGCAAAGGGGACAGAGTTCCCTCCACACTGCGGGCTGATGGCTGTTGCGGGAATGGGCTTCCCCCGTGAACAAGACATAGGGCTGCTGCTTAAGCAAATTGGAGAAGGTCGAGCACTCCTGAGAATGAGGGCCGGGAGGGGAGGATGTGGCCAGAGCGGCGTGGGGCCGTGGGCAGAGCAGGTAGGGAGGGAGCAGCCTCAGCCTTGGCATCCTCTGCCCAGGGCAGGGAGGGTTTGCCCAGCCAGGGGTGGGTGCAGAGAGGGGAGCATGTGGCTGAGAGTCCTGGCTGCCTGTGACTCCAGCTGCAGTCTGTGCCCTGCGGGGCGTGGGGTCCTGAGTGGGGGACTGTGGCCCACCTCACTGTGGGCTTCCCCTGCCTACTCTGGGTGCCTTCCCCGCCCACGCCCCTGCCCCTGGCTCGGGCCGCTGGTGCCCAGCTGTTGTGGATTTGGCCTAATGGGGCTCAGCTGGCTGAGCAGATTGCTCTGGGGGACAGCATGCCGGGAGGGAGCGGCTCAGCCTCCCGATCCTCCCAGCTGCAGAGCCCTGCAGCCCCCGCACTGATGTCAGGATGCAGCCCAGCAGGGAGCCCCACTGGGATTCCTGGAAGCCACAGCCTTGCTTGGGGGCCACTCTGACCATAGAGGAGGAACCAGGCAGCAGCTGCACCTGGAGACGTCCATCACTTCGCTGGGCTGGCACTCCCCCGTGGTCTGAGGAGCTGAGGCTGGCCCATGGCTTTGACGCCTTAACCATCTCTTGAGGAGGGGCACACAGCCCCGCCTCCATCCCTTTGTAGAAACATCTGTCCTGACCTTGCTCCGGCAAACATGGAGGCCTTGGTGTGGTGAAAACGTGTCCTCCGGAGCCAGCAGGAGCCAGGCCAAGCGGTGTCAGGAGGGGAGGGTCTTGTTTTGCAGGAGGGTCTTGTTTTGCAGGAGGGTCTGCATGAAACCTGTCAGTGCCAGAAAGATGAAATAGTCTGTACAGATGGGGACGCTGAGGCTTAGAAAAGGGGAGGTGCAGGTGGAGGTAGAATTGGGGTCAGGCTCTTGCCCCACGGCCCTGGCCTGAGGATTAGTCACGGGGCAGGGGCAGGGAGGCCCTGGCCCCAGGATACCTGAGCCAGCAGGTCTGGGCGAGCCTGGGAGCTGATGTTAGCTGATGTTTTGGGTTGGGGTGGTCCAGGACCACCCTTTAAGCCGTGCTGGTCCCACAGCACGCGGGCTTCTGAGGACCCCCTGTCCCGAACCGGGACCTTGGAGACTGCTGGCTCTGGGGAGAGGGGTCCCACGGCACCTCAGGGCTCAGCTGGCACTGTTTGGGGGTCTCGCAGCCCTGACCTTTGCTGAGCGGTCCTGAGACTGGCTCCTGGCCCCCAAGAATCCCAGGTCTCCAGCATCTTCGGCGCAGAGATAGCAGCTGCCAGGGCTCCCCCCACTCCCAGACACTCCCCCTCACCCAGCAGCGGGGAATGCAGGTCTTGCTGCCCCCCACACAACAGGCAGTACTTCTGGGGCTGCCCACGCCCACACCCAGGGGCCAGGAGATAACGGCACTTTCAGAGCTGTGCATTTTCAAGCTGGGAAGAACAGTTTGGGAGTCTTTTTCCTCCTCGACTCCCCCCGGATGAGAAAGCGGGGATCAATGGAGCAGCTCCAGTGAAGCTGTGTGTTTCCGGCCAGGAGGCCACTTACTGGCCCCCCAATCTAACCCCAGCCCTCCCAGCTCGGGTACACCCAGGACAGGCCCAGGCGAGGCGGCCGCTTCAGCACCACGGACAGCAGCCGCCACAGCACTGCCCGCCCTGCGTCCATGCCTCCTGACCTGCCAGGGGCTGGCATTTGGGGTGTGCTGGAACTGGGCCCCTCAGAGGGTCCCCCAGGTCCTGAGAGCTGAGGGGGCTCCTGTGGACCTTGGTGTGGGCCGCCATGGCCACAGGCGGTGCCCATGTGGGAAGGGGAGCACTTAGCACCACAAAAAGGAGGCTGAGAGGCCATCTTTGTTCCAGGGTCCTGAGGGAAGCAGTGGTCGGCAACAGGAAGCCTGCGGGGGTGAGAAAAAGCAGTTCTTTTCCCAGAGACAGAGGAGCTGGTGTCCCTGAAGCGTCCTGGGCAGGACTGGTTTTCTTCGTGGGTGCCAGCTGGGGAGGCCTGGCCCCAGGCAGGGCTGCAGGAGTAGGAAGGGGGCTTTGCACCTGTCCAGCCCCTCAGAAGTGCACAGGCCTTGGAGACCTGAGGAAGGGGAGGTGGCCAGGGTCTGCTGGACCTGGCAGGTGCCCTGAAAAGTATCCTTTTTTTTTTTGACATAGGATCTTGCTCTGTCACCCAGCCTGCAGTGCCATGGTGTGATCATGGCTCACTGCAGCTCCACTTCCAGGGGTCAGGCAATCCTTCCACCTCAGCCTCCCGAGTAGCTGACACCACACCCAGCTAATTTTTTTGTTAAATATTTTTGTAGCGGTGAGGTCTCACTACATTGTCCAGGCTGGTCTCGGACGCCTGAGTTCAAGTGATCCTCCTGCCTCAGCCTCCCAAAGTGCTGGAATTATGGATGTGAACCACCGCGCCCAGCCTGAGAGCACTGATTTTAGATTGTGGGACTGAGGGACAGTATGGGTACTGTGCTTGAGGAGTCTTTCATCAGGACCCCACCGCCGAGGGGGTCTTCAGCCCTGTTCCCCTGTCGAAGCCTCTCTCTGGGCGGGAGGGGGGAGGTTTCTCCTTTATGAGCCTCTGGCCTGCATTGTGGGGCAAGTGAGCCCAGCCCAGCGGGGGCTGCCTGGGGAACATGTCACCCAGGCCAGACTCCAGGGACTGGAGAAGGCCCCTGTTGTGGTCCCCCCCAACCTTGGTCTGTCAGAAAAGAGGAGTCACTGAGGTCCTGGGGCTTGGCCCAGGGAGATGAAGGAGCAAGGGTTGGTGGGTGCGTTGCCGGTGGCCGGGCCTCAGGGTCTGCTCCCTGCCTGAGGGAGACCCCGTAGCTGAGACCATCTCACTGTGCCGCTGCCCTTGGCTGCCTGGCCCTTCCCTGGCTGGGTTCCCTGACCGTTCTGTCGCCCTGCAGCCACCAGGCCCCGTCCCAGGGCTGCTCCCGGCCACGTTGGCCTGCCTTCCTCCCACCCGCAGTGGAAATTGATTCTAATTTGTAGAAGTTGATTTGAAACCTAAAAGAATTTTTAATTAAAACCCAGAAAATCCTTCTGTGTAATTAAGGCTCTAGAAGTCACCGGGCTGCGTGCGGTGCAGCCGGCAGATACTGCCTGTCCTCAGCTGGCCACAGAAGTGTGGCCGGGATGGCGTGACACATGAGGGCCAGCCTGCTCAGCCCGGAGCTGCCCGAGCCCCTGCTGGCCTATGCGGGGCGTGGGACGTGGACTGGCTGCTCCCCTCTGCTCCCCTCTCTAGGCAAAGCCCCAGGGGGCACTGGGACCTGGTACATCGGGCAGTCCCTCTCCAGGGCAGGGAGGGCTGGTGGCTGGGGTGTGACCCGGTTGGGAGGTGCCCAGCATGCCTGCCTGTCACCTCTTCTGTTGTGAGAGGCCTCCTTGGGGCCCCCCGGACCCTGCTACACCACCGTTCCCCCCAGATCTGCACCACAGGCACAGGGGTGGGGTCCTTGCCATTGGAGCAGCTCTCTGGGATTGTGGGGCTAATTTCGGGGTGGGTGCTGGGGGAAGGGGAGGCAGAGGATCTACGGTGGGTAGGGGCCCTGTAGACTCAAGAGCTGTGAGCCGGGAGGCTGGCCTGGCTGTGTGGCCTCAGGCATACTCGGGGTCTCTGTGAGCCAGCACCTGTGCAGCACCGTGGGTCCAGGAGATTTGGGGTTGCCATTGTCGCCAGGCATAGCTCAGGAGGCCATCTGCAGTTGGGGTGCCTGCAGGCCCAGCCTTGCCCCTCTAAGGCCTTCAGCTGTGTGTGTGATTTTGGGGGCGCATGCGCCTGGATGGGAGGGGCTCACTGGAGCCACACCCCTGCTTGGAAAAGACAGTGCCCCATCCCCCCTAAACCAGATGGTCTGAGAGGTCGGGGAGGGGGACCCAGGCCCCCTTTTGGCTTCCTTCACAGCCAGTCACAGAGGCTTGGGGTGGGTCTCAGTGGCATGGTAGAAGGGGCAAAGGCGTCCAGGTAGGACCCTGGCTTGGGGACCGCTAGCTGGTTGTCTTTGAGGAGTGACTAAGCACTGGGTCCCACCCACCCCTGCCAGCCCCTCTGTGCCATGGGGGCAGCTCTCATGGTGACTGGCACTGACTGGCCCTGGGCTCCGACACCATCCGCTCTACTCTGCCGGCTGGACAGGCCTGGAGATGGCTGGTCAGAGGTGCCGGCCCCTTCCTTTCTGTCCCCATTGGGCTCTCTGCCGCAGGGTCTGGGCTGGGTCCAGAAGTCAGCATTCCCCTCAGTGCTGGGGAGGCCATGCTGTACCTTTAGCTCTAAGTCCTGAGCTGACTGGGGTGGCAGGAACTGCCAGGGTCAGGCAAGTGGCTGGGGGCCAGCCAGGGTGCAGGGAGGGTGTGAAGGGCCTTGTGTTCAGGTAGCTCCCTAGCTTAGGGCACCCCCCACTTCAGCCTGGACATTTCTGGGGGATCTCCAGGGTGATTTCAGAGCAGGCCTGGGAGAAATCAGGCAACGGCTGGAGACATCTGGAGGGGGGTCTCGGCCCTGAGTCGTGGAGTCCAGGGGTGGCTGGAAACTGCCTGCATTCGTAGTGGAATGTGTGTGTGCTGGCTGGGGGCCCGACTTGAAGGAGAGTATGGAGAGAGGGGACAGAGAGGCGGCCTCAGGTACCCATGGGACAGTCTCACCACCCCCATTGGGTAGACAGGTAAACTGAGGCCTGGGATGCCCTGTGCCCAGGGAGAGGCAGTGCCACCTGCAAGACCCATGGCTCAGCCAGGCTGGGGTGCAGTGCAGTAGGGGCTCAGGTCAGGGAGCACCATTCCCCACACCTCCCTCTGCTGTGTTCTGTCCTGGCTGGGTGCCTTTGAGCTCCCCCCCGCCAGCCTGTTCCGTTGACCCAAGAAAACCCCTCCCCCCGGAAATGACGGGCCTTGGAGATGCACAAAGACAGTCCCCAGCCACCCCTGCAGAAAGGTGCTATTTGCAGCAGTTAGGGGACAAAGGGGCCCGAGGCGGGGGGCAGAACCGCCATCCACCGTCGTTCCCTTGCACTGGCATTGGGTCAGGAGGCTGGGAGAGGCCAAGGGGCCTGGCACGGCTTCCACCGCGGGGCCTCGGCTCCTGCCCCCACCACCTTGAGCAAGTCACGCAAACCCCACCCCCACCTCGTCCAGCAAGGACCGTGTTCCGAGGCTTGCTGTGAACGTGCTCACACACTGGCCGCTGGGCTTGCACTGGGTGCGTCACCGGTGGCTACAGGCGGCAGTGCGTGCTGTAGCCTCGCCCACCTACGGGACAACGGCGTGGCGTGCCAGCATGCCAGCTGCCTTGGCGGGAGGCTAATTTCGGCTTCTTGCAGCCGTGTTACAGCAAAGGGTCTGTTACTGCTGAACCCATTAAGTATAATTACTGCCCTCTTGGCGGGAATGCGTAATTACATTGGTGGCCTGGTAGCCGTGGCACTGGCATCCAATGCTGACCTGCCAGGAGGCTGGGGCCCTGGCTTTGTGGGAGGGAGGGTTCCGGGATGGGCTGCTGGGGTCCCTGAGGGAGGGGCTCCAGGCTGGACTGACAGGCGAAGGCAGGGAAGGTCCTCGTCACCGAGCCTCTTCCCCTCCTACTGTGGCAGCTGCCCTTGCTGTCATCCCTGAGAGTTTCAGACACTCAGACCCTGACCTCAGTGCTGCACGCAGCACCCGGGACCTCTGCTGTAGTGAGCATGGCCCGTGTTGGGCAGGGGGCGCTGCTGCTACCATCATCCGGGTCCCAAGCAAGTCTGTCAGGGGTGAGGGGGAGCCCCGGGCACTGAGGCCTGTGGTCTGCGCGAGGTGGGTGCCAGGAAGGGCGGCCACTGAGAGTCAGGCACAGGCCCAAGTCCAGAGCCAAGGGTGGGGACGGCCACCAGGCTGCCCCCGAACTAGCTGTGAGTGGATGCCCAGCTTCATCCCCTCCTCAGTTCCCACGTGTTGGGGACCGCAGGGGCTGGCAGAGCTGGGGGACTTCCTGAGGCTGTTCGCGGACAAGTTGGCGTTTTCCAAATGCCGACTTGTGTCTCCCTTAAGGAAGGTCCCTCCGGGTCCACAGTCATCCACCGGATTGCCCCTCCCTCCTCACTCAGTTTCCCTGGTCAGAGTGGGGCCCTGCAGCCCTGGGACGGAGGGCCGGGAAAGCCTGCCCCAAGTGTGCCGCCGCCCAGGCCTGGAGGGTGGGACGGGGAGTCCTGTCCCGGTGGGTCACAGTACCCGGACATCCCCTGGGGCCTTCCCAGTTGCGCAGGGTGCCCTGCCTGCAGTCCCCCAGCGAGGGAGCCCTAGGCAGCCTGGGCCCCATGTGGGCAGCTAGGCTCTGGGAGCCTGAGTGGTCCTCACTGGGGCCTCACTCCTGACGCGGCCAGCCCACCGAGGGCTCCTGCACCCCGCTTTCCAGATGAGAGCCAACGCCAGGGACTTGGGGGCCGGGCCTGGGACGGCGACCTCCATGGCGCAGAGCCCGGCCAGGCGCAGGCTCCCAGCGCCACCTGGTGGCTGCTTTCAGGACTGTCCGTGGGCCCTGCAGGTCCCCATCCTGGACGCCCCTACGCGCGCACACCCATGGCGGGGCACCGGGTGACCGGGTGGACACTTGGAGGGCCCCGTGGGGGCGGGTCCCGGGCTGCGCCGGCGTGCTCCTTAACCCGCGGTGACACGTGGTTCGAGCACGTGAGCATGCTGGTGATCATGCTCAACTGCGTGACCCTGGGCATGTTCCGGCCCTGTGAGGACGTTGAGTGCGGGTCCGAGCGCTGCAACATCCTGGAGGTGAGGGGCGTGGCTCGGGGGTGGGTCGGGGGCGTGGTTCGGGGTGGGCGGGGCTAGGGCGAGGTGAGGTTCAAGGCGGGGCAGGGCGTCGGGTGGGGCGGGGGTGTGGCTCGGGGTGTGGCAGGGGTGGGGGGGGGGTGTGGGGGCGGGGCTCAGGCGGGGGCGGTGCTCAGTGTGGCGGGGCTGGGGGCAGGGTGAGATTCGGGGCGGGGCTCAGGATTGAGGGGAGTGGGCTGAGCTGAGCCGTTCCATGGGCTCTTCTGATTTCTCCTCCCGCAGGCCTTTGACGCCTTCATTTTCACCTTTTTCGCGGTGGAGATGGTCATCAAGATGGTGGCCTTGGGGCTGTTCGGGCAGAAGTGTTACCTGGGTGACACGTGGAACAGGCTGGATTTCTTCATCGTCGTGGCGGGGTAGGCCCCGCCTCGGAGAGGCCACAGCGTTGGCGAAGGGGCCCCGCCCCACCCCACAGATCCCTGTGTCCCACCTGTAAACAAAGATGGGTGGTGTGTTCTGGTGGGATCCAGGTAGAACCAGGGACCCTGTCTGGGACTCCGGAGATCCTCCTTCCTGGGCACAGGTGAGGGAGGTGGCCTCGTGGTATGACCAAGGGTCGTGCTCCTGCTACCTTGGGGCCTATCCTGGCCGGTACAAGGCCCTCCGGGTGCCGGGCTGGCCGACTCTGTGCCTGCCCACCTTGCTCTGCACCCCAGCCCCACCCCTGGCTGCCTGGGCCCCTCACCGAGCTGCTCCCTCTCGACCCCACCCCCAGCATGATGGAGTACTCGTTGGATGGACACAACGTGAGCCTCTCGGCTATCAGGACCGTGCGGGTGCTGCGGCCTCTCCGTGCCATCAATCGCGTGCCGAGTAAGTGACCAGCCCCACCTGGGCTTGAGACCAACAGGCTTGCGTGTCCGCTAGCCCTGCAGAGCCCTCAGAAGGGGTCACAGGAGCACAGAACTGGGAGGTGAAGGTTCCCAGGCACTCAGGCCCCAGCACTGGGGGGGCCCTTGCCACTCTCTGTGGGCCCTGCAGGTCTGGGGAGAATCAAGCTGGTGGCGGGGGGGGGGGCAGTCAGCATTCACAGGGTCCCGGGCTCCCACATGGCCGAGTGACAACCTCGAGTTCCTCCTCTGCATGGCATCTGGGGCAAGGCTGGGGGCCAAGCAGATCCCTGGTAGATTTGCTGTCTGACGCATCCTAGTGTGGCTCATGGCTGGTGGAGACACCCTTGTGAGTGCAGCTCAGCTCACCTGGGCACTCTGTGCAGCACCCCCTTCACTCCCACACAGGTGAGGGGAGAGCCTGACACCTGTCCTGAGGACAGCTCACCCTCCCTACCCGCCACTGCTTCTGGGCCCCACCCTCCTGCCAGCAGCCCTACCCAAGGGAAGAGGGGAAGCTGGCTAGCCAGGGCTGGGCCTCCGTATCCCCTGCTGAGCAGCTGATTTTCTAGAAGGAAGGCTGGAAACCCTTGAGGACTTACTTGGCCAGCAGGTGTGAGGAGGGGGCCAGGTGGAGAGGAGCTTCTGTGTGTCTGCTGTGCGCTGGGGGTGAGGGGAGGCAGAGGAAGAGCTTCCCGGAGAGTCACGTGCCTGCTTCTTTGGGAAAGATCCTGTCAAACCCGGGCCACCCACCTGCGTCAGGCGATGGGGTGGGACCGTTCTTTAAAGCCCCCAGGGCTACATTCAACTGCTCCGGTTCCTGGTGGTGGGTGCAGCCCCCACGAGGCCGTAAGAGGCCCGAGTGCACACTGCGTGTAGGAGTGGCCCCATGTGTGCACATCCCGGTATAACCCAACCTTTGTGGCTACCTAACTAGGGTCCTGGTGGCCTTGGCACTCAGGGCTTGACCTGCAGCACCCCCCCACAAAGTCACAGACCCACAGGGCTAGGCACTCCTTCCCCTGGAGCCTCTAGCTTCCCGAAAGGCAGGTGCCACTTGTCCCCGAGTCGCTGGTCCCCAAGCCTGCCTTCCCCCTGCCTGCCTTGGCTTTACTGTGTGGCTCAGGTAGGGCTTGAATACTGTGTGACTCTGACTAACAGAGCCTGAACCTCAGTTTCTCCTGAAATAGTGGCGTACGGGGTACCCATGACCGCAAGGGTGGCTGAGCCTGCGGTGAGTGGACACACGTGTGGCTCTTGGCCCTTTGCCCGGCACCCACTGTGTGCTCAGTCTGCACATCGGCCTGGCCCCACCTGTTAGAGCATGAAGTAGCCCGGCACACACAGCCCCCTGGAATTCCACGGATGTTTACTTTTCAGGTTAAATTCCCCGAGTGGCCCTAATTGTCGCCAGCAGCCTGGCCTCCTGGGGACCTGCTCGTGTCTCGAGGGAATTAGGGAACTCTTCCAGACTGCATAATAAGGATCCTGATAATGAGGGCACATTCAGGGCTGCATCCCATTCTGTTGGCCTGGGGTCCACTCTGATCCCTGGATCATCTGTGATCTTTGAGGCAGTGCGGTCTGGCCAGGGCAGTGTTCACCGATTGCTCCTGTCGGCTCTTTTGACACTTGAGTGCCCCTCCTGGCTCTGACTCACCCCATGACCTGAGGGGCCCGTTTTGCCATTGATACCCCAGGGTGCTGGGTGAGACCTTAGCGTCCCCAGGTTCCTGGCCCAGGGCTCTACCTGCTGCCTCAGCCTGGCCTTCGCTTAAATTTGGGGAAAAGGACGTCTTGGGGGAGCAGGCCCAGGATGAAGCAAGGGACGCATGGGGCTTGGCTGACCCCCTTGCTGGATTAATCTGGAGTTCACGTAGCTCATAGCACCCAGGACTGATGGCTTCAGTGCTACCTCTTGAAAAGTCACTGCCTGTCCTCCCCACTGCCTCCAGCAGCCTCTCTGAGGTGGGGGGCTCTGCTCTGGTCAGATTCTCACTGGGCATCAGAAAGTTTTCAGGATCCCAGACCTGCTGCAGAGACCCCCAGGAGGCAGCGCACCACCTGAGATTCTGGGGCTCCCGAGGCTGCTGCTGCCTTGATGGCAACTTCAGGGTGCCGCTGGACAAGCCTTGAGGGCCACTGGGCTCCGCCTGGTCATCCTGAGCCCCTGAGATGCCGCATGGTCAGACCTGCCGCGGGCAGTCCCCTGCCTCCGCTCCCACCCCTCCACACCGCAGCCCTCCAGAAGCAGCACATTCCTGCCCTCCTGGGATGGTTGGAGGTGGAGACCTGGCACACCTCTGGATGTCAGTGTCCCTGGAGGCTAGCGGTGGTAGGAGGGGCGCCCCGATCACCCTAGGGGTGCAGGAAAGTCATCAGGGAGTGGCCTGAGTCAGTGTGCGGTGGGCGTGGACGCCCGCTGTGAACAGTGGACAGGGCTCAGCGGACCCAGGAGGGGCTGTAGCCCCAAGGACGCTCCTGCAGGGCTTAGGAGTGCCAATCCTGGCCCTGCTGCCCACAGGCATGCGAATCCTGGTCACTCTGCTGCTGGACACGCTGCCCATGCTCGGGAACGTCCTTCTGCTCTGCTTCTTCGTCTTCTTCATTTTCGGCATCGTTGGCGTCCAGCTCTGGGCTGGCCTCCTGCGGAACCGCTGCTTCCTGGACAGTGCCTTTGTCAGGTGCCCAGACCCCACCCCTGTGAGGCCCCGCCCACCATGCATATAACACACCATGTGGCTCCACCCAACAGTTACCTCACCACGTGGCTCTGCCTATCATGCAGTTACTGGCCCTCCACCCCCACCTTCGTCATGACTCTGCCCACCGTGCAGTCACCTGTCTCTCCTGCACCCTCGACCCCCTCCCCCCCATCACGGCTCTGCCCACCATGCAGTTATCCGTCCCTCCCGCCCCCCATGGTTCTGCCCACCATATAGTCTCCACCCACCATGCAGTCACCTGCATCCCCCCCACCCCCGTCATGGCTCCGCCCGCCATGCAGTCACCACCTCACATTGGCTCCGCCCACCATGGAGTCCGTCACTGCCCCACGTGGCTCCGCCCACCATGCAATGAAGTCCCCGCCTCACATGGCTCCGCCCACCATGCAGTCGTTGGCTCAGCGGAACCACACCGTAGGCCCCCCGCCCCCAGTGCCCCGTCTTCTCAGCCCGCAGGACACGTTAGTCCCCACACTCCGTCCCCTCTCCTCACCCCGGGGTCCTCTCGTCCCTTACTCTGGAATCGCCTCTCCTCACGAGCTCAGGGTTCTCTCTCAGCCGTTGCCCTGCAGTCACCTCTCCTCACCCAAGGAGCCCTCAGCCCACGCCCCGGGGTCCCCTCAGCCCCTGTGTGGGATTTTCTCCACTCCCACTCTGGGGTCCCCTCCCCTAGTCCCTTGCCCCTCCCCTCATCCCCTTCCAGGAGGAGCTGAGGTCTGAGCCTGGGTTTCTGGCTCCTGGGTCCTCATCTCTGTTCTCTTATGCTGTTCTTTGTCAATTTTTGTGTCTATCTCTGTTCCTTTGTGTCTTTGTCTCTCTCTGGATTTGGGCTGAGGAGGGTGTGGTCTCTGCAGCACCACTGTGTCCTTGACTGCGGTTCTGGCTGTGTCCCCTGATCCTGGTCGTGACCCCCGTTCCTATCACGCCCCCTGACCCTAAATGTGCCTCCCTAACCGGGATTGGTCCCCTGGTCCTGACCCTGATCACGTCCCTGACCCTGATCGTGCCCCCGACCCTGACCGTCCCTGACCCTAATTGTACCTCTTGGCCCTGGTTGTGCCCATCCCCAGGAACAACAACCTGACCTTCCTGCGGCCGTACTACCAGACGGAGGAGGGCGAGGAGAACCCGTTCATCTGCTCCTCGCGCCGAGACAACGGCATGCAGAAGTGCTCGCACATCCCCAGCCGCCGCGAGCTACGTATGCCCTGCACGCTGGGCTGGGAGGCCTACGTGCAGCCACAGGCCGAGGGGGTGGGCGCCACGCGCAACGCCTGCATCAACTGGAACCAGTACTACAACGTGTGCCGCTCGGGCGACTCCAACCCCCACAACGGTGCCATCAACTTCGACAACATTGGCTACGCCTGGATCGCCATCTTCCAGGTGGGCAGCAAGAAGGTGGGACGGGGACCCTGGGGCACGGCAGGGGAGCGGGTGCAGGACTCATCCCCCAGCCGAGACCCCGGGGGCACGGGGAGGAGGAGGAGGGGTCGTGCGGGCCCAAGTCCAGCCACTGCCCCCCTAGGTGATCACGCTGGAAGGCTGGGTGGACATCATGTACTACGTCATGGACGCCCACTCGTTCTACAATTTCATCTATTTCATCCTGCTCATCATCGTGAGTGTGGGCGGCAGCGTTGGCCGTGATGGGCCCTGGTGTTCGCTGGCTGGAGGTGGGGCGGGGTACCTGGCTGGTCACAGGGGCTTCTGTCTGGCCTCTAGCTGAAGGGAGCACGTAGGGGAGGGAGGCAGAGCTTGCGGGGGTGGGGAGGTGCGGTTGGGGACCTCAAGAGGCCGTGCCATCACCTAGACAGGGTCCAGGCCTGTGGGTGCTGGCTCAGGGCGGAACAGCCAGGAGCACCTCTGGAGAGTATGTAGCCTCCCAGCGCAGCTTTCCACGGCGTGTGTGGCCCCAGGTGTGCTCCTCACCTGGTCCTCTCACAGGCCCCATGGGGTCCCAGCAGAGTTGGGTTAATCAGGCCGCAGACATCTGTGGGGTCCTGGGTATACCTAGAGCCACTCTGCGAGGACCCGGCAGGTAACAGAATCAGACAGACATCCCCAGCTTGTTCTCAGAGAGCAAGGGAGGAGAACGAGCAGAGATTTGCTGCACATTGGCTGGTGCTAAGGAGGAAACACACCTGGGGTGCTGGGGAGGGGAGAGCGGCCACCGCTGAGAGGGTCACCTCAAGGGCAGACCTGCAGGCGAAGGAGGGGCTGAGCCACATGGAGAAACAGGAAAGAAGGTTCCAGGTCTTTTGTCCCAATAGGCATAAAGCAGCTACTGTGTGCCGCCTGCTCCAGACGTGGGGGCTCAGCAGTGAACACCGCAGCAACCTGCCCATAGCAGGGCACCCCGCCCACTGTGCTTATGGCGTGGCCCCCACTCGAATAGGCAGCGCGCAGTAGGGCTCAGTGGCGAATCAGACTCACTCACTCACTGCCACCCACCTGCCCGCCCCCGTCACAGGTGGGCTCCTTCTTCATGATCAACCTGTGCCTGGTGGTGATTGCCACGCAGTTCTCAGAGACGAAGCAGCGGGAGAGCCAGCTGATGCGGGAGCAGCGGGCGCGCCACCTGTCCAACGACAGCACACTGGCCAGCTTCTCTGAGCCTGGCAGCTGCTACGAAGAGCTGCTGAAGTATGTGGGCCACATATTCCGCAAGGTCAAGCGGCGCAGCTTGCGCCTCTATGCCCGCTGGCACAGCCGCTGGCACAAGAAGGTGGACCCTAGCGCTGTGCAAGGCCAGGGTCCCGGGCACCGCCAGCGCCGGGCGGGCAGGCACACAGCCTCAGTGCACCATCTGGTCTACCACCATCACCACCACCACCACCACCACTACCATTTCAGCCACAGCAGCCCCCGCAGGCCCGGCCCTGAGCCAGGCGCCTGCGACACCAGGCTGGTGCGGTCCGGTGCGCCTCCCTCACCACCCTCCCCAGGCAGCCGACCACCCGACGCAGAGTCTGTGCACAGCATCTACCATGCCGACTGCCACATAGAGGGGCCGCAGGAGAGGGCCCAGGTGGCACATGCCGCCGCCACGGCTGCCGCCAGCCTCAAACTGGCCACGGGGCTGGGCACCATGAACTACCCCACCATCCTGCCCTCAGGGATGGGCAGCAGCAAAGGCAGCACCAGCCCCGGACCCAAGGGGAAGTGGGCCAGTGGGCCACCAGGCACTGGGGGGCACAGCCCCTTGAGCTTGAATAGCCCCGATCCCTACGAGAAGATCCAGCATGTGGTCGGGGAGCATGGTGAGGACCCAGCCCCACCCCATGGAGGAGGCAGTGGGACCTAGGCAGGGCGGGCAGGGGCTGCAGTGCGTCGTTCCTGCACCCACTCTGAGCAGTCTCATGAGCCCAGCTTTGGTTTGTGGAACAGACCAGCCATGCCTCTGGCACCCGTAAGAAGGGAAAAGAGGGAGGTCTTGTCCCCGTCAGTGCCAAACCAAGTCCCCTGTGGCCCACATCTCACAGCAGGAGTGCTGGCCCCCGAGGCGGGATTCTGAACCTGACAAGGCCTGTCAGACCCTCCTGGGCCAGCATCCGTTGCCCCTGCCCGGCTCCGAGAGGGACCATATGCTTGTG
Organism: Piliocolobus tephrosceles; assembly: GCF_002776525.5. Taxonomy (NCBI): domain Eukaryota; kingdom Metazoa; phylum Chordata; class Mammalia; order Primates; family Cercopithecidae; genus Piliocolobus; species Piliocolobus tephrosceles. Next base: position 1,817,160 of record NC_045450.1, on the reverse strand, counting down.
TCCCCAGTCTGGACGCTTCCCTGGAGGACTTGCAGCGCCCTTCGTGGCCATGGAGGCTGGCCATGGAGGCTTCTAGGTGGGGACACCGAGCGGGGGAGTGTGGGGGAGGTACCGTCACAGAGTCAGCCAGTCAGGAAGAGAGAGGCTGGTGCAGGGTTCTCCTACCCGGGGCCTGGGCCTCCGTTGACCAGGTGAATGGGAGACTCCAGGACCCCCAGATGGTTCCACACAGGCCTGGGGGTCCTTCCTGGTTCTGTACACAGATGTAGAGACACAGGCAGGGGTGTGTCTCCCGTGGCTGGGATGGGTGCAACTGAGGGTGCCAGGATGCTAGGTGCCCTCATGCACTGGTGCCCAGGGCATGCAGGCAAGAGTGTCAGGGGTGCGTGCTTCTAGCCCTTGAATTGTGGGAGTCCAGCCACTGTGCATCATGAGAGGCACACGGGTTCCAAAGATAGCATGGAAACATCACAGGATGGCTTGCTGGTCATTATTATGTCAGTTTGGTGTTGGAGTGATCGTGGTTTGCTTGCATGGAGTCAAACAGAATCCCATAGCTAACTTCGCCTGTGTGCTGTGGCTGCTGGGAAGTGCCTGGTGTTGTATTTCTGCAGATGGCACAGCCTAAGGGAGGCAAACGTCTCTGCACCTAAGTGTGTCCTTGCCCCAGCAGGAATGTGGCTGTGGGGGTTGGGCCTGTGTGCCCAGGTGTGTGTGTGAATGTGCCCAGTATGTGCCCGAATGTATGGCTTTTCTGATGTCTGTGGCTGCTGTCACCACGAACTAGTGGGCTTACAACAGTGGGAACTCTCAGCAATGGAGGCTGGTGGTCCAAAATCCAGGCGTTGCAGGGGTGCTTTCTCTGGAGCCTCTGGGGGAGAACTCTCACCTCTCCTACGTTCTGGTTTTGCCAATCCCTGGCTTGTCGACACGTCCCTGCGGTCTCTGTCTGTCTTCACGTGGCTGTTTGTTTTCTTCTTCTTGGAACAGTCATGGCTCAGGGCCCTCCCTACTCCAGGATAGCCTCATTCTTCATTCTTCATTTTAACTCATGACACCTGCAAAGATGCTACTTTCTGTGAAGTCCATTTGCAGGTTCTGGAGGTTGGACTCTGGATGGATCTTTTTGTGGGGGACACGTTCACCCTGCCGCTCCTGTGTGTGGGGGTTTCCGGGCCCCTGTGGCAGCACCACTGAGTGGGCCTGCCCCTGTCTGTGCCCTCTCCCACAGGACTGGGCCAGGCCCCTGGCCATTTGTCAGGCCTCAGCGTGCCCTGCCCCCTGCCCAGCCCCGCAGCAGGCACGCTGACCTGTGAGCTGAAGAGCTGCCCGTACTGCACCCGTGCCCTGGAGGACCCGGAGGGGGAGCTCAGTGGCTCAGAGAGTGGAGACTCAGATGGCCGTGGCATCTACGAATTCACGCAGGACGTCCGGCATGGTGACCGCCGGGATCCCATGCATCCGCCCCCTGCGACGGACACACCAGGCCCAGGCAGCCCCCAGCGGCGGGCACAGCAGAGGGCAGCCCCGGGCGAGCCAGGCAGGCTGGGCCACCTCTGGGCTACCTTCAGCGGCAAGCTGCGCCGCATCGTGGACAGCAAGTACTTCAGCCGCGGCATCATGATGGCCATCCTCGTCAACACCCTGAGCATGGGCGTGGAGTACCATGAGCAGGTGCGGGCCGGCCTGGGCACGGGGCTGGCTCCCTGTCATGCTTGCAGGGCCTGGGGAGTCTCGGGAGGCTTCCAGCAGCCCCAGTGCCTGACCTGATGGTAGGACAGTCAGGCAGGGCCCCAGAAAGCCAGGGATGGCGAGGATAGGAGACTAGGTATGCTGAGCCTCTGCCGGGGGGAACCTCCTCGGGGTCCTGGCCTCCTCTCTAGATAGCAACTCATGAGGCTCCTGAGATGCTGCTGCAGCCCTTCTGATCCACTGGGTCTTGATGCAGCCAAACCTGCTCCTAGATAAGTGCTGAGGAGGGTTGGGAGCCATGGATGGGGCCACCCGAGTGTCCCCACCTGTGCCTGCAGCCCGAGGAACTGACTCATGCCCTAGAGATCAGCAACGTTGTGTTCACCAGCATGTTCGCCTTGGAGATGGTGCTGAAACTGCTGGCCTGTGGCCCTCTGGGCTACATCCGGAACCCGTACAACATATTCGACGGCATCATCGTGGTCATCAGGTGGGTCCCCACCCGCTTCCCAGGCCAGAGGCTTCCAGGAAGCTCCACTGTCAGGCGAAGAACCCACCTGCAGAGCAAAACCCTGAGCACGGGAGGAAGTGCTGGCAACCACACAGCTCTTTATGACAAGTGCTGGCAACGACACAGCTCTTTATGACAAGCTGTGGGAAGCAGGTGCTTGGTGTCCCCAGTGCCCCAGGGGGCTGACTGTCCTGGGCAGAGTCCCTCCCCGACCCTATGCTTCCCTGCAGGCACTACTGCGTACACACCTGTTAGGTCAGCTGCATCTCAGAAGGATGTTTCTGGAAACTAGCAGAGCTGTTCCCTGCAGGAACAATGCAGGTGTGCAGTAGCCTGAGGGCTGAGATGTTTAGGGCCAGACCCAGCGAGAAAGACCAGCTTAAGCCGGGCGCGGTGGCTCAAGCCTGTAATCCCAGCACTTTGGGAGGCCGAGACGGGCGGATCACGAGGTCAGGAGATCGAGACCATCCTGGCCAACACGGTGAAAACCCGTCTCTACTAAAAATACAAAAACCTAGCCGGGCGAGGTGGCGGGCGCCTGTAGTCCCAGCTACTCGGGAGGCTGAGGCAGGAGAATGGCCTAAACCCGCGAGGCGGAGTTTGCAGTGAGCTGAGATCCGGCCACTGCACTCCAGCCTGGGTGAAAAAGAAGAACCCCGTCTCAAAAAAAAAAAAAAAAAAAAAGACCAGCTTAAAAGGCTGAATCATGTTTGCTGCTGGGGGAGCATTTGCCGCAACAAAATTAAACCAGAAAGGATTGGGAAAATTTGAGGGGAAATGCCGCCCGTCTTCCCCTGGAAGGAAGCTCATCCCTTGAGAGTAGAGGGGGGTGAGGGGTCTCACACCCCAGGGCAGGGAGCGGGTGAGCAGAATGGGCAAGCCAGGTCTGGCTGTGGAAGTCCTGGGACAGGAGAGCGTCCTCGGCGAAGGAGCTTCCTCGACCTGGCCGGAGCCAGGCTTCTGCTTTCCCGGGGGTGCTGGGGGCCAGACAGCCGCTGGGGCTGTCAGCAGGTCAAGAGGCTTTTGAGGTGCGTCTGCAGCTGCTCATGCCCCTCGATGCAGCCAGACTTGCTCCCATCTGTGGGATGCAGCACACGGGCCACTGTGGCTCCCCGGCTGCTAATCCTGCTTCCAGAGGGAGGAGGGCCGGGGTCGGGGACCATGGCCCCGCTGACCATCGCCCCCACCCATCCGCAGCGTCTGGGAGATCGTTGGACAGGCGGACGGCGGTCTGTCTGTGCTGCGCACCTTCCGGCTGCTGCGTGTGCTGAAGCTGGTGCGCTTCCTGCCAGCGCTGCGGCGCCAGCTTGTGGTACTGGTGAAGACCATGGACAACGTGGCCACTTTCTGCACGCTGCTCATGCTCTTCATTTTCATCTTCAGGTGGGCCCCCCAGCCCGCCCAGCGTCTCACCCCAGGGCATCTGCAGACACTCGGCCTCCGCTGCCCTCATTCGGGAAGCACTGATGGGGCACCTACTGTGTGCCACGCACTAGACATGCAGGGAGTCAGATGGCAGGGTGCAGAGATGGGTTGCCAGGTGGACAAGCTGGGGACTGACTCAAGGGTAGAGTGCCGGGGGTGGGGGCAGGCGCCAGGCTCCAACTGGGCTGTTCTAAGTGCCTGCTGGGTGCCAGTGTAGCCTGGAGCTCAGGGTCAGGGTCAGCTGGAGGGTAAGAAGCCAGGCAGGAGGGGTTCTCACGGTTCAGAGGGGCTGAATGAGGCAGGCGTCCCAGTTGCCGCCCGGAGCCAGAGTGGTCTCCCGACGTCTGTCCCGCCTCTGGTCTTGGTCCTCTCACCTGTAGAAGGGACATTACTGAGTTGTGGGGGGCAGGAAGTCCCTTCTAAGCCAGAGACTTCGGGCGCCCAGGGAGGGTGGGGGGCCAGGAGAGCCCAGACGGCCAGAGCCAGCCCTGCCCTCCCTCCTCCCACCCTCCTCCCCTCCCCCACCGTCTCCCCCTCAGCACACCCCTGCTTCCACCCTCAACACGCCCCTGTCCCCGCCCTCAGCATCCTGGGCATGCACCTCTTCGGCTGCAAGTTCAGCCTGAAGACGGACACCGGAGACACCGTGCCCGACAGAAAGAACTTCGACTCCCTGCTGTGGGCCATCGTCACCGTGTTCCAGGTAGTGCCCAGGGGTGCCCGCAGCAGCGCTGGCTGCCGAGTCTGGTCCCCAGAGAGGTGGATGTGCCGTCCTGCGTGCCCAGAGCTGCGTCCATCCCAAGGACTTGCTGGCATTTTGGGGCTGGGCTGACCACCCCGGTCCCCCTGCTGTCCCCCAGATCCTGACGCAGGAGGACTGGAACGTGGTCCTGTACAACGGCATGGCCTCCACCTCCTCCTGGGCCGCCCTCTACTTCGTGGCCCTCATGACCTTCGGCAACTACGTGCTCTTCAACCTGCTGGTGGCCATCCTTGTGGAGGGCTTTCAGGCGGAGGTGAGGAAGCAGGGAGAGGGGCTTCCAGGAGAAGGGGCTGCTGCCAGGAGGAGGGCGATGAGAAGCAAAAAGGGCTTTAGGTCGAGGGGAGGGGTGTGGGGGGCCTGCCAGGAGGTGAGGGATAGAGAAGGGAAGCCGGCTTCCACGAGGAGGGGGGCCTTCCAGAAGGAGCACGGAGGCCAGGAGCCCAGCGGAGCGGGCAGGGGTTGGTCTGGAGAGGCAGATTCCTCACCTACCTGCCCCCACCTTGGCAGTGAGATCATCCTCTGGGTCCTCCTGTCTACACCCCACCTCCCAGGCCGGCCCAGCCTTCCATCTGGCATGAGGGGTCCCCACTCACAGGGCCCTCATCCCTGCCTTGTGCTTTGCGGGGTACAGGGTGACGCCAACAGATCCGACACGGACGAGGACAAGACGTCGGTCCACTTCGAGGAGGACTTCCACAAGCTCAGAGAGCTCCAGAGCACAGGTGCGTGTGGTTGGTGGGTGGGCCGGGTTCTGGTGGGTGGAGTACGCCGGGCTGGCTGGGCAGGACCCCCAAGGGCATGTCCTAGGTGGGGGATTCCTGATCCTGGGAGCCTGGCAGGTCTAGGGGCCCGTTCCTCCTTCTGCCCCGCAGAGCTGAAGATGTGCTCCCTGGCCGTGACCCCCAACGGGCACCTGGAGGGACGAGGCAGCCTGTCCCCTCCCCTCATCATGTGCACAGCGGCCACGCCCATGCCTACTCCCAAGAGCTCACCATACCTAGACGCAGCCCCCAGCCTCCCAGACTCTCGGCGTGGCAGCAGCAGCTCCGGAGACCCTCCCCTGGGAGACCAGAAGCCTCCGGTAGGGGCCATCTCCTGCCCCAGCCCTCAGGCCCCTTCAGGTTTCCCCCACCTGGCTCTTTATGGCCTTCCCCAAAGACGAGTGAGGGTCCCTACGCCCATGCCCATAAAGTCCCCGCCCTGTGCAGAGACTGAGAAAGAGTGTTCTGGTTTCTGTAAATGGAAGCCGGGGCTGCTGTTCTGCGAGGCCGGTGTGAAGGCCCAACGGTCTAGCAGAGTGCGCAGCGCACAGCACGGGAAGACCCAAGGCAGCTAGGGGCAGAAGCATGCCCGGGAAACAGGAGGCAGGCCAGGCGGGGGTTCCGCTGCCACGAGAAGCAGCCTGATTCCCTTTACGGCCAGGGCATCTCTCTGGGTCCGGGGAACTGGAGGGGAGCAGTTTTGAAACAAACTCCAGGCAGTACCACCCGCATCAGTCACGGAGCACGGGAGTGGCCAGACGCCCTAGCAGGGGAGGAAGCGGGGTGGTTGTGAGGCTGAGCCACAGGCCCAGCGTGCTCCCGGGGACGCTGGGGCCACCTGCGCTTTGTCTGGTCCTGCGCTGGTTCTGGCCCCTGACCCAGCAGAGCCCAGGGCCTCACCCCCACGAGGCGGGCACCCTGACCCTCGTGAGCTGTGCCTGTGGTTGGCTCGGTGGGCCCCTAAAATCGCAGCCTCCACCGTGCTTCCTTGGCAGGGCTGTCTATGCATTAAATGATCCATGTGTGGTTTGCACACAGTAAGTGCTCCATAAATGCCAGCAGTTGGTGTTAATAGTGGTGCCGCCAGGCCACTGACTCCCGCCACCCCCCAGGCCAGCCTCCGAAGTTCTCCCTGCGCCCCCTGGGGCCCCAATGGCGCCTGGAGCAGCCGGCGTTCCAGCTGGAGCAGCCTGGGCCGTGCCCCCAGCCTCAAGCGCCGCAGCCAGTGCGGGGAACGTGAGTCCTTGTTGTCCGGAGAGGGCAAGGGCAGTACTGACGATGAAGCCGAGGACGGCAGGGCCACACCCGGGCCCCGTGCCACCCCACTGCGGCGGGCCGAGTCCCTGGAACCACGGCCGCTCCGGCCAGCCCCCCTCCCACCTGCCAAGTGTCGCGACTGCAACGGGCAGATGGTGGCCCTGCCCAGCGAGTTCTTCCTACGCGTCGACAGCCACCGGGAGGATGCAGCCGAGCTTGACGACGACTTGGAGGATGTGAGTGCATGGCCCTGGGCCCACAGCCGTCTCGCCTCCCTCCGTCTGGGGCAGGTTCCCTGAAGTGGGATATGAGATGGGATTCGGGGCATGGTGTTAACTGGGGAGATTCAGAAGGGGAGAAAAGCAGGCCAGGCCAGGGAGGAATCCGGCAGCATTCAGGGATTCAGCCACAGCGGATCCCAGAGTCCCCCCACTGCCATCTGGGGGCCGTGTACTAAACGATCCATGTACAGCCTGCATACGGGGGCTGCGCCCTGCACCATGGGTCAGCCGCTGGCTGAGAGCTGCTGCCGAGGCAGGGCCAGGCATCCACTAGACTCTTAGGCTTCTGTGGGTCAAGAACCACTCCCCAGAGCCAGGGGCCCAAGAGCACCCACTTACCTGGCGCCGTGGGCTCCCAGCATGGGTCACTCTGCCATCACCAGGGTAGGGAAGGAGGCGGTTGTGTGCTATGAGCCCCAGAGGCCAGAAAGCCAGAGCCCAAAGGCCAGTGGGTAAGGAGTGAGGATGGAGAAGGCTAGGAAGGTGCCAGCAGGAGGGCTCGGAGGAGTGGCTGAGCTGAGCGCGGAGGGCCCTGGTGGGGGCCGGGCAGGCAGGCACAGGGCTCTGAGAACCCGACTTCTCATTCCCCCAGAGCTGCTGCTTCCGCCTGCACAAAGTTCTGGAGCCCTACAAGCCCCAGTGGTGCCGGAGCCGGGAGGCCTGGGCCCTCTACCTCTTCTCCCCACAGAACCGGTGAGGAGGCCGGGTCAGGAGGCTACATGGCTGGTTCCAGCCCCCAGGACCCCCGCCCCCAGGTCCCCACTGGGCGGGGCTGGCACTTGGTGGATATTTCCGGGTGGGCACCCCTTCTCAGACCACAGGGACCGGGGCTGAAGCGGAGACCTGGCCAGGGCTGTCCTGCGACCCCCATCCACTCTGCTGTCTGTGCCCCACCTCTCACCCGCTCCCGCCCACCCAGGTTCCGCGTCTCCTGCCAGAAGATCATCACGCACAAGATGTTTGATCACGTGGTCCTCGTCTTCATCTTCCTTAACTGTGTCACCATCGCCCTGGAGAGGCCTGACATTGACCCCGGCAGCACCGTGAGTCAGCCAACCCCATCGTCCCACGCCGCCACGACCCCCAGGGCGGGATGGAGTGGACACAGCCCCCCCGTCCTCTCCCGGCAGGAGCGGGTCTTCCTCAGCGTCTCCAATTACATCTTCACGGCCATCTTCGTGGCGGAGATGATGGTGAAGGTACCGCGGGGCCCGGGGACTGCCCCTCATTCCCAGGCCCCCATTCTGCCCTCATCCCCACCCAGTTGCGTGCCAGCTTCCCAGGCCTGAGCCTGAGATCAGTGCCATTGGCCCTCCCCAGGTGGTGGCTCTAGGGCTGCTCTCGGGCGAGCACGCCTACCTCCAGAGCAGCTGGAACCTGCTGGACGGGCTGCTGGTGCTGGTGTCCCTGGTCGACATCGTCGTGGCCATGGCTTCGGCTGGTGGCGCCAAGATCCTGGGCGTTCTGCGCGTGCTACGTCTGCTGCGGACCTTGCGGCCTCTGAGGTGGGGACCAGGGGCACCCCTGGACTCCTGGGGCAACCTGGAAGCACAGTCCCCTGACGCCACTGTCCGTCGCTGCTCTCACAGTCCTGGGCTGTTCGCAGGCCGCCCAGTCATCCCCACCGTGGGGCCTTTGCCGAGCCGTGCCAGCGCCTGGCAGCTGCTGCCGTCGATGACCGCAGTGTACCCTTCACTGTTCTCCAGGGTCATCAGCCGGGCCCCGGGCCTCAAGCTGGTGGTGGAGACGCTGATCTCGTCACTCAGGCCCATCGGGAACATCGTCCTCATCTGCTGCGCCTTCTTCATCATTTTTGGCATCTTGGGTGTGCAGGTGTGTGGCCCCCACGTGCCCGGGGGTCTGTCTTCCCAGTGTGGTTCCCAGCAGTGCTACTGTGGGACGGGGAGGGACAGCTCGGGCCTCAGTCGCGCCCCAGGAGGCCCTGTGTGGGGTGGGGCACAGGCCGGGCCCTCTGCGTGACCGCCACACCCATCAGCTCTTCAAAGGGAAGTTCTACTACTGCGAGGGCGGCGACACCAGGAACATCTCCACCAAGGCGCAGTGCCGGGCCGCCCACTACCGCTGGGTGAGGCGCAAGTACAACTTCGACAACCTGGGCCAGGTGGGCAGGCGGCGGCAGGAGGTGGGGGGAGGGGTGTCCAGGACCCCCTGGAGCGGGAGGGCCAGCGACCCCAGCTCCAGCCCTCCTCAGGGACCCTGGCTCTGGCCCTCAGGCCCTGATGTCGTTGTTCGTGCTGTCGTCCAAGGACGGCTGGGTGAACATCATGTACGACGGGCTGGACGCCGTCGGTGTGGACCAGCAGGTGTGCACAGGCGGGTGGCCGGGTCACCTCGGGGTCTCCCCCGCGCGGCTGTCCTGGCCTCTGGGGACTCGTGGGGCCGTCCTGGGCAGGGCGCCTGGCGGGGCAGGTGGGCGGGGACCCACCAGCTCTGTGCCGCAGCCCGTGCAGAACCACAACCCCTGGATGCTGCTGTACTTCATCTCCTTCCTGCTCATCGTCAGCTTCTTCGTGCTCAACATGTTTGTGGGCGTCGTGGTCGAGAACTTCCACAAATGCCGACAGCACCAGGAGGCAGAGGAGGCGCGGCGGCGCGAGGAGAAGCGGCTGCGGCGCCTGGAGAGGAGGCGCAGGAGTAAGGCGCTCCCGGTGGCGGTGGCGGGTCGGTACCTATGTGCCCACCGGGCTCTCCAGCCCTGCCCGCTCCCACCCCAGCCTCCCCGAATGGCTCTGCACGCCACCTGCCTTGCCTGGGCCTGCATGGGGGCCGTGCCTTGGAGGGGCTGGCCGGAGAGGGCCGCTGGGGGAGTCCGCCACAGCAGGAGAGGAGGCACCCCCAACCCCATCCCCACTGCCCAAGGGGCAGGTTCCCCACCGAGTCCTCACTCCACAAGGAGCCAGCACAGCCCCCGAAACACGGGAGCTGAGGGAGAGCAGGGAGGGCTCCAGGCCCGAGCGCCCCCACGCCCTCAGACCATCTCCTTGTCTTTCCAGGCACTTTCCCCAGCCCAGGTACCGGCCCTGCCCTGCATGCCTCAGGCCCCGCTTCTGCGGCCGCTGCTGGGGGAAGGGCGGGCATTCCAGGCCTGCTGGGGTCCTCCGCAGGGTGGGCACAGGCAGCTGGAGGTGCTGGGTGTGTGGCCTGGGGACGGGCTGCGCTCGCCCACTGGTGCCCGGGCTGCTGTGTGCATGCATGCGTGTGGCTCTGCCCGGCTCACAGTCTGCCTGCATCTCTGCCGTGTGCACCAGGACACCCAGAGCAACGAGGGGCCACCCACACCCCCGCAGGCCTGTGGCTGCCGTGTGTCCTTGCTGGTCCAGCCCGACTGTCTGCTGGCCCCCTCTGGCTGCCCAGGCTGCACTGAGTGCTTCAGTGACTGCATGCTGGCCCGCAGAGCATGAGGGTCGGGCGGGGGGTGTATCCTGCTCTTCCAGGCCCTGGGCCAGTGGTCCCCACCCATGTGTGGTTCTGTGGCCGAGGCAGGTGCTGGGGTGTGGTGGCAGCTCACGCCTTCACCTGCGGGAGCTCCTCCTCGTGCGTGGAGGGGCCCTGGAGGCCAAGCGTTCAGTGCACACCTGCCTGGGGCACACACGCAGATGGTGGGCACCGACTTCAGATGGTCTGGAGTGTGGCAGACCCTAGACCACAGCCCATCGCCCCTTGGAGGATGGGGAGGGGAGGGACTTGGGCTGGTGGCCAGAAGGCAGGTCACACTCTTGTCTCTGCTCCAGTGAGGCCCTGTGGGCCCGGAGATGAGTGGGGCTGCTCTGCCCAGCCCTTCCTCAGTGTCTCAGCCTGAGGCCAGACCCGGAGTAGACCAGAGGCCCAGCCACGTGCTGCGCCAACCTGGGAGCTCCAGGAGGGCGGGGTGTGCCGGGCACCCAGGTGGGATGTGGGGAAGCCGTCTCAGCTTCGAACCCACTCTTGGGGGCTGCCCAGGACGCGGCCGCGTTGCTGAGGAGGTTAGTCAGTGGCCTGCCCCCAAGGCCTGCTCCAGCCCAGGCCTCCTGGCCTAGCCAGCTTCCCCAGGAGCTGCGTCTCACCTAGAACAGGGTCCCTTCCCTGAGAGAGTCCCCTCCTCCAGTCTGACTGAGGCCTGCCGTGAGGCAGGGCCAGCCCCATCTTCACATCTGAGCCGTGGGCCCCCACTTCTCCCCTGCACTTGGCCACCTGGGAAGAGAATGGGGTCTGCAGGAGCCCGGGGCAGCCCTCCCGCCTGGCGCTCACGGCCGCCCTCCCTGCAGAGGCCCAGCGCCGGCCCTACTATGCCGACTACTCGCCCACCCGCCGCTCCATTCACTCGCTGTGCACCAGCCACTATCTCGACCTCTTCATCACCTTCATTATCTGTGTCAACGTCATCACCATGTCCATGGAGCACTATAACCAACCGAAGGTGGGTGCGAGGGGCCCTTCCTTCCCGCAGACCAGGGCGGCGAGGGGGCCAGGGACTGGGGCACCCCCAGTGGGGCAGCTGACAGCACGTACAACCCAGGACTGGCGCTCCGCTGAGCCCTCACGGGTTTGCATGGGGGATGTGGAGATTTTGTGTGAAAACAAGTCTTTCTTTTAACATTGATTGAAACTCCCCTCCCCCTGCCCTGGGGGCCCCTCCCCAGCCTGGCCGTGCATGTCCTGCCGGTGAGGAGGGGCTGGCAGGCGGTGCATGTCCCATCGTGGGGAGACTGGCAGGAGACAGGCAGGCCTGAGGGCCTGAGGTGGAGTTTCTCTTTACTCCGGTCCCTCTATATCCCCTCCTTTCCTCAGTGGAAGGACGTGGTCCTCCCAGCCTTCCAGAGGAGGGAGGTAGTCTCTGGGTAGCAGTAAGCCTTTGAGGCTGAGCGGACTCAGCTCTGTGGAAAGCATTTTGTGTGGAGCTGAGGATGGCCGTGGCCAGAGACCAGGAGCCTGGACTGGGAGGGGCAGGGTCTTCCCTCCCCAGAGGTTCGTCCTCAGAGGATGGGGGGCTCCAGGGTCCATCCGGGCAATGCCTCCCAGCTCAGCCCGGGCTGCATACTGTAGGTGCTCAGAGTTGGGCCCTGTGAGCCCATGTTCCCGTGCCCCCGAGGTGCTCAGGTCAGTAGAGGATGGTTGGGAGGCCAGGACACTGCCGCCGGGGCGCACGGATGGCTGCAGCGTGTGAAGTGGGCGGGCAGCTCCGGGTGGCTTCCCGGACCGGAGACCGTGGCGTTCAGCTGGGCCTGTGGATGCTGGGAGAGTAGCTTTCACTCATTCACCTGGTCAGACGCTTCGGAGCGCTGCGTGTATGCTGGGCTGGCGGAGGGCAGAAGAGGCTCCCGGTGCCCAGGGAGGAGCTGCTGAGCTGACCTGGGAGCTTCCGGGCCGGCCCCCGGGGTCACTCACAGGCATGCAGAGTGGGAGCCAGGGGAAGAGGGGTGACCCCAGCCCCACCTCAGCCAGCCCGACCCTCCACCCCCAGTCGCTGGACGAGGCCCTCAAGTACTGCAACTACGTGTTCACCATCGTGTTTGTCTTCGAGGCTGCACTGAAGCTGGTGGCATTTGGGTTCCGTCGGTTCTTCAAGGACAGGTGTGTGGGGCAGGGCCGTCTCGGATTCTGGGGGCCCCTCAGGGCTCTAGGGGCTGGGGCAGGTGAGGCCGCAGGCTTTTCCACGGGGGTCTGCAGAAGTGATGCTGCTGAGCCGAGGTAGGGACCCCGGGCGTGCGCACCGAGCTGAGGTGGGGACCCCGGGCGTGCGCACCGAGCTGAGGTGGGGACCCTGGGCGTGTGCACTGAGCCTGCAGCCTCACAGGTGGAACCAGCTGGACCTGGCCATTGTGCTGCTGTCGCTCATGGGCATCACGCTGGAAGAGATAGAGATGAGCGCCGCGCTGCCCATCAACCCCACCATCATCCGCATCATGCGTGTGCTCCGCATCGCCCGGGGTAGGTGCCCGTGCGCCCGCCAGGTGCTCTCTGCGGGTGGAGGGTGGGGCCTCGGCCTTAGGTGGGAGTGAGGGTAGGTGCGACCGGGGTCCCCAGCCCAGCCCTGCTGACGCTCAGCTCCTGGTCCTAGTGCTGAAGCTGCTGAAGATGGCCACGGGCATGCGCGCCCTGCTGGACACCGTCGTGCAAGCCCTGCCCCAGGTAGGTGGAGCCCTCACCATCCTCAGCGCAGGCCCCACACGCCCCTGAAAGATGAGGTTGCAGGGAGGGCCTCGCCGCCCCCACTCTCCCTCATTTGTCTCTCTGGTCCCTCGGTTGTGCGACGGCTGAAGCCAAGTCCCTGCTGTGTGCAGTGCGTGGCTTGGCTGGGCTGGCAGAGGTGGATCCAGCCGCTGCCCTCTGGCCTCGGTCCTCTGGGCAAGACTCATAACTGGGGCCACCTGTCCAGTGCACTTCCAGAGGCAGGGCCGTGGAGAGCCGGAGGGATCCAGGCAGAATGCAGCAGGTGGCCAGGGTGGGTGTGTGTGCGCCCAGGACCACGCCCAGGATGCAGGCGTCAGCCGCAGGCCCGGGTCCCCCTCGGAGCCCACATGGGCCCAGCCGCCCTGCTTCCTGTGACCCTGGACCCTGCCCACATGCTTTCTGGCCTCCACAGCCAAGAGACCCAATGCAGTGTCCCATCCGTAGCCTCTAGTCCACCTGTCCAACCCTTGTGTCCGTCCATCCACCAGCCCCGCCACGTTCCCAGCCACCCCTCACCCCCACGGCTGCCCATGCACCCGGCACCTCCTCTTCCCAGTCATTTCCCGTCTCTGCGCCATGTGTCAGTTGCCCCCTGCCTGTCTTCTGCCTCCCACCTCAGCCATCCCCACTCACCGTGTCCTCAGCGGCGTGCCTAGCTTCGTCCAAGTAACACTCCCGAGGGCCCGGTGCCGCTTCCCCAGGTGCTCAGCTGTGCAGAGGAGGGACGTGGAGTAGGGCAGGCCAGGCCAGCCTTGGAGGGTGCGCCGCCCGGCGGAGCTGTGTGTGCAGATGCTGGGGCTGCTGGGGTGGTCCACAGGAGAGCTGTGACAGGGGAGGGGTGAGGCCCAGGCCACCTGCCAGGACCCCTCAGTCAGCGGCGTGCTGGCCTGGGCCCTGCCATGAAATCTCTGACGTAGCCCCTGAACAGGGTGGGCGAGAGCCCCGGGGGAACCTGCTGGGCAGAGTATGGAGTGGGCTCCAGACCAGAGGCTGATGCTCAGGGGGAGGGCGGAGGGAGAGAGCAGCCAGTGTGCGCCAGCACGGAGGGGTAGGTTGTGTCTGTCTACCTGGTGGGGCCGTGGAGCCCCGGAAGGGGCGTGGGGCTGAGGAGCGGGGGTCCCCGCCCAGCTCTGGGAGCTTGCTTCCACTTGGCTTGGGCTGGGAGCGCCTGGAAGAGGGTGGGCAGGTGGGGCCTGGTGGCTGAGGCGCCGAGTGCCCTGCCGCATGGGCTGAGGCCTCCCTGCCCGCCCGCCTGACCCGGCTCTGGTTCTCTCTCATGTAGGTGGGCAACCTGGGCCTTCTTTTCATGCTCCTGTTTTTTATCTATGCTGCACTGGGAGTGGAGCTGTTCGGGAGGCTGGGTGAGTGGCCCCTGCGCCCTCCTCCTGGCACACACGGCGTCCTGACAGGCACCCCCGTGCCCATTCACTCACAACGCAGTCACATGCCTGCGCACAGTGTGGGGCCTGATGGGGGCCACACACCCGCTGGGCGTTCTCACCCGGGCCTGCGTCCGAGCCTTTTGTGCACGAGGCCAAGGCTCCCGTGTCGACGCAGAGGCCGGCACCCAGGCTCGTGACACGTATGCGGGCGCGCACACAGGAACACGGACACGGGGATGCCTGCCACACACGAGGGGAAGCGAGTACACGTGGAGATGTGCACACACATTTGGAAACACGCCGCCATCCTTAATGCCACGTGGTCCCAGGAGACAAATGCTGGCTGTGTTCCCTCACCTGGTGACTGTAGCCTCCTGAGGCCCCCACCCAGGCCTCAGCCTCAGCCCAGGCTGGGCGGAGCAGGCGAGGACCCTCCCTAAGCCAGGCTGGGCGGAGCAGGCGGGGACCCTCCTTAGATGACCCAGCCCTGCCCCTACTGGTCCCACTTCAGACAGCCCAGTCCCTGCCAGGTCCCTCCCCCAAGCCCCGTTCTGACGGGTGTGACATTGTCACAGTCCAGCATCTGTCCACCGGGCAAGTTGATTCTGGTCAGCCGGCACCCACCTACCCCCCACCACGCACGGTCCCAGACACAGACAATGATGTTTCTTCCGTGGTTTGGGGTCGCAGCTACCAAGCCCGATGAGTCCCAGCCAAGGTGTGGCAGCAGAGGCCTCAGCCCAGGGGCTCCGGCCTCACACCCAGGGTCAGCCTCTTCTGGGCAGGTAGAACCACCGGGGCCTCGTCATCCACATCCTCTGGGCTGACCCTGCCTCTGGGCTCCCCAGGGGGCATGTGGAGGCTGGGTGCGTGTCCCGCCTCCGCCCAGAGCAGGCGCGGCTGACCGGGTGGCGTGTCCCTCCCTTCAGAGTGCAGCGAAGACAACCCCTGCGAGGGCCTGAGCAGGCACGCCACCTTCAGCAACTTCGGCATGGCCTTCCTCACGCTGTTCCGCGTGTCCACGGGGGACAACTGGAACGGGATCATGAAGGTACCTGCCGTGGCCGTGAGCCTGGCGCCTGGCGGCCCCAGCGGGGTTTCAGGTTTTCCCAGGACGGCCGGGTCCGCCCTTGCCGGGCGGGGGGAAGGGGACGGCACTCCCAGGGCTGTGCCCACAGGTGGGTATGGAGCCCAGCCTGCAGCTGCCCCCCGCCGCAGGACACGCTGCGCGAGTGCACCCGTGAGGACAAGCACTGCCTGAGCTACCTGCCGGCCCTGTCGCCCGTCTACTTCGTGACCTTCGTGCTGGTGGCCCAGTTCGTGCTGGTGAACGTGGTGGTGGCCGTGCTCATGAAGCACCTGGAGGAGAGCAACAAAGAGGCGCGTGAGGACGCGGAGCTGGATGCCGAGATCGAGCTGGAGCTGGCGCAGGGCCCCGGGGGGGCACGCCGGGCGGATGCAGACAGGCCTCCCTCGCCCCAGGAGAGTCCGGACACCCCAAACCTCCTGGTCGCACGCAGGGTGTCCGTGTCCAGGATGCTCTCGCTGCCCAACGACAGCTACATGTTCCGGCCCGTGGTGCCCGCCTCGGCGCCCCACCCCCGCCCACTGCAGGAGGTGGAGATGGAGACCTATGGGGCCGGCACCCCCTTGGGTACGGCAGCCAGTGGGGCCAGCAGGAAAACACGGACTGGGTGGGAAGCAGGACAGGGCAGTGAGAAGGAGGAGGGCCGGACAGGGAGGGAGATGGGGCAGGCCGGGGCTGGCCAGGAAGGAGGATGGTGGCAGGTTGGGGGTGGGTGGAAGCTGGGCAGGAACGCGGGGCAGAGCTGCCAGCTTAGATTCTCCCCTGCCCCAGACTCCGTTGCCTCTGCACACTCGCCGCCTGCGGAGTCTTGTGCTTCCCTCCAGATCCCATTGGCTGTGTCGTCCCCAGCCAGGAGCAGCGAGGCCCTCCACGCTCTATCCCCTCGGGGCACAGCCCGCTCCCCCAGCCTCAGCCGGCTGCTCTGCAGACAGGTAGGAGAAGCGGTTGCCTGCAGTGGAGGCTGGCAGGGGTGGGGGCCTTACAGGGACGCCTTCTCTCGTCTGAAGGACCAGCAGATGAGGACAAGGGCCAGGGAGGGCGGCACTGGGTCCTTGCGGCTCCGAAGTTTCCTGCCTGCTGCTGGGTGGATCTCGGAGCACTGGGACCGGGTGGGGCTTCAGGCCTGTGAGCCTGTGGCTACAGAGCTCCTGGCTACGGGGACCGGAGTCTTGGACCCAGAGCCTCAGGCCCCATGGTGGGCAGACAGTGGCTTCTCCGGTCCTGGCTTGTGCGCAGATGTCCCAGCCTCACTGACTTGCAGCCTCAGCTCCTCTTCCTGCTTCTCCCTGCTTCTTACTGCCCAGTGCAACACCCCGTACCGCATGGGAGCAGTTCGGAGAGCCCCATCGTGGGGTGCCCAGCTGGGCTGCTGGTGTCCCGGGGTGGGGAGGTGGCTTCAGCCTCAGCTCTGTGCCCCTGGGGGCCATGGCATCTTTGCCTGCAGAGCAGCGGGTACAGGCTTTCCCCAGGAGCCTCACAGGTCAGGAGTGAGACTGGGATGTCCACGCCAGTGGCTTCCAGCCCCATCTCGAGGGTCAGGAGCCACCCAGGGGACCTGCCCACTTTGGCCTCTCCAGGACCTGGATGGTGAGGGGTCCCCGAGCCCTGGCCACCAATAGGGCTCTCCCAGGTTCCTGCTCCTCACTTTGCCTCCACGCCCCACAGGAGGCTGTGCGTGCCGATTCCTTGGAAGGGCAGATTGACAGCCCTAGGGACACCCTGGACCCTGCAGAGACTGGCGAGAAAACCCTGGTGAGGCCGGTGTCTCAGGGGGGCTCCCTGCAGTCTCCCCCACGCTCCCCACGGCCCGCCAGCATCCGCACCCGGAAGCACACCTTCGGACAGCGCTGCGTCTCCAGTCGAACGGCGGCCCCGGGCGGAGAGGAGGCCGAGGCCTCGGACCCAGCCGACGAGGAGGTCAGCCACATCACCAGCTCCGCCTGCCCCTGGCAGCCCGCGGCCGAGTCCCAGGGCCCTGAAGCCTCTCCAGTGGCCGGCGGTGAGCGGGACCTGCGCAGGCTGTACAGCGTGGACGCTCAGGGCTTCCTGGACAAGCCGGGCCGGGCGGACGAGCAGTGGCGGCCCTCGGCGGAGCTGGGCAGCGGGGAGCCTGGGGAGGCCAAGGCCTGGGGCCCCGAGGCCGAGCCCGCTCTGGGTGCGCGCAGAAAGAAGAAGATGAGCCCCCCCTGCATCTCGGTGGAACCCCCTGCGGAGGATGAGGGCTCCGCGCGGCCCCCTGCAGCGGAGGGCGGCAGCACCACCCTGAGGCGCAGAACCCCGTCCTGTGAGGCCACCCCTCACAGGGACTCCCTGGAGCCCACAGAGGCCTCGGGCACCGGAGGGGACCCTGCAGCCAAGGGGGAGCGCTGGGGCCAGGCCTCCTGCCGGGCCGAGCACCTGACCGTCCCCAGCTTCGCCTTCGAGCCGCTGGACCTCGGGGGCCCCAGTGGAGACCCTTTCTCGGACGGTAGCCACAGCGTGATCCCAGAACCCAGAGCTTCCTCTTCAGGGGCCACAGTGCCCCTGGAACCCCCGGAAACAGAGCCTCCCGTGCCCGTCAGTGACCCCCCAGAGAAGAGGCGGGGGCTGTACCTCACAGTCCCCCAGTGTCCTCTGGAGAAACCAGGGTCCCCCTCAGCCACCGCTGCCCCAGGGGATGGTACGGATGACCCCGTGTAGCTCGGGGCTTGGTGCCGCACAGGGCTTTGGCACCGGGGTCTGGGGGCCCCGTTGGGGTGGTGGCCCAGGTGGAGCCGTGCGTGGACCCTGACTTGGGTCCCGTCGTGAGCAGAGAGGCCCGGGGAGGATGACAGCCCAGGCCCTGGTTCTCTGCCCAGTGAAGCAGGAGTGGCTGCTGGGCCCCGCGAGCCCCCGTCCGTTCTGGTTTGGGCTTCTTGGAGTTCTGCTGCCAGCCGAGGCTGTGCGGGCGGCTGGGTCAGCGTCCCTTCGTGAGAGAAGCTGTGTTTGTGGGACGAAGACCAGGCACCCGCCAGAGGGGAAGGCACCAGGCTGCGTCCTCTCAGGCCACGCATTGTTACAGGACACTCACTGGGGGCCTGGGCCCTTACCGGCAGCAGGTGCGGCCACCGCGGTCCAATGCCACCTTCACTCACAGTCTGAGTTCTTGTCCGCCTGTCACGCCCTCACCACCCTCCCCTTCCAGCCACCACCCTTTCCGTTCCGCTCGGGCCTTCCCAGAAGCGTCCTGTGACTCTGGGAGATGGTGACATCACATCACTAAGGAGCCGACCCCGTGGAGTAACGCGCCCGGCGCCGACGCAAATCGGGCCTCCCCTCCATCTGGGGGCTTTGGCCGCGAGATTCCCGTTGACACCTTTGTTCTGTGTGCTTTTAAATTCAGGTTAAATGTTGCAATAATCGGATGCAGAAGACTCAGCTTCTCAAAGGAGAGGGAGGGGGCGGAGCGGAATAAATAGTAACTTATTTAAGAAATGCACTTGGATTCCTGCCGTCAGTCAGGGGCGGGGAAGGGAGCACCATCCCCAGACAGGCGCAGCAAGCACTTGGCCAGCAGGACACAGGAGACTAGCAGAAGGAAGAGGCCGGGGAGGAAGAAGCCAGCCAGGAGGGCAAGCCTGGGGTACTCAGACCCTGAGCCGCCTGAGGCTGTGGTGTGGCGGCGGATCCAGCTCACGTAGGCGGGGACACGGGTGTAGACCCCTGGCCTGTTGGGGCGGCTGCAGCCCTCGCCCCAGCTCACAATGCCGGCCTGCACCCAGACACCGTTCACCTGGCAGACCAGAGGCCCCCCAGAGTCATCCTGAGGACAGAAGGCGAGCGTTGGGAGCCGAGAAGGTGGGGAGCCCCTCCCTGGGCTGCACCTGCCCCCGTCCTCTGTCACGGCCTGGCGGGCTCACCTGGCAGGCGTCCCCGGGGCCCTGGGCACACAGCATGTCGGGCTGAAGGATGCTGCCCCCAGGGCCAGGGTAGTCCCGGCGGCAGGTCTCTGTGTCCACCACGGAGACTGCCACCTCCTGAAGGCTGTACGGGGGTGGCAGAGGCTCTGGGGTGGGGGAGACAGGCTTCAGGGAAGGTTGGAGCACCAGGCCCTGCCCTGGGGGGACGGGAGACCTTGCCAGACACCAGTGCCACTGGGACCCTCGTCATGGCACGTGATCTGATGTTTGGCCGCTGCTCTGGACCCACACGATAGGCTTTGAGAAGGGACAGGCAATGGGGGCGGCCTTGGCCGGGTGTGGAGGCCACCAGGAGCAGGTGGTGGCATCAGCGTCCCTCAAACCAGTTCTCTTCAGCTGCCCTTGCCTCCCGCCATCCCAGCATCCCCACGCAGGCTCCTCACCTCCCTCCCGCGTGTAGCCCCAGCCGGTCACCCAGCACTGGCTCCCAGGGCAGAAGTCATCTGAGGCCTCCGGGAGGCAGACGGGCAGGATCCGGCTGGAGAGGGTCACGGGGACGCTGAGTTGCACCAGGGCGATGTCCCCGCTGGACCCCGGCGGTGCTGAGGGGCTGGAGTGCACGATGATTTGCCTCACGGTGGAGAAGTGGGGAGACAGAGTGATCTCCAGCTCCCCCAGGTGCACCTGGTAATCGGAAGAGTTCAGGGACCTGGGAGGGAAGGTGGGTGGGTGTTGCGGGCATCTGTGCCCTGAGGGGCTGGCTGCAAAGGCCGGAGGTCAGCATCGGCCCTGCCCAGACCCCACCCCTGCGGGCCTCCGAAGCCCATCTCTTCCCTCCTGGGCTCGGGACACACACAGCCTGGGCAGTGGCCTCGCCCTCCAGGGTCCAAGGACCACGGCAGCACCTTGGGGTTCCTGCCAGCCCCCGGAAAAGCCAGTAGCACACCCGAGACCAGCAGGGGCTGGTCAGGAGGCAGATTGCGAGCTCAGTTTCACATGAAGAGACAGTGGCGGGGGTGCGGGAGGGAGCTGTCGGTCCCTAGAGGGAAGCAAAGACGGCAGAACCTCACAGAGGGGGCAGCCGGCCCCTCCCTTTCCACTGGAAGGAAACGGGCCCAGAGTTCCCGAGCCTCAGAGTGAGTCAAGACCCAGTGGAGGCCTGTGCGCTGGCGTAGGCCCCACTCAGGCCTGGACGTTCAGGCTGCCCCTGCCCAGCCGGACACTCACCCGTAGAAGCAGTGGGCAGCCGTGAGCACCCACTGGGGGCTGAGCAGGGACCCGCCACACACGTGCACCCTCCGCAGGCGGAGGCTGGCCTGCCATGGCCATGCGCCGGCCCGGGCCGTGTGGCCCCCCACGATCCGGCCTCCTGCATCCGAATGCTGCGGCTGGCCACACCCTAAGTCGGAGGAGGAAGGGGTGGCTGGTGGGGATCCCAAGAAGCCTTCCCTGACCACACCTGCCTTTTCGGGGACTTCCCTCTTCAGCTCCCCCGTCTACCGGCCTTTCCCCACAAGCATCGCGGGTGCAGCAGAAACGACACCCTGGCGGCCGTGCACGCGCCCGGTGCGCAGGCTGCGGCTTCTAAGTGCCGTGCTCCACAAACTAACCAGGGCTCCCGGGCAGCTAGAAAGGAGCTGAGAGAACGGTGGAGCCCCCGAGAAGGCCCAGGATGCTGGGAGTGGCTGCCTGGCGGGCAGTTTTCCTTCACGGGAGGTGGAGATATTCGGAGCTGGATAGAACTGGGGGGTACACGGCACTGTCCAAGGTGCTCGGGGCCTCTGAATTGGACGCTTGATAATGTAACTTTATCTTCTGTGAACTTCACCTCAGTAAATTAAGAAGAAATTAGGAAGTCGGCTTGAGGCCCACTGGCCACACCTGGGGCCGCCTGAGCTGGATAATTTTGCTGGCAATGGAATGTGGCCACTCGGCTGAATGGAAGGGAAGCTGGGATGTAGACGGATGTAGATATTTACAGATAGGGAGTGGGTCTGGGGGTGGGGCATGGCCTCTCCTGCACAGCAAAGCCCCCAGCTGGTTCCTGGGCCACGGTGGGGACCCTGCGGGGAGGAAGTTCAAGGAGAGCCAGGTTGTTTTCATGGCCTCAAAGCATCTGCCAAGGTACAAACTGACCGCAGTGGTGGGGGAGACAGCCCCTGCCGCAGACCCCGGCCAGCCTCCCTCAACCGAGAGATGTCAGCAGAAACCACCTGACAAACTATGGCCTCCCCAGTGGGACCCCCAGGGAAGGAGAGGGTCGTCTCCGAGGCCCCCCTGCCAGGCCTTGCCTGCACCCACCCCCACACTCCACACCTGTTGGAGACGTACCTGGCTGCAAAGCCCCGAGGGACACACCTGCGGGAAAGAGACGGAGGGCCCAGGATGGAGGGGAGCTGCCGAGGGGAGGGGTGTGCAGGCTCCAGAGGCCCCTGCCACACACCTGCCAGGCCTCAGGGTGACGCTGGGGTGGGCTCTGGCCCTGGGCGGACGGGCCCGGCCTGCTGAGGCTGGGTCAGCCGCTGTCTCACTGACCCAGGGCTGGGTGGAACCAGCTGCAGGCCATAAACAGCAGCTGGAGGCCGGGCGTTTGGCCTCAGGCCTGGGCCTTCTCCCCACCCTCCAGGTCCTCACGGGAGAAATCACCAGTATTCTGGGTCCTGGGACTCCCGGCACCCCCAACTTCCACCCGCACCTCCCTCCTGCCTCTGTCCCCAGGCACGGACAGCCGGGCCTCCAGCCAGGGGTGCAGTCTCTGCAGAGGAGACACGGGGCCCCACGGGATGGGGACTCAGCGTGTTTCTCCCTCGGGCACCAGCCCCCAGCTTCACCCCCTCCAGGGGTCCAGGCAGGGAGCAGATGCCCCCCCATCCTCATACCCAGGCCAGGTCACCCACCGGGCACAGCCAGGACCAGCAGGAGGCCGCGGGCCCCGAGGGCCATGGTGTCTGCCCACTGTAGGGAGAAGGAGGAGGCCCCGCCTGACCCTTGGACCTGCTGGGCGTGGGGGGTTAGGAGTGGTCACACACCTGCTATGAGGCAGGGCGGGAGGATGGAGGAGGCTGGAGTTCCACAGACGGCCCCACCTGTTCCTTCTGCACGTCTCCTAAGAAGGGTCGTCATCTCTGGTTTATCCCCATGTGGATGCCACAGCCCTGGCACCAAGTAGCCAGCAAGGCCCAAAGGCGCAGTGGTGAAGGACAGAAAGCAAGCGCCACTTCTCCGGGGCCAGGGCTGAGGGAGAGGTAAGTATTCGTGTCAGTGCCGCCCCCTCCAAGAAGCCCTCCCTGGTTCCCTCAGGGCACACTGGCCCTCTCTCCTTCATCCTCTGGGAGCCCAGTCCTCGGGGTTCCTCAGGAGGGTCCCAGTCAAGGCCCAGCAGCCCCATGGAGACAGCTCAGGCCCTCGTGACAACCACCCTTTGAGACGTCCCTGTCCCCACATCCGGCAGCAGGTCCCGTGCTCACTCGGCAGATCAGATGGGGACCGTCTCCTGGCCCGGCCTGGACTGGCCCTTCCTAACCGCCCTGGACACCCCAGCTTGATGACCCAACTGATTAGGGGCCCTGGGCAGTGCCCGGGACTTTCCTGTCCCCCTCCCCAGATCCAAATCACAGGCCAGGCTGGAAGGTCCGCCTGAGACTCTCTAGGTCAGGGATCCCCTGTTTGATGTGGGGAACTGAGGCACGGGGGTGGAGTTGCCTGACCACCCACCAGGGTGTGGCCTCCTGGGCACAGACTTGGCTTCCTACACGCCAGCACGGGGGGTAGCCAAGGCTCCGAATTGTAGCTTCAGTGTTTTTCCTGGTGACCAATAAGGACAACATCAGCCTCTGCCTTCGCATACAGGACCGGTAGTGCACCCACGACCCGGCACCCTCCTCCCTCACAGCGGCCGTACACCTGACGGCAGGGGCACACCTGGAGGGGTTGCCTTGGGGGAGGCAGGACAGTCCCACCCCACACAAGGGAGCAGGATCTGAGCCACCAGTCCCTGGCCCAGGGCACCCCTACCCAGGGCGATGTCATCCAGCAGGGAGGGAGCCTGAGGAGCAGGGTCTTCACGGAACCAGATCCTCTAGTCCTGACCTCCGGGGCTGTCCCCACGTCCCCACAGGCAGGGACTTCAGGGCCCTCACCTGTCCCAACTCAATTCACCTGCAGCACTGGGGACCCCGTCTCTCTGCCTGTGCCCAGCACGCCACTCCCGGCAGAGTTTCCACAGCACCCAGATTCCAGGCCTGCTGGGAGAAGGAAGCTCCACGCACCATCCCGTGAGCCCCACACTCCTGTGCTTGTGACGTGCTTTTCCCCCACCGTCGGACAGGAGAGCCAACGGAGGAACAGGGAGGGGCCTGGCCCTGGCTATGGCCCCCAGCATGGTGGGATCTCCTGTAGCCCAGGACCCTGGGAGACCTGGGGTTGCTTCTGTCTGCAGTAACCTGGCCACCTGGGCGCTGTCCCCTCAGTAGGAACCCTGTCCCCCCCACTCGCCCTCCCCCTCACACCCCCAGGGACAGGGAGCCAGGGTCTCCTCCTGTCAGCAGCCACGTGGGTGGCCTTGGAGCAGGTCCCCCCATCCCAGTCAAAACGCAGGTGGCTGCAGCCCTGGCCAGAGCCTGCCTGCCACGTCCTGAGAGGCCCTTCCCGCTGAAGCTGACGCTCGCTTCTGCCAGTGTCACTGGGCTGAGCTTCAGTGAGCTTCCCGGGAATCCGGGATCTAATTTGGGAAGCTCTGGGACTGGAGCCTGCCCCGCCCCCTCCACCCAGTGACCGGCCCCTGCTGTCCACCTTCCCTTACACCAGAAGCCCCGTCCTGAGGGGCCGTGTTGCTTCCCTTCGGGGTCTCACGCCTCAGACTCCCACCCCGCAAAACCGCCGCTGGGCGTGCGGAAGTGCTCACTGGGAGTCACCCCGTGCTGTCTCTGTGACCCCTAGAAGGTGGGATGGGCCAGAGGGAGGAAGGAGGCCGGAGTTCCAGATCGATCTTCATAAACAGACGCTGGGCCTGCAGGACAGAAGCCCAGGGATGGGTTCCTGGTGCCCCTCTGCCCCCGCCCTCCAGGGACTGCAGGGACAGAGGTCACGTGGGACTGAACTGGACACTGGGAGTTGAGTCCGCCCCTTTCGAGGACAGAGGTCATTTGCAGAGATCCGGCAGACTAAATGCACATCTCTGCATCTGACAGTTGGAAGGAAAGAATGAATGTTTTTTTAGAGTTTTTTTCAACTAGAATAGCCTAGCCCCACATTTCATTTATGAGTATAATCATGTTCAAATATAAAACGCAAACGAGAGCCCGGGATAAAATGCAACACTCGCCAGATGCAAAGGGATCACGTATTGATGTAGAGAAAGACCTCAGAATGAATTTGAAAATCTGAAACTCAGGCCGGGTGCGGTGGCTCACGCCTGTCATCTCAGCACTTTGGGAGGCCGAGGCAGGCGGATCACTTTGAGATCCGGAGTTCGAGACCAGCCTGGCCAACATGGTGAAACCCCATCTCTACTGAAAATACAAAAATTAGCCAGGCATGGTGGCGGGCGTCTGTAATCCCAGCTACATGGGAGGCCAAGATGGGAGGATCACTTGAGCCCAGGAGTTCAAGGCTGCAGTGAGCCGTGATCATTACCACTGCACTTCAGCCTGGATGACAGAGTGAGATCCTGTCTCAAAGCAAACAACTGGGCAAAGCAAAAGCTTTGGGAAGAGGGGTCGGGAGAAGACCTCATGAGAAGCGCGGGGTAGGGGCTCGTGACGGGCAGCCCCAGGGCTCCCGGTGACCATGCTCTCTCTTGACCCAGTTGTGGGGACCTGGCTGTCCTTTACAATTATCTTTAAATTGCTGGAGTGCTCTGTGTGACCTGAATGCTGGCTGCAATGTGTGGGGAGAAGCCGGCCCCGGGGACCAGGGCTGCCCAGGAGACCCCATCCCACAGTGAATGGCTGTGCCGTGGGGGCCGGGAACCCGCAGCTCCGGCTGCTGTCCCCAGCACACCTGGATGCCTCCTCCCCCAGTGACGTCCACAACCAGAAACACAGCAACCCACACCAGTGATTTTCATGCACTTTAATGAAGTCCAGCCCTCAGAAGGATTAGCGCCCACCACCAGCTCCCGGGGCAGGGGAGGGCCGGAGGGCCCGGTGCAGGGGTCAGGCTCAGGACAGAGGAGGGGGGTCAGGATGGGGAAGGGGCTCGGGACAGAGCAGG
>NC_045450.1:1758452-1771739 GCF_002776525.5 Piliocolobus tephrosceles | reverse complement strand
GGCCAGCCCCTCCTGTCCAAAACACCACTGCTTCCGACCCAGGTGGCGACGGCCCCCCACACCTTCCCCCCTCCTGCGCCCCCTCCCCCACCCTCCGCCCCCTCCCCCATCCTGATCCTCCTCCCCCACCCTGAGCCCACCCCCAGGCCCCCCTGCCCCTGCAGCCCTCCCCCGCCCAGGTAGCAGGTGGTGGACGCCAATCCTCCTGAGTGCTGACTCTCATTAAAGTGCATGATGAAAAGCAGGTGTGGCCATCAGTGTTTCTGGTCGTGGGTGTCACGTGGGAGGAAGGGTCCAGGCGTGGCCTGGGGCAGCTGCGGGAGCTGCAGGGTCCTGGTTCCCAAGGCACTGTGGAGCGGGGCCTCCTCAGCAGCCCTGGTCGGCGAGTCGGGGTGCTGGTGGCTCCGGGTGTGGAGGAGGAGCAATTAATTTCCGTCTCCTCGCGGCAGAGGGAGGCGATTTCTCCCTCAAACACGGAAGCCTGCCGCGGCTGCAGTGAGGGTGTAAGTCCTCGGCTTCCCGTCTGGGTCTTGGTGTCCTGTGAGTCGCACAGATCAGGGGCTGCAAGGGAGGGACTCTGAACACTTCGAGGGCAGAGCAGGGTTCAGCGGGGTCTGGCTGGGCAGGGATGTGGCTTGGAGGACTTGGGAATGGCACTGATCACTGCCCCCCCCAACGCCTGTCTTAGAAAGCCCAGGGAGCCAGGGCAGTGTGGGAGGCTCAGGAGCCCCCTGGGAAGTGGCGGGTACAGCTGGACCCTGGACCCCGGACCCCAGCTGAGAGCGCCCTGGGACGCGGGCAGTGGCCACGTCCCCTGAGGCTCCGGGCTGTGTCCAGCAGGTCTCACCCTGGGTTTAGAGCAACCGCAACCTGGCCTGGGGCTCCCCGCTTTCTCCCAGGAAGGGAAGTGTGAGGAGCGTACGTGGCAGCCACATCCCCGGGAAAGAACGAGCAGTGCCCCACCCGTTCACACCCCGGGAGCCTTTCCCCACTGCCTTGGAGCATGGTGACTCCCCCGGCCAGGGTGCCCCTGCCTGCTCTGCCCCACTCCGGAAAGACCAGGGACGTGGGAGAAAGTGTAAACCCGGATGTGGTTTCTGCATGAAGGCTCAGAGCCTGGGTTTGCCCTGAAGCCCTTGCCCTGTGGGGGTCCACCCCACCCTCAGCCCCGGGAGGGACAGGCAGGGCAGGCGGGAGGGTGAAGGTCAGTCCCCCAGCCGCTCACCTGCAGAAACTTCTGCGGAGGAGTTGGGAGCCCCCCCACCCCACCAGACCCTCCCTTTTGGCCCTTCCACCTCTTCTCTGCCCTAGAAACACAGGGGCAGAGCAGGAAGCCCCTGATTTGGGGGGGGGCCCGGGAGACCTGATGCTGGAACCACACATTGACCTGCAGCCTGGGGTCTGGACGCTGAGTCTGCCCGGTCCAGGTGCAGAATGAACAGGGCGGGAAGAGGGACAGAGCCGCTCTGGGCGTCACCTGCCCCTCAGAGCACTGCTCTCCCTGCCCACACTGGCGTGGCCCTTAGAGGAAGCGGCCCAGGAAGCCACACCATGTGGAGGCTCGGTCTCTTGCCGCCGTCCACTCCCGTCTTGCCCTGCATGGCAGTGTCTGAGCTCTGGGACCCGACGCCTGGTACAGGAGGGAGTCGGGGCAGGAGCCTAAACGTAACCACTGCCCTGGGAGGCCAGGGCCCAGGGACACGGAGGCCCCGGCACAGGAGGGGCGTGCAGTGTGCAGGCCTGGGTCCCCCAAGCCCCCACCCACCGCGCCTCCACCTCCGGTGAGTTTCTTGCCTCGGTTTCCTTATCTGGAAGCTGGCATTGAAGCAGCACCCGTGAGTGTCTCCCCCAGAGGACGGGAGACGCACGTCCACACAGAACCCGGACCATGAATGTTCTCAGCGTCTCTGTCACCATAGCCAAAACGTGGAGGCCTCCGACAGGAGCTGGCTGAGCAAACCGTGCCTGCTGCAGCTCGGAACGCAAATCCACCCCACAGAGACGCCACACACTCTGCTCTTTCTCAGCTCTTTAATCAGACAGAGATGCAGGGAGGCCCTGCCCTCCCTTCCCCGGCACCTTCCCCACCCCAGCATCAGGGAGGTCGTGGGTGCTGAGGAGCCAGAGAAGCCGGGCTCAAGCTGGTGGCCTGCAGCGGAGGCTGAAGCAGAGATTGCTGGGAGAAGGAAGGTCCTGGTCCCTCCTCAGCTGACCCAGTTGGGAGCCCAGCCCAGCCTGCTCAGGGCAATTCCCCGACTTGCCGCAGGATCCAGGGCACGTAGGTCTGGACGCGGGCGTAGACGCCGGGAAGGTCCCGCAGGGCACAGCCGTAGCCCCAGCTGACCACCCCCACCAGGCGCCAGGACCTCCTCACCCTGCAGACCAGAGGGCCGCCGGAGTCACCCTGAGGAAGGGAAGGAAAGGGGTCACCGCTGAGCTCTGCGGTGGGAGCAGGGCGGGTAGGCAGGGTGGGCGGGGGCACTCCCGTAGCAGGAATCACGGGCCTCGCTGCCGGCACACAGCATGTCATCCAGGATGAGCTGCCGGTCGCCAGTGTGCCTGGAGGCATTGCGGTACCGCTGCTCGCAGACGGCCTTCTCCAGCACCTGCACACTCACCTGCTGCAGGCGGTAGGGCGGCGACTCTAGGGGGAGAGGTGACCCGGGCTGGCACAGCGGAGACGCCCCTGCCATCCACCCAGCAGCCCCAGTGCCTCCCTGGGTGGGAGGGAAGGTGGCTCCCCTGCTGCGATAGGCCCCTTGTCCCTCATCCCTGGGTCTCAGGCTCCCGGCCTGATCATGGTGTGTGGGATCCCAGGAGGTGTGAGGGCTTGTGTCTCCCTCCAAACTCCCAGAGCTCACAGTTGGACGGACCAGAGAAAAGTGGAGGGATGAGTTTTTCTGTTTTTTTTCCCCCCTCCAAAAAATGCCTTTTGGTTTTGAGGTGTTTTCGTTTGTGGTGGGATTCTTCTTCTTCTTCTTCTTTTTTTCCTTTTTAGAGATGGGGTCTTGCTCTGTTGGCCAGGCTGGCCCCAAACTCCTGGGCTCAAGCAATCCTCCTGCTTTTCTGCCTCCCAGAGTGCTGGGATTACAGGCATGAGCCACCACACCGCCCCCCGCCCTCAACAAAAGGAGTAAAAGCCTTTCTTAAGTAGAAAAAAATGGCAAGTATTTTCCCCTCTAAATATCGAGTCTGGGGCTTGGTCTGGCCATTGGCAGTCACGGGACCCCCGAGTCTCCAGGCCCGGGCAGCACAGAGCCGTAGGTAAAGCAGCTGGAGGTGCCAGCCCAGCCGTGAGCAGCTCCCTCTCTTCCCTTTCTGGAACTCACCCCCCGGAGCCCTGGAATGAGGCGTTTTGGGCCCACAGCCTGAGTCCTTCCCCAGCCCCCATACAACACGCACCCAACATCCTGATCGCGCCCCAGCTGGTCACCCAGCACTTGTCCTTCGGGGTGAGCTCCAGCGAGACCGGGGAGAGCTTGACCGTCCTGACGTCAGCGGCACAGATTACGGGGTTCGCCAGCTGAAGCAGGGCCACGTCCGCACCCAGCCCCGCGGCGACGTAGTCGGGGTGCACGATGATCCGCTGACGTTCAGCAGTCCCCGGCCCCCGTACAGATACACGTCCCCGGCATGGATCCGGTAGGTGGACGGGTCGGTGTCCTTCCTGGGGGAGGACGGACGCGGGCTGCTCAGGGGGCCTGGTCTGCGACGGCCCCACTCCCACCTCCCCTCGCTGGGATCCCCGGCCCGGGACTCACTGGAAAATGCAGTGGGCGGCGGTCAGCACCCACTGTGGGTGGATGAGGGACCCCCCGCAGATGTGCACCCAGGAGGCCCAGTGGTAGCTGTAGATCCTCAGGCTGACCTGCCACGGCCACTTCCCCTGGGGGGCGTTGTGGCCCCCCATGATGCCCACCAGGTCATTCTTGGGGACGGGCGCTGGAAACAACCAAAGGAGGTCAGGGAGCCCCCCTCCTGCAATGCCAGGAGCTTCCAGGTCCTGTCGACAAGGAGGTCAGCTCTCTGTCCTAGCCCAGTCCCTGAGGTCCAGTGTGGGATGGGGCCGGGACTCACCCGGGGTCTCGGGCATGGAGCCCCCCAGGCAGGGGAGGACCAGGAACAGCAGCCACAGCATCTGCGCAGGGAGGAGAGGGCTGGGTGGGAACAGCCGAGCAGGACCCGGGTCTGGAAGCTACACATGGCTGCCAGTGGTCAGTGTCCTCACCGTGGTCTCTGGCCACAGCTGCCCTCCTGGACCTACCCGGAGCTGCTTTATCTTCCTTGCAAAGGAAGTGGGTGGGGCTCGATCACACCTTCCTCCCCTCCGGGGTGGGAGCAGTAGCTCCAAGCCTGGGCTGTGACCAGGCTGACCATGAGGACAGGGGCCACCCCCAGCCCCTCGCATCCCCTCTGCTGGGCCAACAAGGGCCCCGCACCCGAGTTCCCTGTCTACACCAGTGGCTCCCACCAGGGACATTTGTGGTTGTCAGGGATATGGGGATACCACCCCCATTTAGTAGGAAGAGGCCGGGGTTGGGGGGCTAAATGTCCACGGTGCACAGGATGGCCCCACTGCAGAGGATCCCTAGCCCCAAATGCCCACAGTGCCTGGGTTGTCGCCATGCTGCCCATTCTCGTGGCCAGTGCTCCAGAGGCCAAGGAAGCCCCTGGGCCTCAGAGGAGAAACTGTCTGGTAACTGGCTCTCCCTCAGCCTCTCCTGCCACCCGGGACAGGACGGGCACTTGTACCCACCTCCACGGGTGCAAAAGCATCAGCCAGAGGGCCCATCAGAGGCGCTTGGACCTAGGACCAGGGGACCCGCCTGCTCCATGGTGGCCGCCCCAGGCTCAGGCTCCAGCCCTTGGAGGGAGTTTGCAGAGTTCACACAGGCAGAGCTTCTGGATGGGCTCCAGGAACCTATTTTAATCCGATACAAACCTCAGATTGCAGGAGGGGCGCACCCTGCTCTGGAGAGGGGCCATCACCTACTGGGATTCTCAGAGGGTGGGGAGCTGCATTCTCAGGCCAAGGCCCAGCCTCCTAGGCCCCAGCCTCCCACTGCTGTGCCTCGGGGCCTCGGCAGCAAATGCCTGTTTCAGCCCAGGTGGCAGACACGTTCTGGGGCTGACAGGGACAGCAGAGGCCGAGGCCCAACCCTACAGCCTCTCCTTCAGGAGTCTTGCTTTGCCATGAGATTGTAACGGGGCTGATCGTGGGGGTGTGGGAACACAAGGGAGCACTGTCAATGGATGGGGGTGTGTGCCTGTGTGTGTGCACGTGTGGGTGTGTGCGCATGCCTGTGCATGTGTGTGTGCATACGTGTGTGGGCATGGGGTATGTGCATGCCTGAGTGTGTTCACGTATGTGTGTGCATGTGTATGTGTATGCATGTGTGTGAGCTTGTGAGTGTGCGTGCGTGTGAGTGTGAGCATGTGTTTGCGTGTGTGTATGCGTGTGAGTGTGAGCATGTGCGCATGATGTATGTGTGTGCATGTGCATGCATGTGTGAGTGCATACGTGTGTGCATGTGTGTAAGCATGTGTGCATGTGTGAGTGCATTGTGTGTGCATGTGTGTATGAGTGTGTCTTGCGTGTGTGCATGCATGCATATGTGTGTGCATGTGTGTGCATACATGAATGTATGTGCATGTGTATGTGCACGTGTATGTGCATGCGAGTATGTGTGCGTGTGTGCATGTGTGTACGAAAATGTGAGTGCATGCACGTGTTAGCGTGTGTGCCTGCGTGTATGAGAGTGTGTGTGCGTGTGTGTGCGTGCATGTGAGTGCATGTTTGTGCGTGTGTGTGTGCGCATGTGTATGTGCATGTAAGTATGCATGCATGTGAGTTTGAGTGTGTGCTTGCATGTGTGCCTGCATGTATGGGTGCTTGTGTGTATGAGTGTGTGTGCATAAGTGTGTGCATGTGTGTGTGCCTGCATGTATGTGCATGCATGTACGAGTTATGTGAGCGTGTGTGTGGGTGTGTGCATGCGTGTGAGTGTAAGCATGTGTGAATGCGTGTATGTGTGCATGTGTATGAGTGTGTGCATGTGTGTATGTGGGTGTGTGTGCACGTACGTGTGTGCATGCGTGTATGTGTGCATGTGTGTATGACTGGTTGCCAGCATATGTGCACGTGTGCACATGTGTGTGCCTGCATGTATGCGTGTGTGCATGTATGTGTGTGCCTGCATGTATGTGTGCATGCATGCGAGTATGAATGAGCGTGTGTATGTGTCTGCATGTCCTCCAGCTGGAGAAAATCCAGCCCCCTCTGTACTACCAGCAGCTTCCTGGTGGTGCCTCAGGATTCCCCGGAGGCTGAGGGAGTGGATCCCGAGGCTAGGCCTGCAGCTGTGAAATCCTCTGCAGCCAGACTTCCGCCTGCATGCCCAACCCTGGACCTCCCCACATGGGGAGGAGAGAAGCCCCAGGCTGCCTGGGATGGGCTCTCAGCCGCCTGTGCCCCTCTCTCCTGGCCGCGTTCACCCGTCATGGGCCAGGACCTCTGGCTCTGTGTCTTGGTAGCAGTCGCACCCCTCACTCCCAGAGCACTTGACCCACGCCCACTTCAAGATGCTACCCAGGCCCATGGAATGGGCAGCTCCACCTGAAGATGCAAGAAGGAGACAGGAGAGCAGCTGGAGGACGGGAGGCCTGGGAGGCCTGGCCAGGTGAGGCCGGGAGAGGCTGATGGGAGGGAAGCTCGGGTCTGGATCACCTGGGTTCCGTGTTTAGACTCAAAGGGCCGAGGAGAAGAGAGGATGGCTGCTTAGCCTGGCGGCTTTCTTGGTGATTCGTCTCCCTCCCAGGACACCAGGATAATGTGGCAGCTGCATCACAGTGCAGGACCCTCCTGGGCCCCCAGCCAGCTACCGAGAGGCAGGGTCCAGGAGGCCCAGGTAAGGTGGGGACGGCACCAGCCCCGAACCAGCCAGGATCCGCAAAGCGTAGCCAGTCTGAGGGCCGCGGGGCAAGCATGGCCAGGGCCTCCAGGGAGGCCTGGAGCCTGCAGACAGGGACCCTGGGCTGCGGGGAATAGGCGGGAGAGGCTGAGGAGCCCACGGGCCCCAGCTGAGTCCAGGCTGGGTGAGCTAAGCTCGCCTGGGAGAGGCCGAGGAGCCCTCAGGGCCCCGCTGAGTCCAGGCTGGGTGAGCCAAGCTCGCCTGGGAGAGGCCGAGGAGCCCTCAGGGCCCCACTGAGTCCAGGCTGGGTGAGCCAAGCTCGCCCTGTGCGGAGGCCGGAACGTCGCATTCTCACTAGATGCAGGTGACACTTTCCTTTTATCTTTTATTCGGTGCTTTATACTTGGAATCAGGTGTGAGGTCGACGACAATTGGGCATTGTTGTGTGGAGAAGGTTCTAGAAGTTGCCCAGTGCTGTGTCTGCACAGGGAGGCTCCTACAGGACGTGCAGGTGAAGGAGGGAAATACCTCCGGGGTCGGGAGCCAGGTGCCGTGGTAAGGTGAACTTCATTTGCCGAAAACATACATTCAAGCCTGAGGCCCGGGACCTGTGAACGTGACTTTATAGGGAAATTGGTTTTTGCAGATGTAATTAATTACGTAATTAAGGATGTCAAGATGAGATCATCCTGGAATTAGGGTGGGCCCTAAATCCAACGACAGGCATCCTTGTAAGAGAAAGGAGAAGGGGGTTGAGACCTAGACTGGTGGAGGAAGGCCGGGGGAGACAGGCAGGGATGGGGGTGATGTCACAAGCCAAGGACAGCCAGCAGCGCCGGACACGAGGAGACGGGCACGGAGCAGCCCCTCCCTCCAAGCCTCTGGAGCGAGCAGCCCTGCCGACACTCTAGGACTGAGAGAGAATAAGATTCTGCCCCTCAGTTTGCAGCACTTTGTGCAGCAGCCCCAGGACACTGATACAGGTGACGAGAGATGGGGTGCAGGCTGCTCACCGTGGCTCATGCCTGTCATCTCAGCAATTTGGGAAGCTGAGGCAGGCAGATAACTTGAGGTCAGGAGTTTGAGACCGGTCTGCCCCAACATGGCGAAACCCCGTCTCTACTAAAAATACAAAAATTACCTGAGCATGGTGGCGTGCACCTGTAATCCCAGCTACTTGGGAGGCTGAGGCAGGAGAATCGCTTGAACCTGGGAGGTAGAGGTTGCAGTGAGCTGAGATCGTCCATTGCACTCCAGCCTGGGCAGCAGAACAAGACTCCGTCTCAAAAAAAAAAAGAAAAGAAAAAAGAAAAGACCGAATGGAAAGATGTCAGTAACACTTCCTGTTGGCGGCTGGGCACAGTGGCTCACGCCTGTAATCCCAGCACTTTGGAAGGCTGAGGCAGGAGAATTGCTTGAGCCCAGGAGTTCAAGACCAGTGTGGGTAACAAAGTGAGACTCCATCTCTACAAAAAAATCAATAAAATCAGCAGGGTGTGGGGGTATGCGCCTGTAGTCCCAGTTACTGGGGAGGCTGCGGCAGGAGGATCACTTGATCCCAGGAAGTTGAGCAGGGACCTATGACCACACCACTGCACTCCAGTCTGGGTGACAGAGCAAGACTCCGTCTCAAAATAATAATAATAATAAACATCACTGGAAATTGGGATGGGCTGGAATCAAGCCCCGGGAACCACAGTGGAGCCCAGTGAGGAGCTGACTCGGGTTGGGGGCAGGTGGAATGTTGGGACCAGCATGGGTGTGGTTTTCGGTCCCTGGGCCAATGACAGATTCGTCGCCGTTTCTGGTGGGCGGGGCTCTCTTCCTTGTTACTTTTTCCTCACATGGTCTTGGATACGGTGGCCCTTTCTCTTCTGAAATCATGAGACTTCCTATTGTGCTTTCAACTTAAATCCAACAAAATCTCTGTCTTTCTTTCACCGCCACAGCTGGTGTGGAGGGAAAACTAAACCAAGGGTTTTGGTGTCTTCCAGCCAACAAGACGATTTGTGTCTAGATGACACTCCCGTCGGGGAGCTCACGTGTAGGAGGTCCATGAGGATAGGCAGTAGGTGAATCTTCAGAAGTTAGTGGGTAAATTTCATTTCTGATGACAAGTTTTGCTTAGAGCTTTAAATGAACAAAAGCAATTTTCTTCAACAGACATTGGAGCCAATACAATTATTGATAAAACCTTTTTTTTTTTTTTTTTTTTTTTTTGGACACAGGGCTTTGCTCTGTTGCCCAGGCTGGAGTGCAATGGCAAGATCTTGGCTCACTACAGCCTGAAATTCCTAGGCTCAAATGATCCTTCTGCCTCAGCCTCCTGAGTAACTGGGACTACAGATGCACGCCAACACGCCTGGCTAATTTTTGTATTTTTTGTAGAGATGGGGTCTTGCTGTGTTGCCCAGGCTCTGCATGGCTTAAAACAAATGTTTTCATAGAGATAGACTCATTGTGTTGCCCAGGCTGGTCTTGAATGCTTTGGCTCCATCCATGCTCCTGCCTCAGCCTCCCAAAGTGCTGGGATTACAGGCGTGGCCACCGCGCCCGGCTGAGAAGCCCTGTGTATCGCCAGTTGTTGGTCTTGCACTGACGAGAGTCTTGCTGCCTCGCTGCGCTTGTGCCCCTGACCCTGTCTGCAGGTGACCTTGGATGGTCTATGAAGACCACCGCATTGTGGGCAGACACTGCAGCCCCTTCCCTTCCTTTCCAGTCCTGACACTGCCTGTCCCTTTTTCTTTGGTTTTTGTTTCATTTTGTTTTTCTGTTTTTGTTTGTTTGAGACAGAGCCTCACTCTTCACATTCCAGCCCAGGCTGGAATGCAGTGGCACGATCTTGGCTCACCGTAACCTCCACTCCACTGGGTTCAAGCGATCCTCCTGCCTCAGCCTCCCAAGTAGCTGGGATTACAGGCATGCGCCACCACACCCGTCTAATTTTCATATTTTTAGTAGAGGCGGGGTTTTACCATGTTGGCCAGGCTGATCTCGAACCCCTGACCTCAGGTGATCTGCCTGCCTCGGCCTCCCGAGTAGCTGGGATGACAGGCGTGAGGCACTGTACCCAGCCTGTTTCTCTTCGTGTATGTGCTGCCTGGGGCTGCCTGCACTGAGCTGGGCAGAAGGAGGGGTGGTGGTCCCTACCTGTCCGTCATTCACAGGAGGGGCTTCCCGCGGTCCACTGTTGAGTAGGACGTTTGCTGTGGGCTTGGATGAGATCCCCCCCAAATTTGCTAAGAGTTTTATTGCAGTTGGTGGTTGAATTTATCAATCAAAATAATCAGATGCTTATCGATCAGATTATCAAAGGTGGTTTATCTCTGCTCCGTTAATTGGCAAATTAGAGGGTTAGTTTTCCAAGCGTTAAACCAACCTGATTTAGACCTGATTAGGTTTTCCTGTAATTCTGAGTACGTTTTTCTGAGTCAGCTTGTTAATGAATTGGGGGGATGTTTGAATCAGTGTTCATAAGTGAATTCGGTCTGAAGTTTTCCTGTGTTCTATTAGTCCAGGCTTGTCCTGCAGGCGACACTCATCACATCTGATTGGCCTCTTTTTTCTAGTCTCTGGAAGAGTTTCTTTGAAATGGTGATTATTTGTTCCTTGAAGATTAGTATAAGTCTCACATAAAACCATGCAAGATAGATATATACACCACTATGTACCCACAAAAATTTAAAAATAAAAAAATTGAAAGAATTGGCCAGGTGCAGTGGCTCACACCTGTAATTCCAATACGCGGGGAGGCCGAGTGTGCGAGGATTGCTTGAGCCGAGAAGTATGAGACCAGACTGAGAAACATAGTGAGACCCGGTCTCTACCAAAAATTTAAATATTAGCTGGACATGGCGGTGTGGCCCAGAGCGTCGTGAGATGAGGCTCGGAGCACACGTGGTAGACATGGGGAGTGGACGGATCCCAGGCCTTCCCGGCAGAGCAGTGGGAAGAATGCAGTGGCAGATACCCTCAGCCTGTCCCTGTGGGGTGTGGCTCTGTCCAGAGGCTGCCCAGAGGCTGTCAGACCCAGCAGAGCGTGGGTCACAGCGTTGAGATGACCCAGGGACAGGCACAGGACTCCTCCGTGGGCCTGCATCCTCTATGAGCAGGGGGGACGACATCAGTGAGATGCCCATCCCTCATCAGGGTGGCCCCTTTGTCCCTGTGGCAGGGCCCGGGAACAGCCATCCTGTAGCAGGTGACATGGATGAGGGTGTTGGGGACGGCCATTGTGTAGCAGGTGATGTGGGTGAGGGTGCTGGGGACGGCCATCATGTAGCAGGTGACATTTGTGAGGGTGCTGGGGATGGCCATCATGTAGCAGGTGACATGGGTGAGGGTGCTGGGAACGGCCATTGTGTAGCAGGTGATGTGAGTGAAGGCCTGGGGACAGCCATGGACCGCCATCGTGTAGCAGGTGACATGGGTGAGGGTGCTGGGGATGGCCATTGTGTAGCAGGTGATGTGAGTGAAGGCCTGGGGACAGCCATTGTGTGGTAGGTGATGTGGGTGAAGCGCCTGCAGACCCATTCCTGGCCCTGGCCCAGGTCTTTGGGCCTCTGGACGGTTGGCACACTGCCAACTGCCACAGCATCCACCTGGTTCTGGCTCCCACTGCAATGTTGCAAAAGGACCTGTGGGTAGTGGGTTCTGTGCCGTTGCCCAGGCTGCATCCTGCCTTAGGCACGGGGCCGTCACCACAGTTCTGATCCATCCCTGATCTGCCCCCCGCACCCCACTGTCTGAATACAGAGGCCCCTCCTCTCTATCGGGGAGCCCAGGCATCCAGCCCTTGCCCTGTGTGGGTCTCTCAGGGTGCGGTGGGAGAAACCTGCCAGGAGAGACAAGATCCCTCCAGCTTTATTCACAGTGTGAAGCCAGAAGGGACCAGACTCAGACCCCGCTCCCGGGCCAGCTTCTCCGTGAAGCCCCTTTCTCCAGCAGGAGAGTGTGGCTGGCCCTTTGGGTGCTCAGGGGCCTTCTCAGCCTCACCTGGCCCTCACCTTGGGGGTGGAGGGTACAAAAGAAAGGAGAATGAAGACTTCCCCCATCTCAGGTTGAGGATGCCTGGTGCCCTGTCACAGCCCAGCAGCCTCCCTGACCCAGCACTGGTCCCAGAGCTTCTGCAAGGTGGGCACAGGGCGGCCATATGGGAAGTCTCAGTGCTAAATGCTCCAATGCCCCTGGGCAAACAGTGGCATGGCAACTAAGGACGTAAACCTTGCTTGGGTTTCCCCAGAAGCCTCCCATGCGACACCCTGGAGATGCCGTGGGCACTGGGCAGGGCTAGGCAGGGCTGCAGGTGGGCACTGGGCAGGGCTGGGCAGGGCTGCAGGTGCCAGTTATTTCTCTCAGGGGTGGAGGAGTTGCCCAGGGGTTCAGAAGAGCTCGAATGGGAGGGGACTGAGAAGGAACTTACAGGAGAACACCCCCTCCAAAAAAAAATGCCCAGGTGATCAGCAGGGCATCCCAGGAAGCAGTGAGGCAGCCTGGGGCCACAGCAGGGTCTGGGATGAGCAACTCTGGGTGGGGACAGGGGGAGGTTGTAGGGGTGGACTTTGCTTTGTCTGCTGCTTATCTGAGGGAAGGGAATCTGCCCCAGGCCAGGCACCCCAAACCCCTGCAATAATGGCATGGACCTAGAAAAAGGGAGGGGGGAGAAAGGGAGGGAGGGGTGGATTAGATGGGTGGGTGGACGGACAGATGGATAGATGGACAAGTGGATAGATTAGTGGGTAGGTGGGTAGATGGGTGGATGGATAGATCAACAGATAGGTAGATGGATGAGTAGATGGATGGATGGATGGACGAATGGATGGATTAGTGGATGGGTGGGTGGATAGATCAATAGATGGGTGGGTGGGTGGATGGATGGATGGATGGATTAGTGGATGGGTGGGTGGATAGATCAATAGATAGGTGGGTGGATGGGTGGGTGGGTGGGTGGATGGATGGATGGATGGATGGATGGATGGATGGATGGATTAGTGGGTGGGTGGGTGGATGGGTGGATGGATAGATCAATAGATCAGTGGATGGATGAATAGATGGATGGATGGACGGACGGACGGATGGATTAGTGGATGGGTGGGTAGGTGGATGGATAGATCAGTAGATAGGTGGATGGATGAGTGGATGGATGGATGGACGGATGGACGGATTAGTGGATGGGTGGGTGGATGGGTGGATGGATGGGTGGATGGATAGATCAATAGATAGGTGGGTGGGTGGGTGGGTGGATGGATGGATGGATGGATGGATTCGTGGGTGGGTGGGTGGATGGGTGGATGGATAGATCAATAGATAAGTGGATGGATGAGTGGATAGATGGATGGATGGATGGATGGATGGATGGATGGATGGATGGATGGAT
>NC_045450.1:1755987-1758442 GCF_002776525.5 Piliocolobus tephrosceles | reverse complement strand
GATGGATGGATGGATGGATGGATGGATGGATGGATGGATGGATGGATTAGTGGGTGGGTGGGTGGGTGGATGGGTGGATGGATAGATCAATAGATACGTGGATGGATGAGTGGATGGCTGGATGGATGGATGGAGTAGTGGGTGGGTGGGTGGATGGATGAATGGATGAACTCATGGTTGGATGAGTGGATGGATTTAGTGGGTAGATAGATGGTAGGTGGATGAAATTTGGTGATGAGGCTGACCTGTACTTTTAGTGGAGGGCTGGGCTGGGAACTGGGCCCCAAGAGAAGAGTCATCACTGAGAATATTTCCCCTGCTCTTGCCACCCATCCATCATTTCCCGCCACCAACAATGAATGCCTGGTCTGGAGCAGCCATTTCTACAGCCCGACCGTCCAGAGCAGATGCACCCGCATCAGGAAGTCCCCAGTCCCTGCCCCGCTAGCCGCACCCACACTCAGGAACACACTGGCCACTTTCTGGTTTGCTTTGCTAACAGTTTAATGAGATGAGACACTGCAAACTGGCTCCAGGACTTCCATCCCTAACCTCACCCCCATTCAAAGCACCTTCCATGCCTCCTCCTCCCAGTGTGAGGGAGGAAGGTGCAGGTCTGAAAAGGTGGAGGGAAGTGCGGACCATGTGGGATTGAGGAGCAGAGAAGGCGGGTGCTGGAAGGAGCAGGGAGCGGAGGGGCTAAGACGAGGAAGGAGCTGGATTTTAGGGAGCTGGGAGGGGCCTGGGGCTTAGAGGTGCATTTGCTGCAGGATCCAGGGCACGTAGGTCTGGACTCGTGTGTAGACGCCAATGCTGGGCCGATGACTGTAAAATCCCCAGCTCACCACTCCCGCCTGGAGCCAGTTACCTTTCTTCTTGCAGACCAGGGGGCCGCCTGAGTCACCCTGTGGAGAAAGAAGGCCCAGCTTGACCAGAGACCCAGGACCCTGCTCATCCCGGTCCAGCCTCAGAACCGCAGACAGGAAAAGAGATGGCAGGAGAGAGGCGCCAGGTCTCACCTTCCAGGTGCGGCGGCCCGGGCGGCCGGCACAGATCATGTCGTCCTGGATGAACTTTCTGTCTCCAGCACCAGGAAAAGCATCGTGGATCTGCTGCTCACAGTCTGCGTTGCTCAGTGCGGGGACCTTCACCTGCTGCAGGCGGTAAGGAGGCGGCAGCATATCTGCGGAAACCAATCATGGGTGTCAGGAGTGGCTCAGGACGGGCCCCCAACCAGCACCATGGCAGGACCCCTCCCCGCCCCGAGACTCAGCTCAGGACCTGGGATGCTCAGCCTACATGGCCTAAGGTGGAGTCAAAGGGGAGAACCTCTAAAGCTGCAAGAACCCAGAATGGAAATGCCAGAGTGGACTACAGTGGCATAATCATAGCTCCTTGCAGTCTCCGCCTCCCAGGCTCCAGCAACGCTCAAGCGATCCTCCAGCCTCACCTTCCAAGTAGCTGGGACCACAGGCATGCACCACCATGGCCCGCTAATTTTTTTTTTTTTTAAGTGGAGTCTTGCCCTGTCACCCAGGCTGGAGTGCAGTGGCGCAATCTCAGCTCACGGCAATCTTTGCCTCCCAGGCTCAAGCGATTCTCCTGCCTCAGCCTCCTGAGTAGCTGGGATAACAGGTGCCCACGACCATGCCTGGCTAATTTTTGTGTTTTTAGTAGAGTCAGGGTTTCACCATGTTGGCCAGGCTGGTCTCAAACTCCTGACCTCAAGTGATCCAGCTGCCTCGGCCTCCCAAAGTGCTGGGATTGCAGGCGCGAGCCACTGCGCCCGGCCAATATATACTTTTCTTAATTCTTTGTAGAGATGGGGGTCTCCCTGTGTTACCCAGGCTGGTCTTGAACTCCTAGGCTCAAGTGATTCTCCTACCTTGGCCTCCCAAAGTGCTGAGATTACAGACGGGAGTCACCGCGCCCACTCCCACCCCCCCGCCACCCTACCACCCCCATCCACCAGTACCTCTTAAATTGGGAGAAAAGGGAGTTGGGACCCTACACACATATTCTAGCAAAGGGAGGCGGGACCTACCGGCACCCTCTAGCGAAGGGAGGCAGGACCTACGCACCCACTCTAGAAAAGGGAGGCGGGACCCACGCGTGCACTCTAGAAAAGAGAGGCGGGACCCAGGCGCGCACTCTAGCGAAGGGAGGCGGGACCTACGCCGGCACTCTAGAAAAGGGAGGCGGGACCTATGCGCTCTAGAACAGCACCAGGTATTGCCTTTCAAAGAACAGAGGCCCAAAGCAGGAAAGGAAGAAAGCCTCAGGGTCTCTGAAACCTTCAGTAGAGGGATGGACAGATGGGTAAATTCGTGCCCTCTTTGAACCCATTTTCTTTTCCACAAAATGAAGAAAATGTCTTGCAACGAGAATATGCATAAAGTACGTGTTCTATACACACACGCACAGCACGGTCGCTGCCTCCTCCCACCCACTCCAA
>NC_045450.1:1737593-1755887 GCF_002776525.5 Piliocolobus tephrosceles | reverse complement strand
TTTTATTTATTTATTTATTTATTTTTTTTTTGAGACGGAGTCTCGCTCTGTCGCCCAGGCTGGAGTGCAGTGGCCGGATCTCAGCTCACTGCAAGCTCCGCCTCCCGGGTTTACGCCATTCTCCTGCCTCAGCCTCCCGAGTAGCTGAGACTACAGGCGCCCGCCACCTCGCCCGGCTAGTTTTTTTGTATTTTTTTAGTAGAGACGGGGTTTCACCGTGTTAGCCAGGATGGTCTCGATCTCCTGACCTTGTGATCCGCCCGTCTCGGCCTCCCAAAGTGCTGGGATTACAGGCTTGAGCCACCGCGCCCGGCCCCTTCCCTCTGTTTTATGAGCTTGTATCCCTCGGGCAGCTCACCTGAACCCTGCACCCCAACCCTAGCAAGAGAGACCCCAGAATGTGCAAACCAAGGGCTAGTCTTTCATGAGCCTCCCAGGACCCCCACGTGTGCCCGCCCTGCGTCCCTCTGGTTCTCACCGAACAAGCTGACCTTGCCCCAGCCTGTGGTCCAGCAGTGTCGGTGAACTCCAGAGACTGCGACGGCAGGGCCACCGGCGCGAGAGTGTTTGTTTTTCTTACAGCGGTGGCCAGCTTCAGCAGGGCGATGTCTGCCCCCAGGAAGAAGACAGAGTAGTTGGGGTGGACGATGATCCGGCTGACGTTCAGCAGACCCCGGCCCCCATATAGATACACGTCCCCGGCGTGGATCCGGTAGGTGGACGGGTCGGTGTCCTTCCTGGGGGAGGACGGACGCGGGCTGCCCCGGGGGCCTGGTCTGCGGCGGCCCCACCCCCACCTCCCCTCGCTGGGGTCCCTGGCCCGGGACTCACTGGAAAATGCAGTGGGCGGCGGTCAGCACCCACTGGGGGTGGATGAGGGAGCCCCCGCAGATGTGCACCCAGGACGCCCAGTGGTAGCTGTAGATCCTCAGGCTGACCTGCCACGGCCACTTCCCCTGGGGGGCGTTGAGGCCCCCCACGATGCCCACCAGGTCATTCTCAGGGACGGGCACTGGGAGCACTGGGAGGAGGTCAGGGAACCTGGCCTCTGCCTCCCAAGCCTCACCCTGCGCCTGCCCTTGGGAGAAGCCGGTCTGTGCACGTGTGCTCTGTATCCTGGGGACAGGGGTGGCAGAGGCCCTGGGAAGGGGCGGCTGTGTGGGGTTGGGACTCACCTGGGCTCCCCACGCTGCAGCTCCCCAGGGAGGAGATGGCCAGGAACAGCAGCAGCAGCAGCAGCATCTGCAGGGAGAGGGCGTGGGGTGTGGGCTGGGGGCTCAGACCCGGGGTCAGCGGAGAGGGTGTGGGGTGCGAGCTGGGGGCTCAGACCCGGGGTCGGGGTGGAGTGTGTGGGGTGCAGGCTGGGGGCTCAGACCTGGGATCAGGGGAGAGGGCATGGGGTGTGGCCTGGGGGCCTGGAACCGCCTGCAGACATCGGGGAGGGGACAGCACCCATACCATGCCGCGACTCAGCAGCTCTCTTCCCTGGCGCGTCAGAGCCTCTTTATCCTCAGGCACAGGAGGAGGGCAGCAGGAGGGTGGGGCCCTGCAGTGGTGTCAGGTCCAGGAGGCATCTCTTCACGGCCACCTCCTCTCTGTCTCCCCCCACACTCCGAATCTCCACCCACCCCGCAGCCTGGGCTGGCAGGACAGGGGTAAGAGGAGAGGGTGAGGGCAGAGTGCGGCTGGGGCGGTGCTGGGGCCCTCCGGTCTGCCTGTTCCTCCAAGAGGATGCCACAGCATCGCACAGCTGGTTCGGAGGGCCAGGTCCTTGGAAAAAACTCAGATCTGGAGCTCAGGAAGGAGCCCGAGGCAGCAGCAAGCCTCTGCCTCCCATCATGGGGTCCCCAGGACAGTTTCCAGCAGTTCACGTACTGCAGCACCCCATGAAGGCGAGGGGTAGCCCCGTGTGGAGGTGCGGCTCGCTCCCAGGACAGGGGCCACAGGCCCAGCAGACTGTCCAAGGAAGGTGCCCACTGTGACGGTGCCCACCACAACTAGCCAAGCCCACTCTGGCCAGATGCCCTCCAGCCGACTCACCCTGGGGTCTGCATGGGGAGACACCTCCATGGTGGGTGTGGTTGGGGTGAGGTCCTCTGTCCTCAGAGAGGCCTTCAGGACACAATTGAGTCAGGGTCTGGCCCTGTCGCCCAGGCTGGAGTGTAGTGGCATGAACACAGCCCACTGCAGCCTCCACTTCCTGGGCTCAAGCAATCCTCCCGCTCAGCTCTCCCAAGGAGCTGGGACCCGCGGAGCGCTATGCCGCAGAGACAGGAGAGACACCCATGCAGTGCTGACCGGAGGGGCCCAGGGGCAGAAATGCTGCCTTGGACGTGGCACGGCTGCACCCTGGGTCTCGGGCAAGAGCTTCGGAGGTGTGGCGGCGCCAGAGCCATGGTTCTCCCAGGGGGCACGGGGCTTCGAGGACGGAGCCAGGACCGGCAACCACAGAGGCTGCCGGAAAGGCAGGGAGGGAAGGGACGGAGAGGAGAGAGACAGGGAAGAGTGGGATGCAGCTGTCCAGTGTTGGAGGACTCGGGGTGCCCCACATCCTGCAGCCCGGGCCATCTGTCCCCGGCCTCAGTGAAAGCTGCTGCTCCTCTGGGACGCCCCCACCAAGAGGTCACAGGCACCGTGAGAAAGGCCTGGCGGCTCCAGGCCCCTCCCTCCCCCAGCGGGTGCTGGGACCCCGGTCAGAGCTAATGAAAGGGGCCTCGGGTGCTCACATCCTGCCCAGAGTGTAGGAAGCCTGACCCCCATGCTCCTTGGGGCCCCACGGTCCCTATTCCTCCCTCTCTGGCCTGGGCCCCCACCTGGTCCCCAACTTCTTCCTAAAT
Organism: Piliocolobus tephrosceles; assembly: GCF_002776525.5. Taxonomy (NCBI): domain Eukaryota; kingdom Metazoa; phylum Chordata; class Mammalia; order Primates; family Cercopithecidae; genus Piliocolobus; species Piliocolobus tephrosceles. Next base: position 1,753,050 of record NC_045450.1, on the reverse strand, counting down.
CCCTTTCTCCAGCCTTAAGGCCCTCCCCAATCTCGTCTGTGTGCCCCCACCACTGCAGCACACCTCGGGCTTCCCAAGTTGGAGGTGCGTGTAGTTGGGGTGGGCAGCTGGCACTAAAAGCCAGAAGTTCCTCTGCCAGAGGTGAGGAGTTCAGGGGTCCCCCGGCCCCCTGCCTGTCAGGTGGATGGACAGACGATCCCATCTGATGATCACAGCCACGGCAGGGCGGTGAACCTGAGAGCGTCAGGCCCCCAGGGGGACCCTCCTGCTGAGGCCCGGGGGCGGAGGCAGCCACTGTCGGCCCCCCCTGCCCCATCCATCTCAGGGCAAGGCCGTCCTGTCCAGCCTGGGGGCTGGCGGGGGAGCTGACGAAGCAGCCAACCACCCAGAGCTGGAGAGAAGGCGCCACGGTATTTTCCCCGGCGTTTCTTCACGAACTTTCTCAGCCGTTTCCCCGCAGACCCCTGATAACAGAAACCCGATCTGATGCCCAGTCTGGGGACGTTCAGGTCCACTCAGGGTCAAGGGCCCTGTGGCCCATGCAGGCCCCCTGGGGTCCCAGGAAGCCTGGGCTCTGGGAAGAATCCGGAATCCTGGTGGGGCCGGGAGGAGGTGCAGAGAGACCCCCGAGGAAGCTGTCCTCAGGTGCCTATCGTGGAGGAGAGCCTGGGAGGGGGGTGGATCCCCTGCTTTGGAGGGGCCTGGGGAGCAGAAGGGGCTCAGCAGGGCAGAGGCAGGGCCTCCCTGTGGCTCCAGGAAGTCCATGTGGTGGGGTGCTCCCGTCTCCCCCAGAGTTGGGGATGGACAGTGTTGGTCCCAGATTAGTGGGAGTGGCCACAGCACACCAGTGGTGCCCAGGCTGTGGCTGTGATGGGGCCACTGTGTCCTGTTCGGGGTCTTAAGGGTGACCATGGGGACCCACACCCACAGCGGCTCCTCTCCCTGCAGAGGAGGGGTGAGGGAGCAGCTGCTCAGGGGGCAGAGCTGGGGTCCCCCAAATTTCAGGGCAGCCAGCTTCTCAGAAACCCCACAGTTCAGGAAGGCTGTGTCCTCAGCTGACCCTGAGACTCCGGGAGGTCCAAGGAGGAGACCCGGCCGAGGCAGCAGGCTCAGGCTGCTGGCCCCGCAGTGCGGCTCTGTGTTGGAACTGGGGTGCAGCGAGGCTGGGTTTGATGTCACAGATTTGGGGGAATGAGGGGAATGTCCCAACCAGGGACAGGTGTTGGGGAGAGAACAGGTAGCTCATCCCTGGGCTGTGGGAAGCTGCGGGGAAGGCTGAGCCGCTCAGGGAGCCCAGGCACCGCCTCTGGGAAGTGGAGCCCTCCCAGAATGGGGCAGGAACCACACACCCTCCCCGTGGGCCCCCAACCTGGCCTGAAGGTGCGGTCCCTCCAGGTTGGCCACGAGCCCTCCGGAACCTTGGGATGTGTACCAGGAAGTCCCACCGCAGCCCAGGACACATCAGAGAATCGGAGACACGGAGGCTGCTGTTCACACAGTGTAATAACATGGCAGATCCAGGCAGGAGGCAAGGTCCCTGGGTGCGTCCGTCCCTCCCCCACATCCACGGGACACCAGCGTCTGAGCCTGCCCTGCCGCTGTGTCCTCACCCCCCAGGTCAGGGAAGGACGGGGTACTTCGGGGTAAAGGCGGGGTGGACAGGAACAGGGTCTGGAGGCGGGAAGGGGAGCAGAGGCCCGGCAGGGATGGCACGAGGGCAGGTCGGCTCCCCAGCTCTTAAAGCCCCCTCAACGCTCCAGCGGGACGTGCTGGCGGACCCAGGAGGAATAGGTCATCACCCGGGTGTAGACACCAGGGTAGTCCTCGTGCCTGGAGGCCACACCCCAGTTCAGCACGCCAACCTGGAGCCAGGTGTCCAGCCAGTAACAGACCAGGGGGGCCCCAGCATCGCCCTGTATGGGGAGGACACAGTCAGGAGACGGCCCCACGGCCAGGCAGCTCCCACGGCCGACACCGAGGGCAGAGGGCGGGGCCGGGGTCTCACCTGGCAGGAGCCCTGCCCCTTCCTCCCTGCACACAGCATGTCAGCCTTGATGACGGTGCCCTGGCCATGGGCAACGGGGCCTTTGTGATACATCCTCTCGCAAGCTCGGGTCCTCACGATGGGGCCTTCGGCCTCCTGCAGGTGGGGGGCTGGGGGCAGCGGCGCTGTGGGAAGGGACTGGGTGAGCATGGCTGGTCCTGGGGGGCTCGGGCCCTCCATCCATCTGCCGGGGAGCCTGGGCCTGGCAGCCCCTTTTGGGCTCATGTTCCCGCTCAGCAGAAACAACACACTCAGGCTCCAACAGAAGCGGGGAGGGATTCGCAGGGCTTCAGTGCTATAGAACGTGACTTTCCCAAAACTAAAGACCAGAGTGCCAACAAATAAGAGAAAAAGCCACCTAGAAGATAAACAACAGCCACACTGAAGCCTTGGGTCACCCTGAGAGCTGCGCCTTCTGGCTTTTGGAAGATCTCGCTACTTTATTACCAGTCAAGAAGAAAAGTTGCAACATTCTGGACCTGGAGACAGCCAGTGAGGCACCTGCAGCCGGGAAGTCCTCCTGGAAGGGCGCCTCAAATCCAGACTTTTTTTTTTTTTTTTTATGAGGCAGAGTCTCGCTCTTGCCCAGGATGGAGTGCAGTGGCGTGATCACAGCTCTCTGCAGCCTTGACCACCTGGGCTTAAGCGATCCTCCCACCTCAGCCTCCCCAGTCGCTAGGAATACAGGCGCTCCCACTATGCCCTGCTTTTTTTTTTTTTTTTTTCTTCTTCTTACAGGCAGGGTTTTGCTATGTTGCTCAGGCTGGTCTGGAACAACTGAGCTCAAGTCATCCTCCTCTGTGGACCTCCCAAAGTGCTGGGATTGTGAGTGTGAACCAGTGGACCTGGCTGCCAGATAGCTTTGAGAGAATCAGCCGGAATTGGCCGTGGTGGGGTCTTGTGATTCCGGGGAGCAGCGAGGTGCGGTGGCCTGTCTTTGACAACCGCCGTAAAGAGGGTTTTTGGGAAGAGAAACCACATCGTGAAGTTGTCATCATCGTCCATAAGTCCCAGAGGAAAACGCTCAGAACGCCGGCTCTTCAGGGGGACCCAGGGGCCGAGTCCAGCACACGACTCCCCTGCAGTTACCAGGGTCAGAACCAAGAGCAGCCAATGACACAGGCCAGGTCAGCAACAGCAGGCCCGGGAGCCAAGGCTGAGGGGAGCCTCTCTGAGAAGCACAGCGTGGCTCTGTGACCCAGGGCACGTCCTTCCCCCTCCCCAGCCTGTTTCCCTGCCTCAACTGCCTTTGTGTGGACAAAGGCAGTTCTCAGAACAAGCACAGAATCTAGAGATGAACAGCCCGAGAGCACGGGGCCAGGAAGTGAAACAGGAGCCCACTGTCCCCCTAGGATCTTCCATCAGAAAAGTACAGACACAGACGGTGCCTGGGCTGTGAGGCCAGAGAGCCATGGGCTAAAGGCCACAGCCCTGGGTACGAATCCTTGGCCAGCCCCTGGGAGTCCTGCCATCCAGATGCATCACTCGCTTTGACAACTGCAAACCGAGGCCAGGCACAGTGGCTCATGTCTATCATCCCGGCACTTTGGGAGGCCGAGGCAGGTGAATTACCCGAGGTCAGGAGTTCGAGACCAGCCTGGCCAACATGGCAAAACCCCGTCTCTACTAAAAATACAAAAAATTAGCCGGGTGTGGTGGTGCACACCTGTGGTCCCAGCTATTTGGGAGGCTGAGGCAGGAGAATCGCTTGAACCGAGGAGGCAGAGGTTGCAGTGAGCCGAGATTGTGCCACTGCCCTCCAGCCTTGGGGACAGAGCAAGACTCCGTCTCAAAAAAAAAAAAAAAAAATTGCAAACTGAGAAATGGTGTCCAGCTCCTGCAGCTGTCTCCAAGGTTTAAACAAGAGCTAAAGATGCCTCCTGGTGGGGAGGCCTGGAGCCTACCTGTGGCCTAGGCACACCCCTGCTGTTGCCATGCGCCCTGCCTGAGTTCTGCCCAGTCCTTCCCTGCCCCCTCCCCTGATCTTACCAAGGGTCCCCCAGCCGGTCACCCAGCACTTCTTCCCCGGGAGGAGCATTAGTGAGTCGGGGGCCAGGGAGACCGGGTGGACGAGATCGGACAGCATCACGGGGGTCTCCAGCTTCAGCAGGGCGATGTCTGCACCCCACCCAGGCCGACAGGCTCATGTTGAACTTGGGGTGCAGGATGATTTGGGCCACCTTCGTCAGCTGGTCATGGCGATAGAGCGTCACTTGCCCAGTTTGGACCCTGTATGTCTGTGGCGCCCATGTGGCCCTGGGAGAGACCAGCTGCTTCTCAGGGCAGGGGGCCCTGGCCCCCAGTGCAGCAGAAATAACGTTCAGGGGCTCAAAGCTGGGACCTCGTGTTCCACAGGCTCAATACCACCCGGAACCTGAGCCGCCTTCTGCCCCAGGACACCGCCCCACCACACTGCAGGGCCCCTCGGCTTCCTCCCGCCCGCATCTCCCACCACAGGCCTTGGGGTGAGCCACTCACAGTGCCACGCAGTGGGCCGCAGTCAGCACCCACTGGGGGTGGATGAGGGAGCCCCCGCAGCTGTGCCCCCACTGGTCCTGCTCCTTGTTGAAGGTCCTGAGGCTGACCTGCCACGGCCACTTCCCGGGAGGGGCACTGTGGCCCTCTACGACGTGCGCCCACTCAGTCCCGGGGCTGAGATCTGGGGACGCGGTGAGAGGGGCTGTAAGAGGCCCAGGTGCCCTGCCTAGGGCCAGCATGGCCTCCCACACACAGTTCCCCAGAGCCCAGGATGAGCCAGCGGCTTCCAGGGGGTGCTCAGCACCCGCCCCACCGGAGCCAGCACAGGCCTGGGGTAGGGGGCGGGTCCCAGGACAGTGGGAGCATTGGGTAAGGACTCACCCGGGAACACAGGCACGGAGCCCCCCAAGCGAGGCAGGTCAGGAACAGCAGCCACAGCATCTGCAGGGTTAGGGGGAGGGCAGGGCTGGGTGAGCAAAGCTGGGGATCCCGGGTCTGGGAGGACTGGAGAGGAACCGTGCCCTCACCATCGTGGTCTCTCTGCCTTCTGCCTCTGGGCGCCTCCGAGCCCCCTTTATCCTCTCAGCATAGAAAGAGGGCGGGGCCTGTGCCGCCTATGGGCGGGGCTTCCTTCTTTTTTTTTTTTTTTTTTTTTTTTTGGGGGCGGGGCCCAGGCGGGGGGGCAGGGGGGGGGTCTCGGCTCACCGCAAGCTCTGCCTCCTGGGTTTACACCATTCTCCTGCCTCAGCCTCAGCCTCCCGGAGTAGCTGGGACTACAGGCCCCCGTCACCTCGCCCGGCTAGTTTTTTTTTTTTTTTTTTTTTTTTGTATTTTTTAGTAGAGACGGAGTTTCATCGGGTTAGCCAGGATGGTCTTGATCTGCTGACCTCGTGGTCCGCCCGTCTCGGCCTCCCAAAGTGCTGGGATTACAGGCTTGAGCCACCGCGCCTGGCCAGGGCTTCCCTCCTTTCAAGTCAGCCCATCAACATCTCAGCCAGGATCTGCACCAGGCCCCGGGGAAGGCCCCCGGTGGAGGTGGTGGCTTTGGCACTGAATGGGGAGTTTCAAGGAGTGCTCAATGCTGCGGGAGATGCCTGGGCTGAGCCAGGCCGTCAGTGCTCAGGAAAGGCCTCTCCCCGCAGGAGCTGCCCCAGCACAGCCAGGGCCTGGCCTGGGATCCAGCCCGGGGGTTCAGGGTCCACACCCTCCCTGGTAGGTGGGGTCTGGGCATGGGCCGCTGCCTCCTCCACTGGGCCTGGCGCAGAGCCCCCAGTTCCCACCCACCTGGGAGAGCTCCGGGGCGGGCTGAGTGGGAGGCAGAGGCAGCCAAGGGGCAGACAGGACTCGTGGTGGGAGAGCCTGCAGGCAGGACTGGGAGGGGACGGGGCCTCCCACCCTAGTCCTGCCTCTTTCGGAGGCGCCGGGCGTCCGTGGGCCCTGGAGGAGAAGCCTCCCTGGCTTCCTCAGCAGTCAGCCCCCAGAGCCGAAGCGCCAGGACTGGTGAGATCTCTGAGGTGGGGGCGCTCCACCTCGGCCTCCCCTAGCCAGAGAGGAAACAAGAAGGGACTGTCGGCTGGGTGCAGTGGCTCACGCCTGTGATCCCAGCACCCTGGGAGGCCGAGGTCGGGGGATCAGCTGAGGTCAGGAGTTTGAGACCCGCCTGGCCAATACAGTGAAACTTCGTCTCTACTAAAAATACAAAAATTAGCCAGGCATGGTGGTGCGTGCCTGTAATGCCAGCTGCTTGGGAGGCTGAGGCAGGAGAATCACTTGAACCTGGGGGATGGAGGTTGCAGTGAGCTGAGATCACACCACTGCACTCCAATCTGGTGACAGAGCAAAACTCCATCTCAAAAAAAAAAAAAAGAGACTGTCACCATGACCCGAAGGAGGTCCCTGTTCCCGGGAGAGGCCTCCAATCAGCAGGGAACCTGGGAGGCAAGGGACCAGGGTGGAGGACACCGGTGGGCGCCCGTGTCCTGGCCACCACCTGTGAGCCCTGTCCCGCTGCTGCTGGGCCCCACCCAAACCAGTGACCGCCTGAAGAGAGACCACTCCTGCCAAGACCCCGCAGAGGGACTCCCCACACTCCAGTAACCACACACGCCCAGGGTGGTCCTGCTGCAGACCCTGCCTCGGGAGGACAGGGCCCTGGTGGTGCCCAATGTGCAGGGAGGGGTGCCTGGAAGGCTGGGGCCGTGTGGGGCCCATATGATGAGGAGGCCCCTCAAGGGGCTCATGTTGTGGTTTTGCAGTTGTGAAAGAATTGGGGAAATGAAGACTTTTTATTTTCATTTTATTTCATTTTTTTGAGACAGAGTTTTGCTCTTGTTGCCCAGGCTGGAGTGCAATGGCATGATCTCGGCTCACTGCAACTTCCGCCTCCCGGGTTCAAGCCATTCTCCTGCCTCAGCCTCCTGAGTAGCTGGGACTACAGGCACGGGCCACCATGCCCGGCTAATTTTGTATTTTTAGTAGAGACGGGGTTTTTCCATGTTGGCCAGGCTGGTCTTGAACTCCCAACTTCAGGTGATCAGCCTGCCTCAGTCTCCGTGAGTGCTGGGTTGACAGGTGTGAGCCCCTGTGCCCGGCCTCTCTTTAGTTTTTCATATTTATCTGGGTTTTGTTTTGTTTTTTTTAACAGAGTTATTGAGATTGCATTCACAAAAACCTATAATTCACCCATGTAAAGGGTGCAACTCCATCGATTTTCACTCATTTGGAGGCATGTGGCTGTTGCCGTTCCCAATTGTACAACATTTTTATCGCCCTGAAAAGCCCACACCCTTCTGGTCTTCTGGTGGCTGTCGCTTCCCATTCCTGTCGCCCCTCCCCCGGGCTCCACGAACCTTCCGTCCGCCTCTACAGATCGCTCTGTTCTCTCGACCCGTGGCGTGGCCGCGGTGCCTGGCTCCCCTCTCAGAGTGGGCAGGAGAATTTTGGGCTCTTCCCCTGCTTGGTGCTCTCCCCCACCTCAGGAAGCCGGCTCAGCCGCAGGCCTTTGTGTCAGCAAAGACCTCCTGGAGACACCTCGCATGGCCTGTGAGGAGGCCTGGGTCACCCGTGCCCAGAGGGACTCTGCCGGCGGCTGCAACCCACAGCAGGGCGGTTTACGCACAGCGGGGATTCATTCCCAGTGACCGTGGAGGATGGAGGTCCGAGGTCAGACAGCCAGCGTGGCTGAGGTCTGGGGAGGACCCACCTCCTGGTTCTTTTTTTTTTATTATTTTAATTTTTTTATTTTTTAAGATGGAGTCTCGCTCTGTTGCCCAGGCTGGAGTGCAGTGGCCGGATCTCAGCTCACTGCAAGGTCCGCCTCCCGGGTTTATGCCATTCTGCTGCCTCAGCCTCCCGAGTAGCTGGGACTACAGGCGCCCGCCACCTCGCCCGGCTAGTTTTTTGTATTTTTTAGTAGAGACGGGGTTTCACCGTGTTAGCCAGGATGGTCTCGATCTCCTGATCTCGTGATCCGCCCGTCTCGGCCTCCTGAAGAGCTGGGATTACAGGCGTGAGCCACCGCACCCGGACACCTCCTGGTGCATAAACGGTGCCTTCTCTCTGGGTCCTCCAGGCTGGGAGGGGTGAGTGAGCTCTCTGGGGTCCCTTCTTTAAGGGCACGAATGCCCTGTTTACCTTCCAAAGCACCCCCCCGATCCCATCGCACTGGGGGTCAGGGCTTCAACGTCTGGATCTGGGGGACCACAAATCTTCAGACCAGAGCCGGGGTCTGAGCTGAGGGGCCTCCAGGGGTGAGGAAGGGGCTCCCTTTCTCCCATGCCCGGGGTCTGGGGGGTGGCTGTGCACCCCTCCATGACGCACCTCTTCCCGCTGCATCTGGCAGGGATGGGGTGTGGGGCTGGGAAGGAAATGGCCTGAGAGCCCCCCGGGAGCTGACTCTGGACAGAAGCACCAGCTGTCGCCAAGATTTATCCACGACACGGGAGGGAGATCGGCTCTCAAGCCTTCAGATTTTGAATTGCCGCATGGCTCCCAAAGTGAGATTTGGCACTGATGGGAGGGACCGAAGTATTGAGGCAGGTCCCCCCAAGCTGAGCTCTGCCTGAGATTCTGGGGCCTGCACAGAAGGGCAGCCCAGGATGCCCGCAGGGAGCGCCAGCTCTGTGGGGCTGACCTCCCGCAGGCCGCGCCCAGACGGTGAGCGGGGAGGGAGTGGCTCTGTGGCCCTGACGTGGCCCCCGCCTGCCTTTCTGGGCACCTTTGCTCTGCCAGCTCAGCAGCCCCAGCACCTGCTTCTGAGCTCTGGGTTCAAACAGAGATTAATCAGAGCGTTATCAACTGCACCGGCCGCCATGCTGCATCACCACAGAGCCGAGGAGACGCAACCAAGCCCACACAGCATGAGGCCGATGCAACGCAAGACGGGGGACAGGACCCCACGGCCGATTCAGGACAGACTGCAGGCTCTTTCCACTAAAGTCATTTGTCCCAGAGGTTCCCGAGGGACACGGGGCCGGTGTGGGGCCTGGAGTCAGGTAGAAACCAGGCAGGTTACAGATGGGGGCCCTGAGCTGTCCACCCCTCCCCACTGTGCCGTCCACCACCCCAGGGCCCTCTGCTTCCACCAGCAGCCCCCAAGAATCTCAGGCTCTGGGCATTCAGAGGCACCTCCCTGTGCCCCAGGCCAGGTGTCCAGGGTGACCAGCAGGACATGTCACAGCCAGAAAATCCAGAGGTGCCCAGGGGACCCCTGCTCCCCAGGGAAGCTGTGGTTGTCATGGGAACCTGTGGGCCCACAGAGCCCCTGTAGGAAGCATGTCTGGGGTTGGGACTCTGGGATCACATTTGCAGAACACAAACCAGAGTGTCTTGACTTAGGACGTTTGAAATCCAAGAAAGAGGGTTTTGTGCCAGAAGAGGTGGAGAACGTCTAGAGTTGGCTGGAAACACTGTCTGGGGGTGGAGGGGCCTGGAGCAGCGGGAGAAAGAACCGGGCCCCATGGGCACCAGGACTCCACACCGTGCCAGCTGCTCTCAGGGCCACATCTTGTGGGACCAGGACCCTGGTGGTGGGTCAGGGCCTGGGGGTTCTAGGAGGAGGTGGCTCTGGAAAGCAGAGGGAAGGGGAAGTCCATCAGCCTGGGACTGACGCTCCAACGTCAATGGCCCTGACAGACCTGTGCGCAGTGGGGGAGGGGGTGCAGCAGAAAGGAAGCCGTCCCCTCGCAGCCCTGGGGCCCATCCCTCTTCTGCCTGGCCTGAGAGTGCCAGGACCCGGGCTCTGCAGCCAAGCCTGGCCACCCCACTCGGTGACCCCCAGCTGTTCCCACAGTCCAGACACACACCGCAGACCCGGAGTGGTTTCCACACTGTTTAATGGAGTCAAGTCACAAGAAGCCGTCTAGGATTTCGGGGGTTCTGTTCCCACTCCCAGCTCATCTCTGAGGGCCCCTCCCCTGCTCCCTGAGCCCCCTGCCGGCAGGAAAACACAGAGCCTTGAGAGGCTGAGAGGAGCAGAAGGGTCTCGGGGCAGAGACCTGCGGGAGGGTGAGGCTGGGACTGGGGAGCAGCAGGGGTGTCCACAAGGAAGACGGGGCTTCCTGGATCATGCAGACCCCACTGCATCCCAGTTAGGGTCCAGGGAACGGAGGGACGTACTGGCGAATCCAGGACACGTAGCTCGTCACGCGGGCGTACACGCCGGGGTAGCCACGAAGTCCGCAGAGTTTGCCCCAGCTCACCACCCCCACCTGGACCCAGGTGCAGTTCCACCTGCACACCAAGGGGCCCCCGGAGTCGCCCTGTGGAGAGAGAGATACTCAGCAAAGCCCTTGCGTGCACCCACAGCGACGGGGCTGGTGGGCAGGGGGACGGAGGAGGCAGGGTGGGGCTGGGGTCCCACCTTGCAGGAGTCCTGGCCCTCACTCCCAGCACACAGCATGTCGTCTTGAATGACCCTGTCGTCGCTGCCTGAGGACTCATTCTGGTACTGCTGCTCACATTCCCTGTTCCCCACGATGGGGACGTCCACCTCCTGCAAGTGGTAGGGTGGGGGCAGCGGCTCTGTGGGGAGAACATGGAGCTGAACCTGGACGTGGGGGGCCCTGCTTCTTCCTTAAAACAAAGACCTCACTCCACCCAATGCGGGGCCTCCCCGACCTTCAGCAGAGAGCACAGGGGAGCCCCCACCCATTAATCCTGACCCAGTGACTCAGTTTCCCCAAGTCCACTATAGTGGGTCTGGACACCAGCCCAGCACCAGGACACAGGGCTCCTCTTGGAAGCAGGGGCAAAGCTGCAGGACTCAGGACCCCGGACCAACCCTCCGTCCACAGCGGAGGAGCCTGGCCTCAGCTGCCATTGGCAGAGTGGAGCTGGGAAACACCGGGTCTGGAGCGGTGGCCAAAACTGCCTGCCCAGAGCAAGTCCCCGTTGCTGACATCTGTCACAGAAATGTCCTATCCAAAACCTGGGCTTGCAAAGGGGGTCCCAGAAGCCACAGAGCGAGGGATTTTCGGCAAGACCCAGCCCCTCGTCCTCCCTAGAGAGCCTCGCTGACACCCACGGTTGTCCGTGATGTCACCCCAGCCGGTCACCCAGCAGGTCTTCCCCGAGGGCACGTCCAGGGAGGCAGGTGGGAGCGAGACCGGGTGGACGAGCTCAGACAGCGGCACTGGGGCCTCCAGCTTCAGCAGGGCGATGTCTGCACCGCCCTGGGCAGACAGGCTCCCGTTGTACCAGGGATGACGGATGATCTCAACCACCTTCGTCAGCTGGTCGTCCTCATAGAGCCTCAGCTGCCCGACCTGCACCCTAAACGCACAGGCCTCCAACTCCTCCCTGGAGAGAGGAACGGGCACCTCTCAGAGTAAGGCTTGATGCTCAGGACCAGGGCTTTCCCTGAATCCCAAGAGGGGCCCCCGGCACACAGGACACCTGCCCGTCCCCACCCCCACTCTCACCCACTGAGGGGACAGCAGGCTCCACTCACGGCCCAAGGCAGTGGGCGGCGGTCAGCACCCACTCTGGGTGGACGAGGGAGCCCCCGCAGATGTGCTCCCACAGACCCTCCTTCATGCTGTAGAACCTCAGGCTGACCTGCCAGGGGTACCTCCTGGCCGAGACGTCGCAGCCCCCGACGATGCCCACCAGCTCACGCCCCACGCCAGGCTCTGGGGAGGCAAGGGAGGGGCGTGAGGGGTCGGACGAGGGTCTTCCCAGGGCTCAGGGGCACCAGGAAAGACCAGCAATCAGACAGTCCCCACGCCCCTGGCAGGGCTGGCGCTCTGAGCCCAAGGCAGGGAGGGAGTCCTGGGCAGAGGGGGCATTGGGTGGGGGGGACTCGCCTGGGTTCCCGGGCATGGAGCCCCCCAAGCAGGGAAGGGTCAGGAGCAGCAGCCACAGCATCTGTGGGGAGGCCTGCGGGGAGGGTGACCCCAAACACCAGCTTCTGCCGACGGAGGTTCAGCTCAGGGATTGTGCTCTGACAGGAGCAGCTCCTGCCACACCGGCCTCCACACTCACCCCTCGTGGGGCCGTCTCGCTCAGGGCCCCCTTTATCCTTCCATCACAGGAAGTGGGCAGAGGCTGGGCAGTCCCACTTCGTGGGTTTAAGATGCGCCCAAAGAGATCTCCTCCCTTGGCCCGGCGCGGTGGCTCACGCCTGTAATCCCAGCACTTTGGGAGGCTGAGGCGGGCAGATCACGAGGTCAGGAGATGGAGACCATCCTGGCTAACACGGTGAAACCCCGTCTCTACTAAAATACAAAAAATTAGCCGGGTGTGGTGGCGGGCACCGTAGTCCCAGCTACTCGGGAGGCTGAGGCAGGAGAATGGCGTAAACCGAGGAGGCGGAGCTTGCAGTGAGTCAAGATGGTGCCACTGCACTCCAGCCTGGGAGACACAGCGAGACTCCATCTCAAAAAAAAAAAAAAAAAAATGACCTCCCTTGACTGGGGCTGTGGGGCCTGATGACCAGGGGAAGCACAGACCCCACATTCCTCCACAGGGCGGGGGCGGGGCGGGAGGTGCAGGAGGACACGGGTCATGTGCCGCCCTCCACGAGCCTGTCCTGTCAGTGAAGGAGAGTTTGAAGAGGCTGATGGTGAGAAAAGAAAGGGCCCGTTCAGGGTGGCGCTGGTGCCTGTGACAGAGAGAAGCGTCTCCGAGAACCACTGGAGGCCCTGAGCCCTGGCCCCACCCTCAGAAGTCCTGCCTCTCTGGGTACCAAGTGCCCCAAGGGTCTGGACACCCCAAACCACCAGAAAAAGGCTCTAGCACGGCCCCAAAGGACACACAGTTACTAACCAGAAATAGGCTCCAGGAGGCCCAGAACCCAGGCCAAAGGAGAGGGCTGTCAGAGGCCATGGGACTGGTGCGGACCCGGCCTTTCCAGGAACATGCGGTTACCCAGAATAGCCGGAACGGACCACGCCGTCCACTGTAACGCCCTGCTTGGGGCGGGAGGCCCAGAAACGTGGCCCGGGATCTCAGGTCCACTGTGCTTCAAAGGACACAGCAGAGCCCTCCAAGCAGGTGGAGAGAAGGAAGGGTCAGGGCACTACGGGGGTCCCAGGGACATGACCGTCCCGTCCAGTGAATGTCCAGGGTGAGGGAAGAGGAGGAGCATGCTGTCGTTTGGTGTGGTCGCCTGTTCAGGACCCGGGGTGGGGTCCACATCTCAGCTGCCCTCACTGCAGCAATGACTCAGATACCACAGACCCTCCAGCCCAACTAGGGAGGCACCCGTCCCTGCTTCTCAGCCCCTCTGGCTCCTGGTGCAGCTGGATCCTCCCCGTTGGTTGATCTGGGTCACGGACGGCACCCGCGTCGGGGGAGGTGGGAAGGGCACTGCCTGGGGCGGGAGAGGCCCCTCCGCTGCCGAGGCACCCAAGGTGGGACTCCATAACCTGGAAGGAACGGGGCGCTGGCCCCAAGTGAGGACAAGCGTCTGTGCCCCAACTCCATGCCTTTCCCGGCCACCCTGCATCCCGCGTGACTCTGGTCGAGAGCCTCTGAGGCCGGGACACGGCTGTGGATCCCTGTGCGGCCGGCAGGTCACTGGCGGACTGTGGTTTCATTGTGGTTTCGAAGCTGGGAAAGAATCAGCAGACAACAGTGGACGTTTCTCTGCGTCTTCTCTTCCTAGCAAGCCACTATGACCCCAGCAGCCCGCGCAGTGCTGCTTGAGGACGGCTTGGGCCCGGCTTCCAGGGGGTCTGAGGGTTTGAGAACGTTTTGCTAAGTGTTGGAAGAGGAGTGTGTGTTTGAGAGAAGACAGCCCGACCTGGGAGGGAGGGAGGGAGCAGGTGTCTCCCAACCCCTTAGGAAGAGCACAGGGCCTGTGGGTTTGGTGAGGAGGGGGGTCCTTGTTATGGCCTGGAGCGTGACCCCCATTCCTACATTTGTCGTTTTAGTTTTGAGACAGAGTCTCGCTCTGTCACCCAGGCTGGAGTGCAGTGGCGCGATCTCGGCTCACTGGGTGGAAGCGATTCTCCTGCCTCAGCTTCCCAAGTGGCTGGGATGACAGGTGCCTGCCACCACGCCCTAATTTGTATACTTCATTTTTATTTCATGCAGGGCGCCGTAGCTCTCCTTGCTCACCAAGGGGAGGAGCTTTCAGGACCTCTCGGGTCCCCAGCGCCAGGGTCCTCAGGATGATGTGACGCCCTCGTGCCTGGACCCTCGGCCCAGGGTGGGTTCCTCCTGGAGCGTCACTCTTGCTGGCCTCAGCCATGGCCAGCGCTCACTTCCGCTCACAGAGTTTCAGGAAGAGGTCAGAGGACAGTAACGGCAGGTGCTGCCGCCCCATCCCTATCTCTCACTGCAGGGCCCCAGCCCAAGCCCCACCCTGCAGGGCCCAGATGCCCCCAGGCCAACCGAGGGCGGGAGCCTGCACGGGAGTCTCTCCCACACAGAGCAGGACCCGTTCTCTTCCCCTCTGCCAGGCCTTCAGTGCCTGCCCCTGGTCTGCAGACCTAGTTTTGGGCATGGAGCTGGGGTCACTTAGAGAACAATCAAGGTGAAGACAGATGCCACCCGTCTGGGGGTCTCCCAGTTTCCTCCCACATGCCGGCCAGTAGTCCCGATCCCCGCTTCCATCTCTTTTTTTTTTTTTCTTTTTCTGAGCTAGGGTCTCATTTTATTGTCCAGGCTGGAGTGCAATGGCGCAATCTTGGTTCACTGCAACCTCTGCCTCCCAGGCTCAAGCGATTCTCCTGCCTCAGCCTCCCGAGTAGCTGGGATTATAGGCGCCCGCCACCACGCCCAGCTAATTTTGTATTTTCAGTAGAGACGGGGTTTTGCCATGTTGGCCAGGCCGGTCTCAAACTCCTGACCTCAGATGATCCGCCTGCCTCGGCGTTCCACAGTGCTGGGATTACTGTGCCCGGCCTGCTTCCATGTTCCATCCCTTCAGGCTGCTCACAGACTCACATTTCAGGCCTAGGGTGCATCTGTGCCCTGCCACGCATTTCACCCTGGCAATAGCCCACAGCAGTCAGGTTCCTGCAAGGGAACATCGTTCATAGTCAGATGGACAGCCCCAGGAACACCGCAGATCCATTCTTGCCCCAACCCCCGCCCACCCCGGGGGCTCGTCTTTCTGCCCTTCAGACACTAAAGAGCTGACCACGGCCCTCGGGGGGAAGGGTCGCCATCCCCGCCTGGTCCACCCACGTGCAGGGAGGGAGGGCTACTTCTGTGCCTCCAAGGGGACCCAGACCATTCCATCGCCACAACGTTCCGTTTCTCCCTGGCGTCGGCGCGTCTGCCGTCATCTACATTGACGCCAGCATGGCTGGTCCGCACATTTTACCCCTTGCAGTGTGGATCTGGATATGGTTACACAATGGATTCGTTCGTTTCAATTGAAGAGTTTGTAGTTTTTATTTCCAGGTTCTTGCCACCACAAACATAAACAGGACTACCTTATTTATTTATTTATTTATTTATTTATTTATTTATTTATTTATTTAT
>NC_045450.1:1729343-1737583 GCF_002776525.5 Piliocolobus tephrosceles | reverse complement strand
TTTATTTATTTATTTATTTATTTATTTATTTATTTATTTATTTATTTTTGAGACAGAGTCTCGCTCTGTCACCCAGGCTGGAGTGCAGTGGTGCGATCTCAGTTCACTGCAGTCTCTGCTTCCTGAGTTTCAGCGATTCTCCTGCCTCAGCCTCCTGAGTAGCTGGAATTACAGGTGGCTGCCACCATGACTGGCTAATTTTTGTACTTTTAGTAGAGACAAGGTTCCACCATGTTGGCCAGGCTGCTCTCGAACTCCTGACTTCAGGTGATCTGCCCGCTTCAGCCTCCCAAAGTGCTGGGATTACAGGCCCGAGCCACCACACCCGGCCTAAAATTAACTTTTTTAAAAAAAGAATTCAGTGCCTGAAGCAGATCCTAGCAAACCCTCCCCCAACACACTGGGTCTAAGAGTTGGTGTAACTGTGCCACACCACCTGGCCAGCACCTGCCTCCCTCTGAGGCAGGAGACCAGCAGGACTTGATCAGGACCTCCCTGGAAACCTGCAGAGACCAGAAGCTGACGGAGAAGCCGCCTGTACCCCTCGCTCATTAATCAGCGCCATGACAGTTTACAAATGCCACGGCAACAACCGGGAAGCAGGGTTCCAGGAATGCCCTGCCCCTTTTCTAGAAAATTCTTAATAATCTGCCCCTTGATTAGCATATAATTAAGAGTAGGTATAAACACGACCAGCAGCCTGGGGTTGCTCTGAGAAACTTACTTTCTTTCACTGTTGATTCACTCTCGAATTCTTTCCTGAGTGAAGCCAAGAACCCCCACTGGCTGGGCCCCAGTTTCGGGGTTTGCCTGCATCACTTTTCCCAGCTCTCTTCTTGCACCCAGCGGGGCAGCATTTCCTGGGAGTTGCCATGGCCGACAGAAGCTGGATGACACAGGCCTCTGCTCCCAACCCCCAGGAGAGAGAACACCCAGGTGTGTTCCGGAGGCTCCCAGGGCTCCAGGGAGGCCCCAGCAGCCCCAAGCTCCAAGTGCCCAGTGTGGAAACGTTCTATGACGCACACGGCGGACGCGCTGCTGTCTCTTCCCTGCCAGCATTCCCTGCCCTTTGACACGTGCGCCTCCCAAACACACTGCTCACACCTGAGCCCTTGCCTCGGGGTCCACGCTCAGCGTTCAGCGTCCTAAAGAGAGGCGGGGCTGGACTAGACTGAGTGCAGCGAGGGCCGGATCCTGCATTTATTAGCGTTGTGAGAAATCATTAATCATTTGAAGAAACATGAAAGACCGGGTTGTGTCAGATTATCCAACGGCAAGAGGAAGGGCAAGTTGACAATAAAGTAACATTTTAAGGTACTCAAGAAAATAGCTCTGAACTTAGGTGGGCGCCGTGGCTCACACCTGTCATCCCAGCACTTTGGGAGGCTGAGGCTGGTGGATCAAGAGGTCAGGAGTTCAAGACTAGCCTGGCCAATATGGTGAAACCCCGTCTCTACTAAAAAAAACAAAAATTAGCCGGGTGTGGTGGTGGGCACCTGTAATTCCAGTTACTTGGGAGGCTGAGGCAGGAGAATCACTTGAACCCGAGAGGTGGAGGTTACAGTGAGCTGAGATTGTACCACTGCACTCCAGCCTGGCAACAGAGCGAGACTCCATCTCAAAAAATAATAATAATAAATAAATAACTTAGAACCTAGAACATGCTATCCAAGAAAACTGCCACCCAAGGCTGAGGGCAATATAAATGCATTTTCAGGCACAGTGCATCTCGAAGTTTTCATATCGTTTAAAACAGTTTATATAAAATTCTTAAATAAAAGGAAAGACAATTACAGAAAATGTCGCAAGAGATACATTCAGCAAAGGAAATCAAATAGCATGATAAAGTTTAATGTTATGTTTTAAAAATAGATAACACTGAAGAAAAAGAGAAAATATATCCACAATAACCCAGAATTAACAGTCTAGATGGTATCAACATGCTGGATTCAGGGGACGAAGGAAGGCCAGGGGATGTGAGAGGCTGATAAACTTCTTATCTGATTGAGGGTACACATAGCTATCTGTTTCAGAAAGCTGAGAAGGGAAAAAAAAGGAGACAAAATGATAACTGAATTTATAAAATAATAAGATAATAGGAACCAGTCTGAGTAAATCAATGATTCTAATAAATATGAAAGAATGAACTTACCAGTTAAAATATTATACAAATATTAGCAAAAAAAAATTTTTTTTTAAAAGAGAAAATGTAAAAATACAAGCACGGCCGGGCACAGTGGCTCACGCCTGTCATCCCAGCACTTTGGAAGGCTGCGGCCGGTGGATCACCTGAGGTCAGGCATTTGAGACCAGCCTGACCAACATGGAGAAACCCAGTCTTTACTAAAAATAAAAAAATTAGCCGGGTGTGGTGGCAGGTGCCTGTAGTCCCAGCTACTCAGGAGGTTGAGGCAGGAGAATCGCTTGAACTCGGAAGATGGAGTTTGCAGTGAGCAGAGATCTCCCCACTGCACTCCAGCCTGGGTGACAGAGTGGGACTCCATCTTAAAAAAAAAAAAAAAAAAAAAAAAAAATTCATGATGGATATAAAAAACAAATCCAGACATATACTGTTTACAGGAGAGAGAAAAAGTTGAAAGTAAAACAATGGGAAAAGATATTACAGTAGACTACTAGCTGAAAGATGGCGTAATTCATTTTTAAAAATAGAGACGGGGTCTCACTATGTGGCCCAGGCTGGTGTTGACCTCCTGGCCTCGATGGATCCTCCTGCCTCAGCCTTCCAAGTGCTGAGATGACAGGTGTGAGCCAGTGTGCCTGGCCCATCTTAAAAAATAGTTTTATTAGATAGATTGTATCAAAATGAAAAACCCTTATCAAAATATACTCTTAAAAAAATGAAAACAAAGTTACAGACAGGGAGAAAATATTTATTAAAGATACAATGTTTGTATCCAGGAGGTGTAAAGAATTCTGAAAACTCCAGAATGAGAAAACAGAAACGCTTTTTAAAAAGATTTAAAAGATTTGAACGGCCGGACGTGGTGGCTCATGCCTGTAACCCCAGCACTTTGGGAGGCCGAAGCAGGCAGATCACGAGGTCAGGAGATCGAGACCATCCTGGCTAACACGGTGAAACCCCATCTGTACTGAAAATACAAAAAATTAGCCGGGCGTGGTGGCGGGCGCCTGTGGTCCCAGCTACTCGAGAGGCTGAGGCAGGAGAATGACCTCGTTCTAAATCAGCAACTCGGCACCGTGATGCTGAGTACGCAGTATCCTCCCTGGGAGCCTCTGTTGCCCTGCGTGAAGCTTGACAGCTCTCCTGAAATAAAGCCTATGGGGGGCATGGTGCTTCTCCCCTTGCTGGAGCTGGTGCTAGTACTGTCTTTCAGTTAATCAACAAATGTCTGTTGAGCTCAGTCTTTAAAACAGCTGACAGATTTTTTTTAGACAGTCTTTCTCTGTTACCCAGGCTGGAGCACAGTGGCGTGATTTGGCTCACTGCAGCCTCCGCCTCCCGGGTTCAAGTGATTCTCCTGCCTCAGCCTCCCGAGTAGCTGGGATTACAAGAGTCAGCCACTGCATCCGGCTAATTTTTGTATTTTTAGTAGAGACGGGGTTTCGCCATGTTGGCCAGGCTGGTCTCGAACTCCTGACCTCAGGTGATCTGCTCACCTCGGCCTCCCAAAGTGCGGAGATGACAGGCATGAGCCACTGTGCCCGGCCAAGATTATTTTAAAGACTTGTATTCTCTAATCCCAGAACATGCAGGTCCCATTTCTCTGTCTCCCTCCCCGTCTTGGGGGTCACAGTTGTTCTTAAGATGAAAGGGAGTGACACCTGGCGGGGACGGGACGTTTGTCTTCTCTCCAAGAACCGGAAGGTGTCAAGTGATGCCTGATTAAAGGTGGAGAAACCTGGCCTCTGGGAGAGTCTTGTCCTCTCTAGGGGTGGAAGTGAGACACTCACGTGGGTACAGACCCCGGGCACAACAGCGCAGCTGCAGCAGAGTGCAGACTTGGTGGGTGTCCTGAAATGTCTCACTCTGCGGAGGCTTCATTCACAGTGCCCTGCGTGGTGTGAGAAACCCCTAAAAACACCGAGATGGAAACGCTCACTAACGTGCAGGGCGATTTTCTATGATGTGGAGAACACGGGGCAGCGTGACTGCTTTGCTCATCCAAGAGACGGCGAGTGAGTAGTTATTCACGGCTCCCAGCACCAAAATCTCCAGAGGCCTTAACTCCCAGACTCTGTGCTGAGTCGCCCGCTGGAGACCCCCCCTCAGCGGCCAGGGACTCACCCAACGCCCTTCTCGGCCCTGCTGGACACAGCTGCAGACAGAGATGAAGGAGACAGTGGGAACCGCAGGCATTACCCAACCCAAGCCGTAGCCCCACCCCGCCCACGCTGAGTCACAGCCCACCCGAGGAGCCGACACAGCCCCAGAGGAAGACGCGGTGGGGCCGACACAGCCTGAGATACAGGGAGAGAACCCCGTGCCCAACTCCGGACAGAGCAGGGGCCTGGTCTCCCTCCTCCAGGTCAGGTCTCCCTCCTCCAGGTCAGGTCTCCGGCGCCCTCCCCGGGCCTGCAGGGCTGCATTAGGATGGGGAGTTTGAGGTGTGTTAGAGACCAGCCCCGGGAACGCAGAGAGAGGGTGCAGCCCCCCAGTGCTCTCCCCCACACGCCAGCAGGCTGGCTCACCGCTTCCCATGACCAGAGCCACCCCAGACCCTGGCTTTCCAGCAAGAGGCACCAGAGGGGGCCTTTGGTCAGCGCCGTGGGCAATCCACAGACAGCACAGCTGGGCCCCAAGCCCAGGAAAGGGCAGAGGGATTCAGGGTCCCCTTGGAAGAATCGCCCCTTCCCGGGAAAACTCAGCGCCTGGCAGACCCCACGGTCGGATAGTTTCAGCCTGAGGCCCCTGCACACGCTGGCCGAGAGTGGACGGGAAATGAGCAGGGTGCCACTCAGCTGGGGCTGTGGGCCGCAGGTGGACACCTGGCCCAGCCCGGCCAGCAGCCCTGACCCTTGCTGACCCACTCTGAAGGGAAGGGGCCTGTCTCTGGTGGGCCTGAGCCCCCCACTCCTTGCAAGGGGGCATCTGTCCTTTCTGAGTCCGACCCTGACCCTGCGGAGGTGCAGGTATGGGCCTTCCTCCAAGGAACGTGTACATCAGGCCCCTGGGGCAGAGAGAGCACCACTGTGGCCTCTGAATCCCAGGACTGGAGCTTGGAAGGGTTCCCAGAGCAAACGCCACAGCCCACAGCATGGACCACAGATTGTAGGGATGGGAGCCCTGAGCCAAGTTCCAGGGAGATGGGGGCAGAACCAAGCCCTGCCCCCCAGGTCGCCCTGACCCTCTTGCAGGCAGGAATGAAGGTGAGGTGCTTGACGCTGGAACCTGGGCACATCCCTGTGACCCTGTCATTTCCCTGCCCCCCGGGGTAGCCAGCCTCAGCGTCACAGTCCAGCCCAAGCAGCTCCCACTGGTTAAGCCCCTCAGCTGGTCCAGGGACACCCGGGACCCCATTCCCAGGCTGTTCCAGTGCACCCTACAGCCGTCCCCACTGCCGGCGACACTGCGCCCATGCAGTCTGTGGACACAGCTCCCTCCCTCCCGCTGTGGAAGCCACCACTTTATCCAACTGGAACCTAAGGCCTGGCCCAGGGTAGACTATTGCCAACGAGGAGGGAGAGGGGAGACGGGAGGGAAGGAGCAGGGAAGTGCCAGCCAGGATGAGCCCCCACAGCACCCTGGAACCCCCACTACCCACACCCAGCTCCATGCTGCCCCAAGGAAAGGCCCGAGCTTAGAGACCCCAAGGGAAGCCTCCCCACCCCTGTGGACAAATGCGCTCAGACACACGGAGGCTGCTTTACGCACAGTTTAATCAGAGTCAAGGGCCAGGCCGGGCAGGAGGCAGGAGAGCCGGTGCCTCTGCTCCCCACGCACACCCGCCTTCCTGGAGACACCAGCCTACAGAGGCGCCCAGACCTCTCCCTCGAGAAGGACGGGACGGGATGAGAGACAGGAAAGGGCAGCAGAAATGTGGGTCCCAGGTGGAGGACCACTGGGTGCCAGGATAGTGAGGCTGGAACCGGGGAGGGGCGGAGGGCGTCCACAAGGAAGGCGGGGTCTCCTCCATCATGTGAACGCCCCTGCAGCCCCAGGGAAGGGAGGGACGTGCTGGCGGATCCAGGACATGTAGCTCATCACGCGGGCGTACACGCCGGGGGCATCGCCATGACCGCAGAAGGTTCCCCAGCTCACCACCCCCACCTGGACCCAGGTGCAGTTCCACCTGCACACGAGGGGGCCCCCGGTGTCGCCCTGTGAGGAGAGATGGGACTCAGCAAGGGCTCCCCGTGTGCCTCCCCATGTGTCCCCCCCAGGAGGGGACAGACAGGTGGGTCTGGGGTCTCACCAGGCAGGAGCCGTGGTTCCCGTCCCTGGCACACAGCATGTCATCCTTGATGAGCTGCTCAGACGGCTCAGTGTGGTTGGAAGGAAAGTGGCAGCAATAGATCTGGTTACAGAGGACGTTGCTCCTGACCTTCACCCTCACCTACCGCAAGCTGAAGGGCCAGGGCAGTGGTTCTGCAAGGAGAGGCGTGGTGAGGCTCAGGGGCCTGGCGGGGACAAGGCTGCAGCTTCTCATTGTGTCCATAGCTGAGGCATACTATTCACTCAGAGCTGGGCCTTCCCCGGCCAGGGGGTGAGCCCCAAGGCTGCAGTCCTGGGCACAGGAGCCCAGAACCACAGGATTCACTCTTAGAAATGACTAGGGGCTGGGCGCTTTGGCCCACGCCTATAACCCTAGCACTTTGGGAGGCCAAGGTGGGAGGATCACTTGAGCCCAGGAGTTCAAGACCAGCCTGGCCAACATGGTGAAACCGCATCTCTACTAAAACTACAAAAATTAGCCGAGGGTGGTGGCTGACACCTGTAATCCCAGCTACTCAGGAGGCTGAGGCAAGAGAATCACTTGAACCCAGAAGGCGGAGGTTGCAGTGAGTCGAGATCACACCACTGCACTCCAGCCTGGATGACAGAGACTCTGTCTCAAATAAAATAAAGTAAAAATAAAATAAAATAAAATAAATAAAATAAAATAAAATAAAAAATAAAAAATATAAAATAAAATAAAATAAAAAATAAAATAAGCCAGGCATGGTGGTGCACACCAGTAGTCCCAGCTATTCAATACTTGGAAGGCTGAGGTGGGAGGATCACTTGAGCCCAGGAGTTCGAGACCCGCCTGGGAAACACGATGAAACCCCGTCCCTACAAAAAGAAACAAAGTCAGCCAGGTGTGGCAGCTCACGCCTGTGGTTCCAGCTACTTGAGAGACTGAGGTGGGAGGTTCACTTGAGCCTGGGAGTTCGAGGCTGTAGTGAGCTATAATTGCACCATTGCACACCAGCCTGGGCGGCACAGCAAAGCTCTGCCTCAAAAACAAGTTTTTAAATGAAAAAATTTTTAAAAAGAAACTATTTGGGAAAAGCATGGGACCGGGACTCCGCCTGGACTCCATTGTGGTGGGAATGAGGCAGTCCGCTCCAGCGGCTGTCGCACTGCACTGCGTGGCCCAGGGCGAGCCCCCAGCCTCCCATAATGGCTGTCGTGCTTCCGGGCCCAGGGCGAGTCCCCAGCCTCCCGTAGCTCATGGTTTATTTGCTGCAAAGGAAGAGCAGGCAACTGAGTGTGACGCTGAGGACGGAGTTAACTCACAAAATGCCTGTTGGGAGGTGGGCAGGAGCACCCCCATGTCACAACCCCAGAACTTGCCACTGTGACCTTATTTGGAAAAAGACCTTTGCAGATAGAATGAAGATGAGGTCATGTTAAATTAGAAAAACCCTAAATACAGCACCCAGTGTCCATACAGGAGAAGGGGGAGGGGAGCCTGGAGAAACACGGCTGCAAGTCCAGGGGCACGGGGATGGGCAGAGGCCCCAGAAGCTGGGGAAGGCATGGAACAGACTCTCCCTCAGGCCCTCTGAAAGGAACCAGCCCTGCCCACGCCTGGAGTTTGGACGTTTCACCTCCAGAGCCGTGAGATAAAAAAATTCCTGCTGCTCTGAGCCACCAGGCCTGTGGTCACCCGTCTCAGCAACGGCAGGAAGCCATCCGGGTGCATCTGGAGCCCTGGCCTGCACCGACATTCCAGGCCATCTCCCCACATCCCACCCAAGGGGCCCTGTTTCTGACCTCCACGTCCAATGTCACCCCAGCCGGTCACCCAGCAGGTCTTCCCCGAGGGCACGTC
>NC_045450.1:1726120-1728943 GCF_002776525.5 Piliocolobus tephrosceles | reverse complement strand
TTTTTTTTTTTTTTTTTTGTATTTTTTAGTAGAGACAGGGTTTCACTGTGTTAGCCAGGATGGTCTCGATCTTCTGACCTCGTGATCTGCCCATCTCAGCCTCCCAAAGTGCTGGGATTACAGGCTTGAGCCACCGCACTGGGCCAATTTTCTTATTTTTAGCAAAGACAGGGTTACACTGTGTCACCCAGGCTGGTCTCTAACTCCTCAGCTCAATATTCTCCCACCTCGGCCTCCCAAAGTACTGGGATTACAGGTGTGAGTCACTGCCTGCACGGTGGGCCGGGTGTGGTGGCTCATGCCTGTAATCCCAGCACTTCAGGAGGCTGAAGCGAGAGGATCACTTGAGGTCAGGAGTTTGAGATCAGCCTGGGCTGCACAGTGAGACCCCATCTTTTTTTTTTTTTTTTTTTTTTTTTTGAGACAGAGTCTCACTGTCACCCAGGCTACAGTGCAATGGCACAATCTCGGCTCACTGCAACCCCTGCCTCCCAGGTTCAATCGATTCTCCTGCCTCAGTCTCCTGCGTAGCTGGGACTACAGGCGCCCACTACCACACCAGGTTCATTGTATTTTTAGTAGAGACAGGGTTTCACCATGTTGGTCAGGCTGGAGACCCTATCTCTTAAAAATATAAATTAAAAATTAGGCTCGGTGGCATGCACCCATGGTCTTAGCTACTTGGGAGGCTGAGGGGAGAGAATGGCTTTGTTACAGGAACGGGGTTCCGATCCAGACCCCAAGGGAGGGTTCTGGCATCTCTCACCAGAAAGAATTGAGGGTGAGTCCATAAAGTGAAACAAGTTTATTAGGAAAGTAAAGGAGTAAAGAATGGCTACTCTGGCTCGGCGCGGTGGCTCGTGCCTGTAATCCCGGCACTTTGGGAGGCTGAGGCAGGCAGGTCATGAGGTTAGGAGTTCAAGACCCGTCCGGCTAACACAGTGAAACCCTGGTCTACTAAAAATGCAAAAAATTAGCCTGGCGTGGTGGTGGGCACCTGTAAGCCCAGCTACTCAGCTAGGCTGAGGCAGGAGGATGCTGAGAAAACGGGAGGCAGAGGTTGTAGTGAGCCGAGATCATTCCGCTGCACTCCAGCCTGGGCGACAGTGCAAGACTCCATCTCCAAAAAAAAAAAGAAAAAGAATGGGTACTCCACAGACAAAGCAGCCCCGAGGACCACTGGTTCTCTGTTTTTGTGGTTATTTCTTGACGATATGTGAAACGAGGGGTGGATGATTCATACCTCCCCATTTTAGACCATGTAGGGTGACTTCCTGACATTGCCATGGCGCTGGTGGGAGTGTGGCAGTGAGGACCACCAGAGGTCACTCTCGTTGCCATCTTGGTTTTGGTGGGATTTGGGCAGCTCCTTTGCTGCAACCTGTCTTATCAGCAAGGTCTTTATGACCCGTATCTTGTGCTGACCTCCTGTCTCATCCTGTGACTTAGAATGTCTACACTGTCTGGGAATGCGGCCCCATAAGTCTCAGCCTCATCTCACCCAGCCCCATTCAAGATGGAGTTGCTCTGGTTCACACGCCTCTGACAGCTTGAGCCCAGGAGGTTGAGCCTGCCCTGAGCCATGATGGCACCATTACACTCCAGCCTGGCCGACAGGGCTACACTGTATCTCTAAAAAAAAAAAAAAAAATTCCAGGAACATGAGGATAATGAGTGATGGTTACATTGTGCATCTTGTGGCAACATTTTAGGTAATTTATCAGCTAGCGTGAAACTACAGGGAAAGAAAGGCAAATGCCCTGAAACAGTTTCCCTCCTGGCACAGTGCGGGGACTTCACACGCCTCCTGCTCAGGCCTCTCTGGGCCTGATCCAGGTCACAGACCTCACGTTTCCCAGGCTGCTCTGAGCTACACTTTTCTTTCTTTCTTTTTTTTTTTCTTTGAGACAGAGTCTTGCTCTGTCGCCCGGGCTGGAGTGCAGTGGCCGGATCTCAGCTCACTGCAAGCTCCGCCTCCCGGGTTTACACCATTCTCCTGCCTCAGCCTCCCGCTTAGCTGGGACTACAGGCGCCCGCCACCTCGCCTGGCTAGTTTTTTGTATTTTTAGTAGAGACGGGGTTTCACCGTGTTCGCCAGGATGGTCTCGATCTCCTGACCTTGTGATCTGCCCGTCTCGGCCTCCCAAAGTGCTGGGATTACAGGCTTGAGCCACCGCGCCCGGCTGCCACTTTTCTTTCTCACATCCATGAGGTGGGCTTGGTGCACCTTTCTGAACCTCACCCTGAGTATCTCTTCATCTGCCCGCTCATTTTTATCCTCTAAGACATCTGCAAAGCAAAAATAAAATTATAAGCCCTCAACTAACAAAACGGAGCCCTCCTCTCCTCCAGGGGGATTCTGAAGTGGCTCAAAACCCTAGTTCAGGCCACGCTGGGAAGGGGGATTGGAAACGCCCCATTACACCCTCCTCCATTTGGGATTCAGGCACTGCTGATCAGTCTTTTTTTTTTTTTTTTTTAATTGAGACGGGGTCCCGCTCTGTCGCCCAGGCTGGAGTGCAGTGGCCGGATCTCAGCTCACTGCAAGCTCCGCCTCCCGGGTTTACGCCATTCTCCTGCCTCAGCCTCCCGAGTAGCTGGGACTCAAAACACTAGTTCAGGTGCCACCACCTCGCCCGGCTAGTTTTTTTGTATTTTTTAGTAGAGACAGGGTTTCACCATTTTAGCCAGGATGGTCTCGATCTCCTGACCTCGTGATCTGCACGTCTCGGCCTCCCAAAGTGCTGGGATTACAGGCGTGAGCCACCGCACCCGGCCTGCTGACCAGTCTTAACATTAAAACAGAAATTTTTTTTTTTTTTT
>NC_045450.1:1714949-1726020 GCF_002776525.5 Piliocolobus tephrosceles | reverse complement strand
GGCTAATTTTTGTATTTTTAGTAGAGATAGGGTCTTGCCATGTTGCCCAGGCTGGTCTCAAACTCCCGATCTCAAGTAATCTGCCCATCTTGGCCTCCCAAAGTGCCGAGATTACAGGTGTGAGCCACCATGCCCAGCCCCAAAATATATTCCTTCGAGATATATATATTTTTTTTTTTTTTTTTTTTTTTTTTTTTAAGACGGAGTCTTGCTCTGTTGCCTGGGCTGGAGTGCAGCGGCCGGATCTCAGCTCACTGCAAGCTCTGCCTCCCGGGTTCTCGCCATTCTCCTGCCTCAGT
This sequence comes from Piliocolobus tephrosceles, assembly GCF_002776525.5. NCBI lineage: Eukaryota > Metazoa > Chordata > Mammalia > Primates > Cercopithecidae > Piliocolobus > Piliocolobus tephrosceles. The sequence goes on along the minus strand of NC_045450.1, from coordinate 1,725,721 downwards.
CTCCCAAGTACCTGGGACTACAGGTGTCCGCCACCTCGCCTGGCTAGTTTTTTGTATTTTTTAGTAGAGACGGGGTTTCACCGTGTTAGCCAGGATGGTCTCGATCTCCAGACCTCGTGATCCGCCCATCTCGGCCTCCCAAAGTGCTGGGATTACAGGCTTGAGCCACCGCACCCGGCCTCTTTGATATATTTTTAAATGGCCCTGCAAAGCTGCCTCTTGTGGGCGAAATTTACGTTCTGTAGAGAATTGTCTTCCCTTACTAGGTCTTTTTTTTTTTTTTTTTTTTGAGACGGAGTTTCGTGCTTGTTGCCCAGGCTAGAGTGCAGTGGCACTATCTCGGCTCACTGCAAGCTCCGCCTCCCGGGTTCAAGCAATTCTCCTGCCTCAGCCTCCCAAGTAGCTGGGATTACAGGCGCACGCCACCACGCCCAGCTGGTTTTGTATTTTTAGTAGAGACGGGGTTTCTCCATGTTGGTCAGGCTGGTGTTGGACTTCCGACCTCAGGTGATCTGCCTGCCTCAGCCTCCCAAAGTGTTGGGATCACAGGTGTGAGCCACTGCGCCCAACCCTTACTAAGTATTTTCAGGAGAGTCTAGCACCTTTTAAGGTCTGGTAAGAGACATTTGCCATCTATTCTTTCTGAAGCCTGCTACCTGGAGGTTTCATCTACGTAACAAGAACCTTGGCTTCACAATTCTGTGACTTTAGCCCCATTTTTTTCTGCAGACTTCAACTCTTTAGGCAAAACTTAACTCTTTCAACCAACTACCAGCCAGGAAATCTTTGAATCCACCTATGACCAGGAAGCTCCCCTCAGACATCCCACCTTTCCAGACCGAACCAACATGCACCTTACATGTATTGACTGATGTCTGCCTATAATTTTGGTATCCCTAAAATGTATAAAACCAAGCTGGAGGCCAGACAAGTGGCTCACACCTGTATCCCAGCACTTTGAGAGGCCGAGGTGAGCAGATCACTTGAGGTCAGGAGTTTGAGACCAGCCTGGCCAACCTGCTGAAACACCGTCTCTATTAAAAATACAAAAAAAAAAGCTGGGCACGGTGGCTTATGTCTGTAATCCCAGCACTTTGGGAGGCTGAGGAGGGTGGATCACTTGAGGTCAGGAGTTCAAGACCAGCCTGGCCAACATGGCGAAACCCCGTCTCTACTAAAAATACAAAAATTAGCCATGCGTGGTGGCACACGTCTGTAATCCCAGGTACTTGGGAGGCTGAGGCAGGAGACTTGGTTGGACCTGGGAGGCAGATGGTGCAGTGAGCCAAGTAGCCAAGTAGATTACAGGTGCCTGCCATCATGCCTGACTAACTTTTGTATTTTTACTGCAGACGGGGTTTCACCATGTTGGTGAGGCTGGTCTTGAACTCCTGACCTCGTGATCCGCCCACCTCGGCCTCCCAAAGTGCTGGGAATACAGGCTTGAGCCACCGCGCCCGGCCCCAAGATGATTTACTTCTGTAGAAGGCTGCATCTCATGGATGGAGCAACGGCGAGAGCCTACCTAAACAAGGGAGGTAAATGGGTTCTCATCCCTGACACAGGTGGCCCCTACTGCTGTGTCGTTCCCCTATCGGCTGGGGTTGGACCGCACAGTCTAAGCTAATTCCAGCTGGCTATTTTAAAGATAGCAGGGGTACGAGTCGGAGTGGCAGAGTGAGAAGTTTGGCAGGAAGGATGGTCACAGAACAGGTGGCTCAGGATGAGTCAGGGCGGAGCAGGTGACCCGGGGTGACTCGGATCGAAGCAGGTGACTGGGGAAGAGACGTGAGTTACTGATTAGAACTGGTGGGGAAGTTGTTTACTGAAACTAGAGGCAAAGGGGCAAAGAGAACCAGGAAGTTAAACTTTAAAATGGAGAATCAAGGAATAAGAGAGCTGAACCAACTCACGTGCTGATGCTTTGAAGAGAAACTCGGAGTTCACTGTATTTAACACAGTGAGCTGACATGGCCTCGCTGCACCCCAGTTGGCAACAGGGCAAGACTCTCTCCAGAAAAAAAAACAAAAACAAAAACACCAGCTGCAGCCCAGCCACCTTCACACATTCTCAAGACATCCTGAGGCTGTATCACAGCCAAATCCTTAACCTTGGCAAAATAAGCTTCTAAATTGATTGAGACCTATCTCGAATACTTTTTGGCTTACATGTCATTTGAAATAAATCTGTAACAGTAAATAAAGCATTTCCCTGAGTTCCGTGAGCCACTCTAGCAAATCGTTAGACCCAAGAAGGGGGTCCTGGGCATGGCCTATTTGTAGCCAGGTCAGACAGAAATTGTGGGTAACCTGTGGGTGACCATGGTCCAATGCCTGGCAGGTCAGCATGCCAATCCCAAGGGCCGAAGGGCTGTAGCAGAGAAGGGTTTTTTTTTTGTTTTTGTTTTTGTTTTTGTTTTTGTTTTTAAGACAGAGTCTTGCTCTGTCACCCAGGCTGGAGTGCAGTGGCATGGTCTCGGCTCACTGCAACCTCCGCCTCCTGAGTTCAAGTGATTCTCCTACCTCAGCCTCCTGAGTAGCTGGGATTACAGGTGCCTGCTACCACGCCCAGCCACGCCCAGCTAGTATTTGTATTTCTAGTAGAGATGGGGTTTCACTATGTTGGCCAGGATGAGGATGGTCTCAACCTCCTGACCTCGTGATCCGCCCGCCTTGGCCTCCCAAAGTGCTGGGATTACAGGCGTGAGCCACCGCGCCCAGGCTAAAATTCTTTTTTTTTTTTTTGAGACGGAGTCTCGCTCTGTCGCCCATTCTGGAGTGCAGTGGCGCAATCTCTGCTCACTGCAAGCTCCCCCTCCCGGGTTCACGCCATTCTCCTGCCTCAGCCTCCTGAGTAGCTGGGACTACAGGTACCCGGCACCACGCCCAGCTAATTCTTTTGTATTTTTAGTAGAGATGAGGTTTCACCGTGTTAACCAGGATGGTTTCAATCTCCTGACCTCGTGATCCACCCATCTTGGCCTCCCAAAGTGTTAGGATTATAGGCTTGAGCCACTGTGCCTGGCCTTTTCTTTACAGATGCATATATCCCCCCACAAAAGATGGCTTTGCAGGGACATTTCAAAATAGTTTTTGTTTTGGTTTTTGTTTTGTTTTGTTTTTTGAGACAGAGTCTTGCTCTGTCCCCCAGGCTGGAGTGCAGTGGTGCGATCTCGGCTCACTGCAAGCTCCGCCTCCCGGGTTTACGCCATTCTCCTGCCTCAGCCTCCGGAGTAGCTGGGACTACAGGCGCCCGCCACCTCGCCCGGCTAGTTTTTTGTATTTTTAGTAGAGACGGGGTTTCACCGTGTTAGCCAGGATGGTCTCGATCTCCTGACCTCGTGATCCGCCCGTCTCGGCCTCCCAAAGTGCTGGGATTACAGGCTTGAGCCACCGCGCCCGGCCAATTTTTTGTATTTTTAGTAGAGACGGGTTTCACCATGTTAGCCAGCATAGTCTGGATTTCCTGACCTTGTGATCCGCCCACCTCGGCCTCCCATAGTGCTGGGATTATAGGTGTGCGCCACCGTACCTGGCCTCTTTTTAGTTTTTTGTAGAGATGGGATCTCACTGTTTCCCAAGCTGGTCTCGAACTCCTGGGCGCAAATGATCCTCCCACCTGGGCCTCTCAAAGTGCTGGAATCCTAGGTGTGAGCCGTCGTGTCTAGCCTGAGAAAGGGGAACCCTTGTGCGGATGCATTAATTTCCTGCCACTGCTGTAACACGTTACCACAAACATGGTAGCTTAAAACAATGGAAATTGTTTATGTGTTTATGTCCTGTCTTTTCTTCTTGGCATGATGGCTGTGCCACTCCCTGCTGCCTCCATGGCCACGCTGTCCCCTCCTGTTTGCGTCCCTTCTGTGGAGCCCTCTTTTTTTTTTTTTTTTTTTTTCTTTTTTGAGACGGAGTCTCGCTCTGTCGCCCAGACTGGAGTGCAGTGGCCTGATCTCAGCTCATTGCAAGCTCCGCCTCCCGGGTTTACGCCATTCTCCTGCCTCAGCCTCCAGAGTAGCTGGGACTACAGGCGCCCGCCACCTCGCCCGGCTAGTTTTTTGTATTTTTTAGTAGAGACGGGGTTTCACCGTGTTAGCCAGGATGGTCTCGATCTGCTGACCTCATGATCCACTGTCTAGGCCTCCCAAAGTGCTGGAATTACAGGCTTGAGCCACCACGCCTGGCTTTTTTGTTTTTTCAGATAGAGTTTCGCTGTGTCACCCAGGCTGGAGTGCAATGGCGTGATCTCTGCCTCCCAGGTACGAGCAATTCTTGAGCCTCAGCCTCCCGAGTAGCTGGGATTCCAGGTCACCACGCTCGGCTGATTTTTATAGTTTTAGTAGAGACGGGGTTTCACCATGTGACCCAGGCTAGTCCCAAACTCCAGACCTCACACGATCTGCCCGTCTTGGCCTCCCAGTGCTGAGATGACAGGCATGAGCCCCAGCACCCGGCGAGCCCCTCTTATTGGAAAGACGTATAAGATCCCATTCAGGGCCCACCTGGATAATCTCCTCTCAGCACCCTTAACTGAATCACGTCATGTGCTACATGAGACGCAAAGGTTCCGGGAACTCGGACGTGGACATATCTTTGGGGAGCCACCACTGAGGAGGGGACAAGAGTGTACCGACACCTTGGAAGATAATTTAGCCACACTTAGTGACATTAGGAGTACTCCCGGGTAGACTGCCCAGAACAATTTCTCACATAGAAGAAGACCAGGTACCATGTGAACAGGAGGGTATCCGGAGATGGGGTGGGAGGAGGCCACGGACCGGGTACGTTCGGTGCTGAGGGACAGGAAGACACCCCCGAACAAGAATCCTTGCCACGGGCTCTGCTCCGGGGAAACTGACAGGAGACCAGGACCTAGAGCAAAGCCTGGGAACGGTGCCCAGCTCAGCCTGCATCCGAGTCCTGCCAGGGAACACGGCAACGAAGGGAGTGATGGCCCCAAGTGGATTTCACAGCACCGGGGAATCCGAGAGGTTCCGTCCAATCGCCGGATCCCGGCACCAGGAGCACCGGCCCTGGTTCTTTCCTCCAGGTCCCAAGGCCAGCAGGGTTTCTCCTTCCATGGTCCTTCTGTCTGTCCCCCAGGGCTCCCTCCTCCTTTCCCCCAGCACAGCAGGCTGCCCCAGCTCCCTGCCTCCTTCACCGGGTCCCCCCGCCGCACCCCTGTCCCCCCGGGTGGGAGGACTACTGGACGGCCAGAGGCCAAACCTACGCGTGTGACCTGCAGCGTATTTCACCGCAGTAGGTGAAACCTGAGAACCGCAGGGGCAAAGGTAGAACTTTTTTCTTTTTTTTTTTTCCTTTCATGTCTAGTCCTGCAGAGAGAACTTTTATTTACTAAGGGAAATCATTTTTCCCTCTCAAGCTCTGTTTGATTCAGCCAACTGAATCCAGACATTTCCAGTCAATGGCTACCATGGTTCTGGCTGGTTCATTCATTCATTCATTCATTCCGCGGATAACTCACTAAGCACTCACCACAGGTCAGGCACTGCTCCAGACACCAAGAATACAGCAGTGAACGCACAGGCAAATGTCCCTGCTCTCCTGGATCCACAAAAAGGCACAACCCAGGGAACAGGTTTCAGAGCCACATTACCCGAGCTTCCAAAAGGTTGAGAAATGCTGTGTAGCTAATATACCCCGAAATGCCTGCACCAAGTGAGCCCATCTGCGTAAATCTGCTCCAGCACACACACACACGTAAGCGGGTGTAAATGTGAGCGATTTCTGTAGCCCTGAAAGCCCATCGAAGAAGCTGAAATTTGTTTAAAAAAAAAAAAATTAACAGTGCTGGGGGCGGGGCGGGGAGTATTGGGCACGGTGGCTCAAGTCTGTAATCCCAGCACTTTGGGAGGCTGAGGTGGGCAGATCACCTGAGGTCAGGAGATGGAGACCAGCTCTGGCCAACATGGCAAAACCCCATCTCTACTAAAAATACAAAAAACGAGCCAGGCGTGGTGCTGCACGCCTGTAATCCCAGCTACCTGGGAGGCTGAGGCAGGAGAATCACTTGAACCCAGGAGGCAGAGCTTGCAGGGCTCAGGGGTGGGGCTGCCTGAATCGAGCCCAGCAAGGAATTCAGACTCGCCTGTGGGCAGAGGGGCACCAGAGTAGGGTCTTCATAACACAAGTGATTCGCGTTCTGCTTGGATCAGAGCTGTGGAGCTGTGGAGCGGCTGGGAGGGGCGGGACCCCTGGGGAACCTGTCAGCTGAACTCCTGCAGAGCCGAGATCGCGCCATTGCACTCCAGCCTGGGCAAAAAGAGCGAAACTCAGTCTGAAAAAAAAAAAAAAGTGTCAGACTACCTTGCTAAGAAGCTGAAGTTTCCCAAGCTGGCTTCAGATGGCAGCTGCGGCATCTAACCGACCATCCACGCACATGGGAATCCCAGGAGCCCAGCCCCACCTGGCTGCAGCCCCATGTCAGGAGACCTGGTCCAACCTGCTGCCCCGCCTCCCCACGCCCCTCCTGCTGGGTGGGGTGAGGGCTGAGAGCCCAGACGCCCCGGTGTGTGACTCTGCAGAGGAGTGACTGCAGGTCTGTCTGCCCTGCCTCAGACATCTCAGACACCAGTCAGTGCCCCACTGTCCCGGCCAAAGTGTGTCCTTTGTGCCCCAACACAAGCACAGCCCACTCTGCAGGTGGGGTCTGGGTTCAGGCATCCGACGTCCCTGGAGGGGTCCCCACAGGCTCAGCGCTGAGCCCTTCCCGGGGGCAGCCCTACACTGACACCCCCACTCCAGGGCCATGGCCGTGTCCCCTGAGGCACCAGCGTTTCCCGGCAGGGCCACCAGGGGGCGGCAGGCAGCCCGGGAGGCCGACTGACTCGGTGCCCCGCCTGGGTGGACACGATGCGCTGGGTCCCGCCTGACCCCCCGGCAGCTCTCTCTGCCCGGCTGGCCGTCGGTTCAGCCCTGTTGACAAACCTCCCCTGGTCTCCTGCTCCAGCGTCCACCCCGCCGCAGGCCCCTCTGCTGACCCCTGCTGCCGTCGCTTGGGTCCTGGCACAGCCTTCTTGCCTCTGCCCTCCCCCTCCCTGGCTGCCTCCCCCATGGGGCTTCACGCACCTGCACCGCCGGGACAGCCAGGTCTACACTGCACCGGGTCCCAGGCTCCTGGAGCCCAACAGGACCCAACCTGAGCTCCCCGCCCGACCCCCGGCCACCCAGACCTGCAGACCTGGCATCCCCCAGCCACCCAAACACTAAGCCAGGCGGTCACCCTGGACTCCCCCTGCCCTCCCGCTCCCTGCAAGTCTGAGTCCCAGGTACCCCTCCATCCACCTCTCTGCGCGGCCCTGTCCACACCACCGATCCCCCACACCCCACATTTCTGCAGGAGTTCGGCTGACAGGTTCCCCCAGGGGTCCCGCCCCTCCCAGCTGCTCCACAGCTCCGATCCAAGCAGAACGCGAATCACTTGTGTTACGAAGTCCCTACTCTGGTGCCCCTCTGCCCACAGGCGAGAGTCTGAATTCCTTGCTGGGCTCGATTCAGGCAGCCCCACCCCTGAGCCCTCAGCCTGGCCATTCTGAAGCATGCCCTGGCCCACTCTCTCTGACCACACCCTTCACCGCTGCGTCCCGGAAACTTCATGCCCACCTCAACGCCACCTCCTCCGGGAAGGCTGCCCGGACCTGTGAGGGTGCCGGGGCCTTTTTTACCGTCCTCACAATAGTGTAGCTCTGGCTCTGCAGCAACCCCCACCTTGCTGACCATCTCCCCAGCGGCCTGTCAGCTCAGAACGGAGGTGGTGGCAGGAACGGATCCTCCTTTACCCCAGCACGGTGCTGGCCCAGCATGAACACACATTCGGGGAGCCTCTGTTGTCTTGAAAAGAACAGAGAGTAAACATGAAGTTGTGCCTGGTGTGATAGCTCATGTCTGTAATCCCAGCACTTTGGGAGGCCGAGGCAGGTGGATCACCTGAGGTTAGGAGTTCGAGACCAGCCTGGCCAACATGGTGACACCCCGTCTTTACAGAAATATAAAAATTAGGCCGGGCGCGGTGCTCATGCCTTTAATCCCAGCACTTTGGGAGGCCGAGGCGGGTGGATCAAGAGGTCAGGAGATCGAGACCATCCTGGCTAACATGGTGAAACCCCGTCTCTACTAAAAATACAAACAATTAGCCGGGTGTGGTGGCAGGTGCCTGTAGTCCCAGCTACTCGGGAGGCTGAGGCAGGAGAATGGCGTGAACCCTGGAGGTGGAGCTTGCAGTGAGCCGAGATCACGCCACTGCACTCCAGCCTGGCAGACAGAGCAAGACTCCATTTCAAAAAAAAAAAAAAAAACTAAAACAATAATAAAAATGTTGAATTATAGAGTGGGCCAGGCACAGTGGCTCATGCTGCAATCCCAGCACTTTGGGAAGCCGAAGTGGGACGATCGCTTGAGCCCAGGAGTTTGAGACCAGCCTGGGCAACATGGTAAAACCCAGTCTCTACAAAAGGTACAAAAATTAGCGGGGTGTAGATTAGTAGAGTGTGATGGTTCACACCTGTAGTCCCAGCTACTTGGGAGGCTGAGGTGGGAGGATCGCTCGAGACTGGGGGGTTCAAGGCTCCAGTGAGCCAGGATTACACCACTGCATTCTAGCCTGGGAGGCAGAGTGAGACTGTCTTAAAATTAAATCAAATTATATTAAATTAGCCATGCATAGTGGCTCACACCTCTAATCCCAGCACTTTGGGAGGCCGAGACAGGAGGGTCCCTTGGGCCCAGGAATTTGAGACCAGCCGGGGCAACACAGGGAGACCCTGTCTCTAAATCTATTACTTATTTATTTTTGAGACGGAATCTCTGTCACCCAGGCTGGAGTGCAGTGGTGTGATCTCAGCTTACTGCAACCTCCACCCAGCGGGTTCAAGCAATTCTCCTGCCTCAGCCTCCTGAGTAGCTGGGATTACAGATGCCCGCCACCACACCTGGCTAAGTTTTGTATTTTCAGTAGAGATGGGTTTTCATCATGTTGGTCAGGCTGGTCTCGAACTCCTGAGCTCAAGTGATCCACCCACCTTGGCTTCCCAAAGTGCTGGGATTACAGGCGTGAGCCACTGTGTCTGGCCAAGGGCTGCAATTTAGAGGATGCTGGAAAGAGCCACTGGGGTGGCTGGGGTGGGAGGGCGGGGCATGCGGGTGGGACACTGCTCCGGGAAAGGCACGGAGGCAGGAAGCAGCACTGGTGTGCAGGAGTGAGGCTGGAGCAGGGACGACGTGGAGGGAACACAGCACGGGCAGGCCACTCCTGCCCCGTCCAAGGGCTCCTGGTCTCAGCAGCATCTATCAGAGGCAGAACTGGCTGCAGTCGGGGAGAGAGAGGAGGGTATCTGACCCGCCCACATGCACCAGGACAAGAATGCTGCGCGCAGGGCCAGGTGGGAGGAGGGAAGGTCACGCCCCACGCACCCCGGTCTGTGGGCTTTTCCGTCTGTTTCAGAGGGTTGGGGGCCAAAAAGCCCCTGGCTCCTGGCTGGACTCTCCCTGCCCAGGTTTCCTGGGGCGCTCTCTTTATTCTCTGCAGTGCTCACGCCAGTCATTCCAACTGTGCCGGCCATGAGCAGGACTGGAGACCCACCTGTCACCCCAATGTGGTCCCGGCCTCTGTCTTTGCTGACAGAGGTGATCAATTTGGGGATGCGCAGTGACAGGCATTCAATGAGGCCCACCTCTTTGGGAGCGCAGAAAATCAAAGCTGTAGGTCATGGCACAGGGAAACGGAAACGGCCCCAGACTTTGCTCCTCCCCGCACCACTCTTCTAGCGGATGAGGACCTGCGAGCCTGGTGGCCACCACCGAGGAAGCAGCACAGACAGGAGGGAGAGAGTGGGCTTTGCACCTTCTCCCCACCCAGCCTCCCAGCCTGGGGAATTTGAGACGAGAAGACACCAAGACACCCCTCTCCTCTGTGGGGCCAGTCAGAGGCTGAGGGCCCAGGCCTCTGTGGTTAGGGGGTTCCCTCAGGCAGCTCGGGAGAAGCCCTGCAGAACACGGTAGGATCGGGTCACAGTCTCTGAGCAGTATCTTCTGAAACCCTCATCCTGGCTGGTTGAGCTGCAGGGGAAACCCCCGAGAGTCAAGGACATGTCCTCAATTGGAGGAGGAAGTGGGGTACATCCGGGCTGGCTGGAGGTGCAGGAACCAGAGTGATTTTTCCTTTGCCTTTTTTTTTTTTTTTTTTTTCTTGAGACGAGTCTCGCTCTGTCTCCCAGGCTGGAGTGCAGTTGTGCAATCTCAGCTCACTGCAAGCTCCAACTCCCGGGCTCACGCCATTCGCCTGCCTCAGCCTCCTGAGTAGCTGGGACCACAGACGCCCGCCACCACGCCTAGCTAATTTTTTGTATTTTTGTATATTTAGTTTCACCATGTTAGCCAGGATGGTCTCGATCTCCTGACCTTGTGATCTGCCTGCCTCGGCCTCCCAAAGTGCTGGGATTACAAGTGTGAGCCACTGCGCCCAGCCTTGTTTTGGTTTTTTCGAGACACTGTCTCGCTCTGTCGCTCAGGCTGGAGTGCAATGGCATGATCTCGGCTCACTGCAACCTCCACCTCCTGGGTTCAAGTGATTCTCCTGCCTCAGCCTCCTGAGTAGCTGGGATTACAGATGCCCGCCACCATGCTCAGCTAACTTTTGTATTTTTAATAGAGACGGGGTTCTACCATGTTGGCCAGGCTGGTCTTGAACTCCTGACCGCAGGTGATCCGCCCACCTTGGCCTCCCAAAGTGCTGGGATTATAGGCTCACGCCTATAATC
>NC_045450.1:1595561-1684949 GCF_002776525.5 Piliocolobus tephrosceles | reverse complement strand
GTAGAATGATGCGCACTGAGGGCCTGGCCTCTCCCTGCTGGGCCCCTGACCACAGTGAACACGGAAGCCCACCTGGCTGGGAAAGGGCCTCTGACACCACCACCCTCAGGCGGGTGGGAGGCCTGGCCAAGGTACAGGGCGCCACCCTCCCTGCCATCCAAGCCTCACTGCAGCAGGGGCTGTCCTGCCTGCTGGGCTCTGGCACATGAGTGGCCTTTCTTTGGGAGCTTGCAGGCATGGCCTCTCAGAAGCCGCCCCCAACTTCCCTCTGAGGAACCAAGCAAGGAAAGGCAGGGCCCTTGCAGAGCTCATGGGGTCAGAGCCCAGGGACTCTGGCCAGGGACCCTGCCTATCCCGGAGCTGGAGGACCCTGAAGACACTGCCAGAACGTGTTCCTTGCCCACACGGGCCCTGGGGTAGAAGCGCCCCATCAAGAGATGGGCTCTGGGTGGGAGGGCCTTGGCCCAGGTCTGGCCTCATGCCTGAGATGCTGGTCTCCAGAGCCCGCACCAGCAGCTCCGGGAGTCCCGCTGCCAGGTGTGCACAGGTGGAGCCGGCTGAACCAGGTGACCGCCCGGTGCCACGTTGGAGTTTTCTCAGGCCTCCATGCTGCTGCAGCATCTGTGAGGCGTCCAGGGTGGGGTGGTGACAAAGAAGTGGGCCCAAGACACCATGCCTGGCCAGTGTGGGCAAGGAACATGTTCTGGCAGTGTCTTCAGGGTCCTTCAGCTCCAGGATAGGCAGGGTCCCTGGCCAGAGTCCCCGGGCTCTGACCCCACGAGCTCTCCAAGGGCCCTGCCTTTCCTTGCTTGGTTCCTCAGAGGGAAGTTGGGGGTGGATCCTGGGAGGCCGTGCCTGCAATTTCTAAGGCTGCCACCAGAGGGTGGTAGCACAGGGCCCTGCGCGGTGCTCCGGAGTGTGGAACAGGAGCGGGCGGGTGTCTGACTCTGCCATGGCCTCACCTGTGTGCTTCAGCGGCTTTGGTGCCTGCGTATCCAGAACGTGGTGTTTTCCCCCGCCCTGAGGAGGAAAAGCTACCCTCCCTGGTTGCCAGACCCTTTCCAGCACGAAGTCCTGAGAATGTGAAAAGAGCCAGGCTTGAAAAATGGCTCTTCTCAGCTTTACACAAGCAGCCCCGGTGCCCTAGCAGCCTCCTCAAGCTCTGATCCCGTCTGGGCAGGGGGTCTTGTGTCCCGACACATCGCCAGGAGGTGTTCCTGCACCTGCGCCATCCCCTCACTGTCCCCGGAGCACGGCAGCTGTCTGCACTCGGGTCCGAGGGCAGACGCCAGGGTGGCCCCTTCGGAGTGAGGTCTGGGGCTCAGGTGTGGGGAGGGTGGGCGGCCCTCTCTCTTAGTAGGAGGGACTCACACAAGAACGGGCTTCCAACCCCGAGCTCTGGAAAGGTAAACTGGGTCACTAGAGGGGCCGGAGTTCTGGCTGGGTGGCCACAGTTCCTACCCCACCAGCTGGGACTGAAGCTGACCTGCTGTGAATTGAGATTGACTCACCGAGGTCCCCAGCTGCACCCAAGGTGGGCACTGCTGTTGTCCCCATTTTACAGAAGAGGGAAACTGAGGCGCGGGCAGTGGAGGGTCGCCTTCGGGCAGGGGTGAGCAGGGTGCTGGGACTTCGATCCAGGTCAGCCTGTCTTCAGCCTCAGAACAAGCTGGAGAATGAAAGCGTCGGTCACTGAGTGGGTCTTCACTCGGCACGTTCATTCTGTGACTCTGCACTGAACGTTTGTGGAGGGGACGGTCCTAGCGACTATCCTATCCTGGGGAAATGGAGGCCCGGGGCTGGTTTGAGACTCAGCTTGTTGCTCCGTGGCCCTGGAAAAGCCCTTTCCCATCTCCGGACTTCAGTCTCGCTACCTAGAAAAGAGTGGGGAGAGGTCTCCAACGTCGCTTCCGCCCCGACAGACTGCAGTGTTGGTTTGAGGGCTGGTGCCCTCGTGGGAGCCGAGCAGCAGCTGCCCCTCCCAACTTCCTGTTTACTGGGGTTGCAAAGCCTGTCCCTTCACTCAAAACCAGTGTGATCACCATGGCAACCGGCCCGTGTTTGTTCCAACAGGTGGGCAGAACCTGGTGCAAGACTGCAGAGGCAGGGGCAACGCTCCCAGACCCTGGCTCCAGACCCACCAGCCCCTCAGGAGGGATGCTGCTGCAGAGGGGGCTCAGGGCCCAGGCCCAGGCCCCCTCCCCTGCTTCCCCGTCCCAGGCAGTCCCTGCATTTCCTGCAAGCTCCCTGCCCTCCCCCACCGGCCTGGCTGTGCTGGGTCAGGATTGGGCAGAGCCTGGGGCCTAGCGTCTGGAAGGAGAGCCCACCCAGTGGTCCTGCCCCTCATCCTGCACAGACAGGGGTGGGGCGGGCATGGACGGGAGTGAGTTGGGATCCAGAAGTCAAAACAGTTGTTGGCAGACGGGCCCCCTCCCTTTGAGGAGCTGTGTTCTGGAAGCCCGTCTCGCCTTGGGCTGCCCTGGTGCCTTTCCGCGTGAAAACTCCAAAGTCTGACACCCCGCACCCCCCGTCCCCAAAGGGTTGCGGGTGTCCAGCTGTATTCGGCCAAACGCGGGTGGGGCTGGGGCACTGCGCTCTTGGCAAGTCCGAGAGCCTCAGGACCCCCCAGGGCCGTGCTTAGCACAGACTTCTCCAAGTGTGGTCCCCAGACCTGCGGCAGCAGACTGGAGTTGGGAAGTGCAGGCACTGGCTGGTGAGGGGGCCGTGCCTGTGATCTCAGCGATTTAGGAGGCCGGGAAGGGGGACCCCTTGAGCCCGGGAGATGGAGACCAGCCTGGGCAGCATAGGGAGACCCCCATCTCCACAAAATAAACCCCCCTCCAAAAAAAATAGCCTGCGGATGGTCCCAGCTACTGCGGAGGCTCAAGAGGGAGGATCGCTTGAGCTGGAGAGTTCGAGGCTGCAGTGAGCTGAGATGGCGCCACTGCGCTCCATCCTGGTTGAGAGCTTTGAGAGCTTTTTTGAGACCCTGTCTGGAAAGAAGGGAAAAAATGCAGATCGCGCCCCCGCCCAGACTTTGGGAACCAGCGGGTTGGGGATGGGACCCATCAATGGCTTAACAAACTCTGCTGGAGACCGCGGGCCCGCTGGGGTTCCAGGTCACCGCGGCGGAGGGAGAGTGGGGAGCCGCCCGGGAGGGGCTGCCCGGATCCAGTTCAGACCCCAGGGGCTCCGGCCGGCTGTGACCCGACAAGCGCCAACTGGGCCCTCACCAGAGCCTCAGGAACGATCGCCCCGCAGGCCGTCCGCGTGGCCGTGGGGCGTCCCGAGTGGATTCCTGCAGGACGCACACCTGCTCCGAGAAGAGAGCCGCGGGGCCCTGGAGGAGTCCCTGAGCCAGGCCCTTCCAGAAAGGTCTGCGCCGCTGCCGGTCTTGGTGACTCTGGCTTCCCTGGGGTCCGCGGAGGAGACCCTGCCGACCAACCCCTCCCAGACCCCACGTGCCACGGGGAGGGCGCGCGCGGCCAGGCGGGGTCCCGAGGCACCCAAGCCCGCTCCCCGTCCCGCAGACACCTGTGAGTTGACTGACAGCCCCGCACCCCGGGGTAGGGGGCTGCGGCGCGGATCAAGGCACAGGGACCCCGGCCCGGTCCCCCAAGGCGCAGTGGGCGCGGGGGGCGGGGCGAGCCCGGGGTCGTGGGCGGGGCGAGCGCGGTCAGGCCCCGCCCCGTCAAGCCCGGCCCCGCCCCCAGTAAGGCCCCGCCCCCACAGCGGCGTCCGCCGCGCAGTTGCTCAGTCGTCGGCGCGCGCGGCCGGGAACAGTCGCTGAACCTCGGCGTTCCCGAGCTGGTGCCCGAGCGCAGCGCCCCCGGAGCCCCTCTCCCCGCGCCGGCCCACGGTGAGTGCCGCAGGCTGCAGCCGGTGCTGTTGGGCCGCCGTCGGGGCTCGGCCCCGCGCCCCCACCCGGACGGACCGACGGCCGCCGCCCCCTTGGCCCGCGTCCCCCAGGAGTCACGGGGGTGGCCTCCGAGGCGGGGGGCAGTGGGAAGGTCTCGACGCCCCCTCGGCCCTGGGGAAACTGAGGCCGCGCATGCTCGGAGGGGCGGGGTCTCGGGGGCATTTCTCCGAGCGCGCAGGAGCAGGTGCGGCGGTGGGGTCCGCACTGCGGAGCGGACGGGGATGGTATCGGGGCGCTGGCGACGGCCTCCCCCGCACTTGGGCCGCCAAGCGAGGCTTCGACCCCCGCGCTCGCCTCCCCAGGGGAGCAGACGGGCCCGGGGCCTCCCAGCACCCCTCCCGGGCGGGCTGCGCCCCCCCAGCGCCCTCGTCTCTTCCGTCCTCCCGCAGGTCCTCGTGGGGCCCTTTAGGCCCCCCGAAATCCCTGCGAGTGCAAAGTCGCCCCTCCTTCAGCCCCACTCCGCAAAGGGCTGTGGGCTCTTAGCCTGGGCTGGGGTCTCCTGGGGAGAAGTTTTAAATGACACACTAGGCCCGCCCCCAGACCCCCCCGGACCTCCCGCCCCCTCCAAGGGGAGAGACCCCCATAGAACTGAGGGTGCGGCTCCCGCGGGCGCCCGAAGTCCCGGGAAAGGGGGTGCCGCGAGGCGGGGCAGGGAGGGGGTCGGTGAGCAGAGGGAGGAGAGAGCGCTGCGCAGACACAGGAGAGGGGAGGAGGAAGGCGCCGCGGGCTCCGGTCTCCTGCCCGCCTGCTGGGCGCCAGCAGCTGGGCCTTGGCAGCTGGTCTCAGACTTCAGGTAGCCTAAGGCCACCGGCAGCACTTGTTAGAATGCAGATTCCCGGGATTCGACTGGAATGAGACCCCGGACAGCAGCGTTTGTAGCGGGCCCGCCAGGTAACCTGCACCTGGGGCGCTGCCATCAGCCGCGCGGGGGCCGTCTGGAGGAGTCAGTCAGACCAGGGAGAGATTGTCACGGGAAACCCCCAGGGCCTGGTGAAGGGGAGTCGGGGGCGCTGAGGGAGGAAGAGCGGGGAAGCTGGAGAGAAGACCAGGAGGGCGGCTTGCAGAGCCAGCCTGTGGGGCAGACGTCCCGCCACCTCCCCTGACAGGCACACACCCAGGGCACCAACAGCCACGCCCCCGCCCCAAATGTGGTAAGAAGGATGCCCCCAGCACGGTGAAGGCGTTTGTTCCCAGACATCCTGCAATGGGGAGAAAGGCTGACCCAGCCTCTGCTCTGCTGCCCCCAAACTCAGCTACCTCACTGTTCCCCCACCCCCAGCCCCCACATGGCCTGGCAGGAGATGGCTTGGCTTCACAGTCCCAGGTTCACATCTGGGCTCTGGGCAAGTCGCCCCTGCCCTGGGCTGTGAAATGAGACGTGCCATCCTCCTTGCAAAATATCATTCCCCATTCA
The DNA here is from genome assembly GCF_002776525.5 of Piliocolobus tephrosceles. Taxonomy (NCBI): domain Eukaryota; kingdom Metazoa; phylum Chordata; class Mammalia; order Primates; family Cercopithecidae; genus Piliocolobus; species Piliocolobus tephrosceles. Next base: position 1,679,616 of record NC_045450.1, on the reverse strand, counting down.
GCCAGGGCCTGGGGGACAGCCAGGGCGCAAGGTGGGACGGGCAGGTGTGGCTCGGCCCCCGTGCCATAAGGCAGGAACCCCTTGGCAGTCCTCCCTCTGCTCACTGGATACATGGGAGTGTGGTCCTGGCATCAGGCATGAGCAGAGTCTGGGCTCATCCTGCCTCATGCTACTGTCCCAGGGTGAGAGCCTGGCAAGGAGTTACACCACATCTGGACGCACAGGAAAGCCGGGGGCCCCCTGCACCTGGCTCACTCCTGCCCCGTAAGTGCCGAGAGCTACCCAGGCAGTCAGTGCTTCCTGCACTGGTCACAGACACAGACAGATGCGTATGTCCACTATTCACAGCAGCTCTGGCCTCTGTGGCAGGTGGCTCCCAGGGCCCACGCAGTTGGGTGCAGCCAGGCTATCAGCTGCCCAGGCAGCCGGGGGTTTCCAGGGGAACCAAAGGGGTTTCTGCGCACCCAGGATGAGCCAAGTCTTTTGTACACCTGTGCCAAGACGCCATTATTGCACCCATCCTAGCAACGGGCAGCGGGAGGGGCAGGAGCTGTGGTTGGGGTCAGGGTGGCTGGCCTAGCTGGCTGTCCCAGGACCTTAGCACTGGGGACACCAGAGAGACCTGGATGACCGTCTCCGGCCCACTTGCTGGCTCTGGGACCTTGGATAGGCTCTCAGCCCTGCGCCTTTGTTTACCCACCTGAGATGCAGGGAGCAAAGGGCACCCCTCTCAGGCCGTTCTGGGGATGAGGAGGTGAGTGTGGAGAGAAAAATGCAGGGAGGGCACTGAGCCCCCTCTTTCTGCCTGGAACATCTTGTTCTCACAAAGACACCCCCTCCCCAGCCCTGCAGCTCAGGCCACTTAGCTCCTGCGTCACGTTTGTCTCCAGGACTGCGAGCCCCCATCGCCCCTGTCACACGCACATTGCGGCCGGCGGTTGCCCTGGCAACAGCTCCAGCAGCGGCTGCTCTGCTGGCTTTGGGGGGCTGCAGGGGGAGCAGCCTGTTCCACCCAGCAAGGGAGGGGAAGCGGGGTCTGCGACTCCCAGGTCCCTGGGGATTTCACGACTGGCTGTGGGGGTGACAGCTTCCAGAAGCATTGTACCCAGCCCGCTGAGCCCCCTGTCTTTTGTGGGGAGGCTCACAGGGGAAGGCACTGACAGGTTCGAAGGAGTAAGGCCCCCCCAAGCATTACCTCTCATAGGGTGGGAGCCGCAAACCCTCCTTCCTGTCCTCAGCTCTAGGGTCTGGTCCCATGAGAGCCTGCACCCAGGGCTTGGGAGCTTGCAGGGACCCTGGAATCAGGTTGAGACGTCCAGGAATGGTGTCTGAGCTAGTGTGGGTATAGATTGGGGCTGGTGACCCTGAACCCCCACAGACACAGCAGGGGCCCGGGAGCTGGCTCTACAAGGTCCATTTGGAACCCACCACTGGCACGGTGTGCCCGGGCCCCCGTGCTGCTCACTGAGCTTATGAGTCTAGTGCAGCCAAAGGGAACTGGCCTGGACATGCAGGGGAGGGGTGGGCTAGCCTGGCCCTTGCCGCCAACTGTCTGTGGGAGCCTGGGTGAGCAATAGAACCTGCTGAGTCTTCGTTTCCTCTCCTGTTCCATGAGAATGACCATGCCCCCTGCAAGGGCCAGTGTGCCCAGCCCGGAGGCACCCTCCGCAGATGGATGAGAGAGCACTGGCAAGGGAAGGGGACCCAGATAGCAAGGCTAGGACCCCGGGGGGCTGGGGGAGTGCAGTGTCCTAGAAATCAGAGACCAGCAAGGTTGGGACAGGAGCCCAAGAGTGGATACCTCTCTTGTGGTGGGGCAGAGGTGGCCTGACTGGGACAGTTTTCATGGAGGGGGGAGGGGACCTCCCTGGGGCTGCTGGGGGGCCACGCAGAGGCAGTGCAGAGGTGGAGGGTCTGCATCTGTACCAGTGCGGAGGAAGAGGGTCTCGGGAGGCTGCGGTGTCTTAGCCATCATCCTGCCCCTGTTGAAGGGGTATGCAGGTCGGTACCACCCGGCCTTCCTCCCTGACACAGGTGGGCTCGGCGGCGGTGGCTCACGCCTGTAATCGCAGCACTTTGAGAGGACGAGGCAGGTGGATCACCTGAGGTCAGGAGTTCAAGACCAGCCTGGCCAACATGGTGACACCCCGTCTCTACTGAAAGTACAAAAAAATTAACCAGGCATGGTGGTGGGCGTCTGCAATCCCAGCTACTCGGGAGGCTGAGGCAGGGAGAATCACTGGAACCTGGAGGTGGACGTTGCAGTGAGCTGAGATGGTGCCACTGCTCTCCAGCCTGGGCGACAGACTGAGACTCCATCTCAACAAAACAAAACAAAAAGTGGGTGGGGCCTTCCGGGCAGGGGTCTGCCTGAGCCCAGGCTCCAGGCCTCGGCAGAGGGCAGCTGTGTCCCAGTGGTGACATCTGGGCTGCTGCTGCTGCTACAAGCAGGAGAAGGCTGACAGGATGGCTTGGTTGCCATAGCAACACGAGGGGAAATGACTCCGGGTGGACTGGGAGGGAGCTGTAGCCCCCACGCCCGGCATTTTCCAGCGGGGCCCGGCTCACTTCATGTTTTCGTTTGATCCAACTGTGGGGAGCAGGCCCTGCTTTGTGGGGGCACTGCCGCCCCCTTCCACTGTCCACCTCAGGTTTGCTGACCAGTTCCGGGGGTGAGCAGGGGGCACTGACCTCCGCTGTAGTTGGTGAGTGTGGACCCCCAGGCCGACCCCTCCAGGGTCTCCTGGCCATGTGAGCACTGCCTGCCCCACCTGGGCATGAGTGCTACAGCCCAGGCCACCGGTCCCTCCTCTGTCAAGGTGATGAAGACCCACAGGCCTTTCGTACCCAGACTCCTCTGTGGTCCGGGATGTCAGGGTTCTGGAGAGTTTTTATCTCCTGCATAGGAGAGCTGGGTACCTGGCATCTGTCCTGGCCCCAGAGTGGGCACAGGGGCTGGGGGAGCTGAGCGCTGTGATCCAGATCTCGGTCCTTTTGGTGCAGCCCCAGGAGACAGGTGCCTCCCACTGTGCTGTCATGGGGAGGGGTGTTGGGGGGGCGAGTGCAGCAACCACCTCCCTCTCCAGTGAGACCCCAGAAGCCCCCGGATGGACCCCCAGCTCCAGGCGGGCACCAGCCCCGCCTTTGATGGCATCCGCTACCTCCTCCCTGAAGCCGCCCTGTAGGGCATGCAGGGACTTAGCTGGTCACCCAGCAGGGGTGTGGACAGGAGCCCTCACAGCCTGGCCAGGTGCCCAGTGCCATCCAGGCTGTGGGTGAGCTCCCAGGCCTCTGCCCCACCCCTTCCCGCCCACCCCCCGCCTGCCATGGCCTCTGTGGTGCACGGAGGATGGAGTGGATGACCTGAGGCTGCGGGCCGTGCTCTCTGCCGTAGGTCACCCGCCATGTCGACCTTGCTGGACATTAAGAGCAGCGTGCTCAGGCAGGTGCAGGTGTGCCCGTCCTTCCGCCGCAGGACTGAGCAGGAACCAGGGAGTGCCAGCGCCGACCCACAGGAGCCTGCCATGGGGGCCTGGTGGGTGCCCAGGGGCCCAGCCCCACACGCTCACAGGGTCATTCCCCACCAGACTTCACGCACGGCCACCCTGGCCCCAGCCCACCGAGGTGCAAAGGAGGGTCTGCATTTAGCCGTGCCACACTGTGGAGGTCACTTGGCCCTGTCTGCCCCTGGAGTTGAGGGTCCCAAGCAGGGGCCAGCGTGCTGAGAGCCGCGAGCTGACCCAGCCCTTCCTCCAGGAAACCCGGGGCCGGCGTGGAGTTCTTTGCCCACATGCGCCTCATGCTGAAGAAGGGGGAAGGCAGACAGGGCCTGCCGTGCCCCGAGGTGAGGGTGCCGCCCCCAGGTCCCGGTACTGCAGCCCAGCACAGAGCTTTCCCCTCCTCGCTCTCCTTCCCCCTCCCCGCTCCCCTCGCTCCCACCTCCTGGGGCACCACTTGTCCTCCCAGCCGCAGGCCTAGGACTCTCCCTGTGATCAAGGCCCTCACGCTGGGCCCCTGGGCCCCACACACAGGTCCCCCTGCGCAGTGGCTCGCCAGCACCCCCGGAGCCTGTGGATCCCAGCCGTGGCCTGAGAGCCCTGGCCCCGGAGGAGGTAAAACTGGGGGCCGGAACCAGGGGGAGTCGTCTGCAGTGGCTGCTCTCTCAGTCGTTTATAGGCAGATACTGTGTGCACAGGGTCTGGTGATGGTGGAGAGCCAGGGTGGGTGGGTGGGTGAGGAGCGGAGGGGCTCCCAGTGCAGGGCGGCAGAGGTGGGGCCTGGGCTTGGCAGGCAGGAGGGGCTGCTGAGGGCTGAGGGCCTGGGACGTGGCACTGTGGCCGCCCTTCCCCCACCTGCAGGTGGACATGCTCTACGAGGAGGCCCTGTACACAGTGCTTTACCGAGCGGGGACCATGGGCCCTGACCAGGTGGATGACGAGGAGGCCCTGCTCAGCTACCTCCAGCAGGTCAGCCCACCCTGACCCCGACCTGGACCCCGACAGCTTCCCCACCTCAACCCCTTCCCCACCCACTGACACCATGATCACCCAAACAGCAGGACCTCCCTGATCCATGCACAACACACAGAGACGGCTGCAGGTGCACAGACACACACGCACACGGCTGCAGGTGCACAACACACAGACGTGCGCACAGGCTGCAGGTGCACACAGACACGCACGCGCACAGGCTGCAGGTGCACCCCGAAGGACGCACCTGGCTTTCACCTGAGTGTGCTCTGGACTCCCCCGTCCCCCTGTGGCCCCCGCTCCCGCGCATGCACTCGTGTGCCCCTCATCACGCCGACCATCTCCGGGCATGCCCGGGCCCCTTGGCACAAGCCCTCCGCCGCTCCTTCCCAGGCTTCCCCCAACCCTGCACCCGTGAGGACTGAAGTTGGGTGTCTGTGACTGGGGTTGAGCCCGAGGTCACAGCATGGTGGCAGCCTCGCTTCAGGGGTTGCCCAGGTCCTGCCAACCCACCCGCCCTCCACAGGTGTTTGGCACCAGCACCGAGGAGCACACCAAGGCCGTTGAGCGAGTGAGGAAGGCCAAGGTGAGGCCGCCGCTGCCTGGGCAGACCCTGCCCAGCACGTGCCTGTGTGGTGGGGGCACAGGGCAAGGCCCTGTCACCTCCATGCTAAGCAGGGTGTCTGGGGGGCAGCTCAGCCTCACCAGGCCTCCCACACCCCTCTGTCCACAGCCCCCCACGTATGCCCTGAAAGTCTCTGTCATGCGTGCCAAGAACCTTCTGGCCAAGGACCCCAATGGTGCGTGGGGACCCAGCAGACCTCGGCTGCACCCAGGCCTGGCAGCCGTGGAGGGCAGAGGGCGTGGGGCTGGGGCTGAGGCGCCTACCGTTCCCAGGCTTCAGTGACCCATACTGCATGCTGGGCATCCTGCCTGCCTCGGACGCCACGCGGGAGCCCCGTGCGCAGAAAGAGCAGCGCTTCGGCTTCCGCAAGGGCAGCAAGCGCAGTGGCCCCCTGCCCGCCAAGTGCATCCAGGTCACCGAGGTGAAGAGCAGCACCCTGAACCCCGTCTGGAAGGAGCACTTCCTCTTGTGAGGCCCTCGCCCGTCTGGGTGTGGGATGGGGGCTCTGCCTGGGGTCCAGAGTTGGGCTGTGCCTGGAGGGTGGTGGCTCACAGCAGCTCCCGGTCTCTGTGGGGCCCTGTGCCCACTTTCCAGAGGAGAAAACTGAGGCCCAGAGATGGGCGTTGTGCCACCAGGGCCACACGGCTGGCGACACGTGGCGGGATTGGGATTTGGACCTGAACAGCCTGTGTGGAGAGCCGGAGCTTGTGGCCTGCTCCCTGCTGCTTCTGAACTCCCTGACCCCGGCCTGGGCACAGCCTCGCCGGGGACCCTCACGGGCGTCTCTCTGTTCTCCTTGTAGTGAGATTGAGGACGTGAGCACGGACCAGCTGCATGTAGACATCTGGTACGGGCCCCTGCGCCGTGCAGGGCGGGGGGAATGGGCACCTTCTGGGAGGGAGCAGGAGGAACTCAGGGCTGGGCTGGGGGCTCCAGACAAGCCAGGTCCTCCCCTCTCCCCACCAGGGATCATGACGACGATGTGTCCCTGGTAGAAGCATGCAGGAAGCTGAACGAAGTCATCGGCCTGAAGGGCATGGGCAGGTATGACTGCTGGGACCTTTCTACCCCTCACCTGTGCCCTCAGCTTGGTCATGGGGACCAGCGGGCGGTGGCTCCCCAGGAGCCTCAGCGTGATGCCCACCACCGCGCTGGCCAGGTACTTCAAACAGATCGTCAAGTCAGCCCGTGCAAATGGGACAGCAGGACCCACTGAGGACCACACCGATGACTTCCTGGGGTGCCTCAACATACCTGTCCGGGTGAGCAGGTGTGGGGTGGGGCTGGTGACGCTTAGGGAAAGGCCTGGGGGGTGTCCCAGTCTTCAAGGGTCAGGGCATTGCCTGGAGGAGCTCCTGCTCTTGGACCTCTGCTGAGTGCTCACCGTTGCCTGTCACCCTCGTTCCCGGGAGAAGGGCAGCCCAGGCCGTGTGGTCTCTGCAGGGTCTCAGGGAGTCAGTGTGGAAGGAGAGGGGGAGGAGTCTGGTGAGCCTCACCCCCATGCTACCCCCAGGAGGTGCCTGTGGCTGGCGTCGACCGCTGGTTCAAGCTGGAGCCACGCTCCAGTGCCTCGCGTGTGGAGGGAGACTGCCACCTGGTTCTCAAGCTGATCACTACGCAGGTGGGGAAAGTGGGCGTCTCCGTCCTCCACCCCCGCTCTCGGGGCTGGGGCAGAGCTGGTGACCCGGGGGGCTCTGCGTTGCAGCGAGACACCGCCATGAGCCAGCGCGGACGATCCGGCTTCCCGTCCCACCTGCTGCTGCTCAGCCATCTGCTGCGGTTCGAACACCCAGCAGAGGAGGTAGTGGGTGCTCATGGGATTGGGACAGCCCGGCAGGGGGCCCGAGGAGGGGATGTGGGGCTGTCCCTCCTCCACCCATGCCAGACCTCCTCCCCCAGCCCAACTCCAGCAACTGGCGAGGAGAGCTCAGCACACCAGCCGCCACCATCCTCTGCCTGCACGGAGCCCAGAGCAACCTGTCACCCTTGCAGCTGGCCGTGCTGTGAGTGGGTGGAGCTACGAGTGGGTGGGGAATGTGGGCGGGGCGTGGGTGGGTGGGGCATTGGGGACCATGCGGTGAGTGGATGTGGTGGTTGGGAGGGTGGGGCAGGGAAAGGGGCGGTGCTATGAGTAGGTGCGGCAGCGCTGATTGGGTGGGCAGGGAAAGAGGCGGTGCTATGAGTAGGTGGGGCAGCGAGAGGGGCGGTACTATGAGTAGGTGTGGCAGCGCTAATTGGAGGGCAGGGAAAGGGGCGGTAGGGAAAGGGGCGGTGCTATGAGTAGGCACGGCAGTGCTGATTGGGTGGGGCCGAGAAAGGGGTAGTGCTGTAGGTGGAGCTGAGTGGGCGTGGCAGCGGCGGGGTCCATATCCCTTGACCATGGGCTGGGCCCCGCAGGCACTGGCAGGTCAGCAGCCGCCACCATCAAACCTGCACGCTGGACTACAGCTACCTGCTGGGGCTGCTGGACGACATGCAGGCACACTGGGAGGAGGCGCCCTCACTGCCCCAGGAGCAGGTGGGTGCAGCCGGGGCCCTCTTGCCAGCCATAGCTAAGGGAGTGCTGGGGACTGGGGCCGCTGAGTGTCGGTCGGCGAGGGGCAGAGACCTGCCTGCGTGGGGGTCAAAGACAAACGGATAAACTGTATGACATGGGCGAGAGCTAGCGCTCTGCGGAAAGGAGACGGGAGACTCGTGGAAGTCACCTCGGGGGGCGGCCAGGACTTAGGACAGAGTTGGGGAAAGCCGCCAAGGTGGCGCCCATCTGAGCGACAGGAGGGAGCTGCCCTTGCAGGACGGACGTGGGAACTGCAGGGGCACAGGCCCTGCGTGAGCTGCGTGGGTGGAAACCGAGGCTGGGACAGGCCGGCTGTGCCCGTGGAGGGTGCTTCTCAGGGCAGAGCTGGGCTGACCATGCGAGGGGAAGGGGGTTGCGGGCCGAGAAAGGGAGGGTGTTTCTCCTCATCAGTGACCGGTCGGGGCTGCTGGCACTGAAGGGCCCTGTCCCCACAGGAGGAGAGCCTGGCTGATAGCTTTTCCGCCTTCTCTGAGTTCGGGCTGCAGCTGCTGCGCCAGCTCCGAGACTACTTCCCCGCCACCAACAGCACCGCTGTCTACCGCCTGGAGCTGCTGCTGAAGTGGGTGCAGCCCCGCCTGTCGGCATGGGTGGGGGCGGCTGGCAGGGCAGGCCCCACATCAGCGTGCTGCCCCCACCCAGGTGTCTGGGCAAGCTGCAGTTCTTCCAGCCCTCCTTTGAGATCTGCCCCTTCGAGACGGAGCTGAACATGGACGTTGCTGCGGCCCTGAAGGTGTGTTCCAAAGCCCATTGGGGGCCTGCCGCTAGGCCCTCCCCTCCCCTGCCCTGCCTTCCCATCCCCTGCACCTCTGCACCACGATCTCTTGCCCACCTCTCCCTCTTCCCCGCAACCCCCCATGCTGACTTGGCGGTGTCTGTTGCAGAGAGGCAACCGTGAGTGGTATGACAGGATCCTGAATGCCAGGAGTCCCCGAGAGCAGGTGCGGTTGTGGGGGACCCTGGCCATGAGGGGTGCGGGCAGCCAAGAGGTGGGTACAAGCTAGGCTTCCTTATAGCCAGGACCACAGCGCCTGCCTGGGCTGGTTGTGCTGGCCGACGCCATCTATGATGACCTTCAATCCTGCTACAGTGTCTATGCCAGCCTCTTCCACAGGTGGGCCTGGCCTCTCAGCGCTGTCCTGGGGCTGGGGTTGGTGCCAACAGAGCCTGCAGGGAGGGCACAGGTGGATGAGGTATGTCCCTTCCTCTGCAGCATCCTCAATGTGGACGTCTTCACCCTGACTTTCCGGCAGCTGGAGCGTCTGGTGAGCAGGGTCTCTGACCCGGGTACCTGCCAGGCATGGGGAAGTGTACAGAGGCCCTTGACTAGGAGGGCCTGGGATTCCTTGCTGCAGACGGCCTGATTCTGCTGTCCTGGACAGGTGGCTGAGGAGGCATGGGTGCTGACAGAGGAGCTGAGCCCCAAGATGACGCTGGAGGTGGCCTCGGGGCTCTTTGAGCTCTACCTGACCCTGGCTGACCTCCAGCGCTTCTGGGATAGCATCCCTGGCCGGTGGGTGCCCCGTCCCTATCTCTTGCAGACAGACTTTTGGATGAGGGCCCCCGGATCTGTGAGGGGGGCTCTCCTGGGACTGTTAGTCTAGAACGTGCTGGTTAAGGCATCTGAGTCGGGGCCAAGCCCTGACCGGCCTCCCGCCACAGGGACAGCCGCTCTCTGGCCCTGGCTGGCATCCACACCCCATTCCTGCCTGCCGTGAAGCTCTGGCTCCAAGTGCTGCGGGACCAGGCCAAGTGGAGGCTTCAGGGAGCCGTGAACGTGGATACAGTGAGAGCTGCCCTGGCCTGAGGACACTGGGGCTGGTCCAGGCCCCCAGCCTCCCCAGCAATGCCAGCCTCCCCCACAACCCCAGCCTCCCCCACCTCCCCAGCCTCCCTCACCTCCCCAGCCTCTCCCACCTCCCCAGCAACCCCAGCCTCCCCTGCCTCCCCCACAACCCCAGCCTCCCCCACCTCCCCAGCCTCCTCAGCAACCCCAGCCTCCCCTGTCTCCCCAGCTGGAACCTGTGGACCCCTCCTCCAGGCACAGCAGCTCTGCAGCCACTGCTGGTCTCTGCCTCAGTCACATCCAGGAGCTGTGGGTGCGCCTGGCGTGGCCTGACCCTGCCCAGGCTCAGGGGCTGGGCACCCAGCTTGGCCAAGTGTGTGGGTGGGCCCTGGGGGTGAGGGGAACAGGTGGGGGATGTGATGGGGCAAGGGAGGGTTCCATGGTTCCCCACCACCGCCCCCTCCTCAGGACATGTGTGAGGCCACCCTCTTCTACACGGAGCTGCTTCGGAAGAAGGTGGACACTCAGCCAGGGGCGGCCGGTGAAGCAGTGAGCGAGGCGGTGAGTGGCCAGTTGGGGAGGGGAGTCGGCAGGAGGTGGGGAGCCATCACCAGGCTCTGACCCATCGCCGCCTGGCCACACCTCCCCCAGCTCTGTGTGGTCCTCAACAACGTGGAGCTCGTGCGCAAGGCTGCTGGGCGGGCCCTGAAGGGGTTGGCATGGCCCGAGGGGGCCACGGGACTCGAGGGGGCGCTCCCCCGCCCCCTGCTCAGCTGCACACAGGCCCTGGACGATGACCTACAGCGGGAGGCTCACACGGTGACAGCGCACCTGACCTCCAAGGTGGGTGGGGCCTGGAGACCGGGGCGTGGGGGCAGTCCCTGGTGCCCCCTGCCCATGCTGAGCGCTGCTCCTGCCCTCAGATGGTGGGCGACATCCGGAAGTACGTACAGCACATCAGCCTCTCACCCGACTCCATCCAGAACGATGAGGTGAGTGCTGGGGCGAGGGGCCGTGGAGGGGACTGTGTGTGCGGGGGGCAGGGCCGAGGTGCGGGGTCAGCCTGGCCTGAATACCCCTGCCTGCAGGCCGTGGCCCCGCTCATGAAGTACCTGGATGAGAAGCTGGCCCTGCTGAACTCCTCGCTGGTGAAGGGGAACCTGAGCAGGTGCGGGCGGGTGGGGCGGGATGGACTGGTCCGTGGTCACTGATGCTGCCCCGCAGGGTGCTGGAGGCCCCGTGGGAGCTGCTCCTCCAGGCCATCCTGCAGGTGGGGCCAGCGGGGCAGGTGGGGCTGGCCCGTGGTCACTGATGCCACCCTGCAGGGTGCTGGAGGCCCTGTGGGAGCTGCTCCTCCAGGCCATTCTGCAGGCGCTGGGTGCAAACCGTGACGTCTCCGCTGATTTCTACAGTCGCTTCCACTTCACGCTGGAGGTAGAGCCCTGTGAAGGAACCTTCCCGCCAGCCCCGCCTCCGGGCTGCTCTGATCCCTCCCTCTATCCCCACGGGCTCTGCAGCCACTCCAGGGCTGTCTACGGCGCCACCTCCCGTGAACGCTGAGGTGTGACCTCTGGTGACGGCCTTTCCCCAGCTTTCCTGGGAGCTTCCGATGCCCCCCAGGGTGTGAGAAAGGGCTCTGCCCTGGACTGCTGAGCCCCCAGTGCTGCCTGGGCTCCTTTGTGCTGGGGGTCTCCACCTGTCCCCAGCACAAGCCAGGCTCCTTGACACCTTCGCCTTCTTTCCTTGCCCCAGGCCCTGGTCAGTTTTTTCCACGCAGAGGGTCAGGGTTTACCCCTGGAGAGCCTGAGGGATGGAAGCTATAAGGTGAGGCGGGACCCTCTGTGGGGCAGGGGCGTGGGTGAGGGGACCGAGTTCAAACTGCAGCCCCGCATAGCCTGTGTCCTTGAGCATGAGGTGGCCCCACGGGCAGTCAGGCCTCCCAAGTGCCAGCGCTGGCCACCAGCACCCAGGGGCCCCGTCCTGATGCGCTTCCCCTGCAGAGGCTGAAGGAGGAGCTGCGGCTGCACAAATGTTCCACCCGTGAGTGCATTGAGCAGTTCTACCTGGACAAGCTCAAACAGGTAGGGAGGTGCCAGGGACAGGCTGCTGCCCCTGAGGCTCCCCGAACCCAGCTGCGCTCACCCACCTTTCTGCAGAGGACCCTGGAACAGAACCGGTTTGGACGCCTGAGCGTCCGTTGCCATTATGAGGCAGCTGAGCAGCGGCTGGCTGTGGAGGTGCTGCACGCCGCCGACCTGCTCCCCCTGGACGCCAACGGTGAGCTGCAGCGGGGACGGCTCGGGTGATGGTGGGATGGGGACGGAGGGCTCATGACAGTGCTCCTGCAGGCCTAAGCGACCCCTTTGTGATCGTGGAGCTGGGTCCACCGCATCTCTTCCCACTGGTCCGCAGCCAGAGGACCCAGGTGAAGACCCGGACGCTGCACCCTGTATACGACGAGCTCTTCTACTTGTGAGTGTCCCAAGCCCCAGCCCCGGGCTCCAGGCTGCGGGAGTGAGACTCCCCTGACCGGCCTCTGTCCGCAGCTCCGTGCCTGCCGAGGCGTGCCGCCGCCGTGGGGCCTGTGTGCTGTTCACCGTCATGGACCACGACTGGCTGTCCACCAACGACTTCGCTGGGGAGGCGGCCCTCGGCCTAGGGGGCGTCAGTGGTGTCGCCCGGCCCCAGGTGGGCGGGGGCGCAAGGGCTGGGCAGCCTGTCACCCTGCACCTGTGCCGGCCCAGAGCCCAGGGTGAGTGAGCATCCGGGTGGGGGGAGGGGTAGCGGCCTGTCGCCGGCTCCCACACATCTGCCCACGCCGCTTGCAGTGAGGTCTGCGCTGAGGATGCTGGAAGGCCGCACCAGCAAGGAGGCGCAGGAGTTCGTGAAGAAACTCAAGGAGCTGGAGAAGTGCATGGAGGCGGACCCCTGAGTCCGTCAGCTGCCGACCCCGGCCCCGGCCCCCACCCCGAGTTCCCTGAAGCATCTTCCAGCTCACTGTGGCCAGCTTTGTGCAGCCAGGACCCACGGCGCCCCTCCTGTGCTGTGACATGTGTGTCCTGGCCGGCCCTGTGGCTCCCATTGCCGTGGCCGTGTCCGTCTGGTGTGTGCTGTGAACCCCTGCACCCAACCCCACATCTGGGTGGCCAACTTGGCAGGACCTGGCCAGAAGCTGCCTGGGACACAGTGCAGGCCACAGTGGGCTTGGCCACCAGGTGCGCTTCCCTGCCTGCTTCCTTGGGCTCCCCGGCCCTGGGTGGGCAGTGGGCAGCTGGTCTCCAGGGACTCAGTGAGTGGCTGTGCTCCCTGCACGACAGGCACTGTGCAGAGGCATTTTTGCTAGTCACAGCTGGGGAGGGCAGAGGGTGCCACTGGCACCATTGGGTGGAGCTTCCAGAGCCTCCACTCACAGAGGGATGCAGAGGGCAGGTGAGTCAAGAACTGCACAGGTCTCCAGTCCCCACAGGCTCCCACGCCAGGGACGTCACCCAAGACTGGTGGGCAGTGTGAAGGGCTCCATGCCAACTGGCAGGGTCTCCTTCACGCACATATCCGTGGCCACCCGAGACCTGCTCCACAGCCCCTCCAGGCAGAGCCAAGAGTTTGCCCCAACCCTTCCCCAGGCCCAGTGTGAAAAACAGAGACTCACACGGGGCTTCCTGGCCTGCAGCTTCATTGCGAGAGCGCTGAGGCAGGATGCAGGGCACAGCTGTGCTGCAAGTGCGGAGAGAACCCGGACAGCTCCGTCCTGCCAGCAGCCCCGAGGAGCCGAGACTGCCAGGCCCATCTGTGTCCCTCGTGTCTCTAGATTTTCTCGTTACCCGGCCTCAAATACATATTTATGTCTGCAACTCTCAGTCTCTCTGCCACTTCTTGATTCCTTTCCAAACCTCGGCCGGGGCCCTGGCTTCAGCCCCCTGTCCCTGAGTCTGCTCCTCTTCAGGGCAGCTGCTGCTGGTTCCTCCGTGCTCGGCGTCAGGCCCCGGGTCCTCAGACGCATCACTGTCATCAGTGTCCGAGGGCAGCCTGGGCGGGGAGGGGGAGCACGTTCCCAAATGACATCTTCCCTGGCTAGCTGGAGGCAACCTCATCCACAGAAAGCCCCGAGCCCAGGACAGATTCGTCTCCATGTCCTCTCCAAACCCAAACCTCTCCAGTGGGATGTCCACTTCAGGTTTTCTGGTCAGACCATCGGGGTGTTGTTTACGACACCACCCCCAGGCAGCAGGAGGGGCTCAGGCCAGAGGCAGAGGAGAGCCCTGGGTCTGAGTGATCATGAAATTAAGAAGCCCAAGGACCTACCGGGTGCTGGCCACAGGCCTGTTGGGGTTTCCAGACTCTCTCCCTGAATCCACATCGAAGGGATCTGAGCCGAGAGAGGAAAGTGGTCTCTAAGTGAGCTCAGAGCAGGACCAGGCCTCCCACCACCCAGGCTTTGGAGGCCTTGGCTCCCAGCCCCGCCAGGGCTCACCAATCTCCTCCTCCTGGGGACTGTCCTTGGCACTGGCTAAGAACTCCCGTTCTGCCTGCAGCACTTCCTCCGGGCCGCCGCAGGCCGCGTACTTGTCCAGGAGCTGGCGGTTCAGGTCCAAGAAGCCCTTGCCCCATTTAAACTTCCGCAGCAAAATGACAGCGAGGTCCAGAAAGCCTGATGGTGTGACAAACGGGAAACCCAAAGCAGTAAACGGTCCCCTCGAGTGCGTCCTGATCACCTGCTGCCGGATGGCTCTCCCACATAACTGCAGGGTCCTCACCAAACAGCAGCTCACAGTCCTGAGAGCCCGTGCTGCCCCCAGCCCCAGCCTGCACCTCCCCTGCTACAGTCCACACCTCTGCAACCGACCGAGTCCCCCTCCTTGTTGTGAAACGCAAACATCCCCACCCAGACTGCCCCATGCCTCATCTGGGCTTCTTTAGATCAGCAATTCAGCGAGGAGGACACGGAGGATAAGCAGGATCCTCAGGGCAGTGCTGCCGTGATAATGAATGGCACCCCACACGCTGGCCTCCGTACAGCAGCGATCCCATCCCGCCTCCACTGCAACTCCACAGGCTGAAAACCTGAAGTGACAGTCGGGGCTGGAACCCCGATCTGTCTGAACTGCTTCCCTGTCCGTCCCTTACGCTCCTTAAGGGGTCTGTGGGCAGGAAACACCATGCTGGGAGCACAGCAGGAACACCAGGCTGCCCGGTCACGCTGCCGTGGAGCCCCTGGACTCACCTACGATGCAGAAGGTGGCAGCGAAAGCTTCCACGCAGGAAAGTTTGCACGGCCGGCCATAGTTCACAGGGTTGGCAGCCACCAGGTAGGGCAGCAGGCGCAAGTGGCTACCTCGCATCTTCCCAAACGGCGTCTCGTCCAGCCTGGCCCAGGAGCAGTCGATGACGGCGACCCCAGACTGCGCCACCAGCTGTCTGCCGGGGACAGCATGGGGTAAGTTCAGGAGCCAGTACTACCCAAAGGGAAGCATGTCCCTGGAGAACTGCTTCGCTAGGCATTCAGGGACATCATTCCGCCATCCCCAAACCTCCTCAAACGGACTTCATGAACAAGCTTTTGAGGCAGCTGTTTGGGGTACCTAGAGCATGTGTTTATTCACTCAAAAAACGTTTATTATCCCCAAACCTCCTTTATCCTAGGCTCTGCGCTAGGCAAAGGAGGCAAACTAGACGGACGTTCCCTGCCCACGTGGGTGTGGGTGTGGGTGTGGCATACAAGTCCCACTAAGCGATCCCTGAAAGGAACCACGCGCTGGAAATGAAGACGAGCTAGGGCAGGCCTCCCGCGCCTACCTGTCTGCGGGGGACACGTACTGCTTGCCCACGGGGCTGAGCACCAGACCGCCGAACCTGTGGCCCAGGCGCAGGCAGCGCACCAGCCCCAGGCGGGCCAGCTTGCGGCCAGTGCAGCGCCGGGGGTCGCAGTGGCCTAACTCCCACATGGCCAGCGTGCAGGGCAGCGCCGCCGGGCCCGGGCCGCCCTCGCCCTCAGCCGCCCCTGGCTCCACGGAAGCTGCACGAGAGAGAGAGAAGAGCACCCGGCCTCAGCGTGGGACCCCCGGGCAGGCCCTCGAACCCCGACCCGCTCTCCCCATCACGCCTCCCTCACCTTGCAGCGCGGCGCCGACCTCCTCTGCGAAGGCCTCCAGGGAGCGGGTCGGGAGGTGCCGAGGGCGGCTGCCTTCCGCCCCCGGCCTGCGCGCTGCCCTCCTGCGGCCCATGGCGCGGATCTGGGGTGCCGGGTACTCCCCACCCCACGGGTACGCCCCTCAGCCTCTGGACGGGCCGTGCGGCTGCCAGCGCATGCGCCGGGCTCCACTTCCGGTTCCCGCGGTCACGTGACCGTCATTCCATGTGACCGCGAGGCGCTGCGGCGCGATGGCGGCGGGGCTGGTGCGGGTGCTGTTGTTCCTCGGGCTCTCGGTCCGCGGTGAGTGGCCCGGCCGCCCGCGTCCCCAGGCCCCGCGCGCGCTCTGCATCCCCGCCTCCCCGCTCACGGTCTCGCTCCCCGTAGGGCCCGCGCCGGCAGGTGCCGCGAAGATGAAGGTGGTGGAGGAGCCCAACACGTTCGGGTGAGCAGCCTCGCGGCTGGCGGCTCGGGCAGGGGGACGGCCCGGGCCAGTTCCCCGCTGACCCTGCCGCTTCCCGTAGGGTGAACAACCCGTTCTTGCCCCAGGCTAGTCGCCTCCAGGCCAAGAGGGATCCTTCACCCGTGTCTGGTGAGTGAGGAGCGCTGCTGGCGGGCGCGGGGGTGGCCGCGGGGGGGAAGCAACAATGGAGGATGGGTGAGAGACCCTGAGAGTTACGGCCCGGAGTCTAAAGCATTGGTTTGTCAGCCTTCTAAAATTAATGTGGAAGTGCGAGAGAATATACCAGAACGTTCCTGTACCGAATTAAAAGTTATCTCCAGACTTAGTCCTTCCTTTTCTTTCCGAGAGGTAATTGCCGTTCGTAGTCTGGTAACTTTGCAGAGGCGTTTCTGTGCTTTTACGTGCGTATCTATGCAGCCGGAAAACGTGTAGTTTTTGTAATCTTTGTCGCTTTTTAAAAAATTCATGCTGCGTGAGTATTTGGCTGATTGGTCGTTGTCACTCGCTGTATGTCTTGGGACGCTTCATGGTGGTGATATAGGTCTTCATTCTTTCTCTTGGTGCTCAGTACGCGATCGGATGGCACTGCATTTCCCGATTGTATTTAGGTTCTTTACATTTTTTTTGGCTATTAGAAATAGTGCTGTGGAGAACATGCTGTGTAGGTGCCTTGGTTTGCACTCAGGTGAGTGGTTTCCCAGGGCAGGATTCCGGAAGTGGAATTGTTGGGTCATGAGTATATATGCCCTTTAAACACTGAATGAGTATTAAATATAAGAGACAAAAATCCAAGGAATTTTTTTTTTTTTTTGAGACAAGAGTCTTGCTCTGTTGTCCAGGCTGGAGTGCAGTGGCACGATCTCTGCTCACTGCAACCTCCGCCTCCTGCCTTCAAGTGATCCTCATGCTTCAGCCTCCCGAGTAGCTGGGATTACAGGCATGCATCACCATCACGCCCAGCAAATTTTTGTAGTTTTAGTAGAGACAGGGTTTATTTCACCGTACTGACCAGGCTGGTCTCAAACTCCTGACCTCAAGTGATCCGCCCATCTTGGCCTCCGAAAGTGCTGGGATTACAGGTGTGAGCCACCGTGCCCAGCCTCAATAATTTTATTATTGAATACTTTTATGTGTTAGGGTCTGTGCTGGGGTTGCAGAATCGAACACAGATATACCAATGCTTGTCCTCAGGGAGCTGACAGTCTCATGGGGAGTGATGGAGGAACAGGCACTGAACAAAGAATTAGGTAAAATACATAGAATGGTCAATGATGAAAAATGCCATGTAGATATGTGAAGCAGAGGAGGGAGTGTGTGAATGTGTGTTAGAGTATTGTTTGGGGGATCGCTTTTTTTTTTTTTTATTTTTAGAGACAGGGTCTTGCTCTCTCACTCGGGCTGGCGTGCAGTAGTGCCTTCATAGCTCACTGCATCCGTGAACTCCTGGGCTGAAGCAGTCAGCCACCCTCAGCTTCCTGAGTAGCTGGGACTACAGGTGCATGCCACCATGCCTGGCAAATTTTAAGTGTTTTTGTAGAGATAGAAGGTCTCGCTACGTTGCCCAGGCTGGCCCCAAATTCCCAGCCTCAAGCAATCCTCCTGCCTTGGCTGGGGACTGCTTTAAATAGGGTGCTGAGGAAAAGTCTAAGAAGTGACATTTCAGCCCAAAGCTAAAGGAGAAAAGGGAGTAAAGCTGTGCCTGTTTGGAGAAAGGGATTCTGGAAAGGGAGTGGCCAAAGGCCTTGAGCAGGAAAGCCCGTGCCAGAGGGGAATCAGCTGGGGGAACCACAGATGAGAGAGAAAGGGGATCAGGTGGTACGCAGCTTGGCAGGTTTTGTGGACTTTGAGTCCGAACAGATCTTTCTAAGGTTTTTGTTGTGTGGCTGGGCATGATGGCGCACGTGGGGTTAGGCTCACTTCCCTGAGGCTCAGAGCCATGGGATGTGGCTTCCCAGGGCCTGAAGTGCTGGAGTCGGGCCAGCACCTGTCCCAAGAAGCTGGGGAGGAGGCAGGCCGCTGTGTAAGAGCAGTTCCCGACCGAAGTTCCTTCCATTAGGAGAAAGGCAGCCTTGGCTAAGGGGACCACGTCTTTTCAGAGGTGACAGTCCTGGAAAGAAAACAGAATATGCTGGTTGTGGTGGTCCGTGCTTGCTGCTCAGGAGGGAGGCTGAGGTGTGAGGATCACTTGAGCCCAGGAGTTCAAGACCAGCCTGGCTAACATGGTGAAACCCTGTCTCTACTAAAAAAACACAAAAACAAAAATTAGCCGGGCGTAGCAGTGTCCACCTGTAATTCCAGCTACTTGGGAGGCCGAGGCTGGAGAATCGCTTGAACCCAGGAGGCGGAGGTTGCAGTGAGCTGAGATCACGCCACTGCACTCCAGTCTGGGTGACAGGGCAAGACTTCATCTCAAAAAAATAACAAAAAACCCCCAGAATTTAAAAAGAATGCCTTTTGTAGTGTTCCCCACCCCCATCCCCACACCCGGGACCGTCAGGGTTCACAGGTGCATTTGGTTAATCGTGTCTCTTTAGTGTTTTCATCTGGAGCAGTTCTCGTCCCACCTTTGGATCTAAGTGGCATGTTTGTTTTCCTGTTTCTCAGTCTTCTTGTTGATGGTGTTTTTCTCCAGACCATTTTTTCCTGCATCTGGGGGGTTGGGTGCGGATAGTCTCCCGCATCCGTGGGATCGGGCACGGATATTCTAAGTGTTTTTTGCCTTTGACGTAGCACTCCTTCAGCATCAGCGTGTGAAACAGATTGTGCGCAGTGGGTAGGAGAGTGTGGTCTGTGGAATGAGCCGAGCAGAAAGATAATCGGGCTGAGAAACTCGGGCGTGGTGAGTGCGGCCTAGGGCTCAGAAGGTCCCGGCAGAAGAGCCTCTGCCGAGAAGCAGGAAGGGGTGGGTTTGCCAGGGCCGAGGCTGGTGGGGCTGGGCTGGGCAGTGGGCACCTCCATGGCCTGGGCCTCCACCAGATGAGTCAGGAGTCTCGTCCCCTGACAGCAGGAGGAGCAGAGGTTGGTAGGTCTGTGATTTGGAGACAGTATCCTGCTGTGGCATCGAGAGGGGATGGGGCACGGTCAGGGTGGTGGTCCTGCCACAGCCCAGCACACTGTCCAGGAGGGAGCTCTGCCTCAGTGGCAGTAGGAGGGAGCTCTGCCTCAGTGGCAGTGGGAGGGAGCAGCCAGCTGGGCAGGACTGTGGGGCCCTGGCAGGGGCCGGGATCTGGGGAGGGGTTGGGGAGGAGCAGAGTGGCCCCAGGACCCTGGCTAGAGAAGCCGTGGAAAGCGGATTGCAGGGGTCAGGCTGGGAGCTTGCTTTTGGTTGGGGCCAGGCTGGGTCTAGGAGGCGGTTCTGGTGCTTGGAGAGGGGTCATGGTGGGCACAGGACTCATTAGTGGGGCTGCGTGAGGTCCAAGGGTGAGGGCGAGGCTGAGGTCCCCGGGGAAGTGCTTGGTGGGGCGTGGGGTTGTGGAAGTTAGGAGGGCACTGGGACCAGGTGTGGGGCTAGGCCAGGGAGCAGAGTGGGAGGGAGACCACCTCGAGAGGGACTGTCACCAAGAGATGCGGCCCTAGGGGAGTGCTTCCCGCCGAAGCTTGACCGGGGCGGACGGGAAATGAGGGAGTCTAGGCTCAGCCAAGTTGATGGGGCCTTGAGGAGCTGTGGCCTCGGGCACAGGGACAGCTGGTGGTAAGGCCACCTGGGCCCGCAGGAGCGAAGGGCACCAGTGAGTGACCTGGCCATGCAGACTGTGAGCATGGAGCCTGCAGGTGACGTGCGGGCGAATGAGGAGCAGAGGAGGAGCCTGCCGGCAGGGGTGGTGGCATTTGGGGATGGTGGTATTTGGGGGTGGAGACTCCAGCTCAGGTCTGGCTGTGTCTGACTGAAGGAGTGGAGGGGCCGGACCCCACCCCTCTCAGGAGAGCAGGCTGCTGAGACTGAGGGCTGGGCGGAGGGGAGGGGCTGTGGCTGGGGTTCTGGTGCGGGCCAGCAGCAGAGGACCCGGGGTACTGGGCACTGCCGGTTGGGGGCTTGTGGTACCATCCCCTGCAGGAGGCTGCACCCCAGCCAGTGGGAGCCCCCTGAAGTTGTGGACAGCGCCCAGGCAGAGGCGTCCTCCCAGCTGGGGAGCCAGGCCAGGCCCCGCCGCCCTCACGCAGCCCTGTCTGGACAGATGGCCCTGCAGGTGCAGAGCTGAGCTTGGTGCCCACGCCCCTCCTGGGGTGTCTCCAAGTCATGTCTGCAGGGGCAAGGCTGGGAACGTAAGTTCCCAGGACACAGGAGCCTGACCAGCCACCCTCCCGGGGGGAGTCTGAGTGGCAGATGGGCGAGGGACACGTCAGGGTCTCAGAGGGTTCCAAAGGCTTCCCTGGGTGCCTGTTGGGCAGAGCTCCAGGGCCACACTGGAGGGGCCGAGCCCAAGCACCCCAGGCTGTGGGACAACAGGCATGACAGGGCTGAGGTGGAGCCCCCAGCGGTCGGGCTGGGAGGACAGTGGGTGAGCCCGGGAGTAGGGGCCACCCAGATGGTATCTGATGAGGAAGGACCAGGATCTTCCTATATCCACAGCCCCTATCCCCTGAGCAGGGCAGCCGGGCCATCTTGGTCTCCATGTCTTGGGAGGGGACAGCCCCGGGGTGAGTGGAATGTCAGGGAACAGAAGGCCAGGCTGGGCCAGCACCCTAGAGGTCTCAGTGGCATTAGCCTCTGTCCTCCGGGGGCGGGGTCAGGCTGAGGGTGGCATTGGGGTCCTGGGTTGGCCAGGTTCCCAGGGAACAGCCACCCAGCACCTTGTGTGCATTTTGGCTTTATTATTATTTTTGAGACAGAGTCCTGCTCTGTCGCCCAGGCTGGAGTGCAGTGGTGCAACCTTGGCTCACCGAAACCTCCGCCTCCCAGGCTCAAGCAATTCTCCGGCCTCAAGCCTCTCAAGTAGCTAGGATTACAGGCGAGCACCACCACACCTGGCTAATTTTTATTTAGTAGAGACAGGGTTTCTCCATGTTGACCAGCCTGATCTCAAACTCCTGACCTGAGGTGATCCGCCCGCCTCGGCCTCCCAGAGTGCTGGGATGACAAGCTGCTTTGCCAGTTTTTAAACTGGGTTTATTGTAGGGCTGTAGTTCTTTATATATGCTGGATATGAATCCCTCACGTATATGATTTGCCACTGTTTATTTTCTCCCATTCCGTGGATTATCTTTTCACTCCCTTGATGGTTTTTTGTTTTGTTTTGTTTTTTCCATATAGAGTCTAACTCTGTAGCCGAGGCTGGAGTGCAGTAGCACAATCTCAGCTCATGGCAACCTCTCCACCTCCCAGCCTCAAGCAGTTCTTCTAAGTCAACCTCCTGAGTAGCTGGGACTGTAGGCGTTTGCCATCACGCTCGGCTAATTTTTTGTATTTTATTAGAGACCAGGTTTCACCATGTTGGCCAGGATAGCCTCGATCTCCTGACCTCGTAATCTGCCTGCCTTGGCCTCCCAAAGCGCTGGGATTACAGGTGTGAGCCACCATGCCCTGCCTCTACGCCGGTCTTGATGCTAGCTAGTATCACACTGTTTTGATCATGACCGCTTTGAAGTAATTTTTGGAATCAGTATGTATGAGTCTTTCAAGTCTGGTCTTTTTCAAGACTGTTCGATGATTTGGGGGTCCTCTGAGACTCCCTATGAACTTTAGGATGTGTTTTTCTATTTCTGCAAAAAATGTCATTGGGATTTGGATGGGGTTGCATTGAATCTGCAGATCACTATGCGTGGTAGTCATCTTAAAAATATTAAATCCATCAGGGCGGCCGTGGGGGCTCACGCCTGTAATCCCAGCACTTTAGGAGGCTGACGCAGGTGGATCACCTGAGGTCAGGAGTTCAAGACCAGCCTGGCCAACATGGAGAAACCCTGTCTGTACAAAAATACAAAAATTAGCCAGCCGTGGTGGCGGGCACCTGTAATCCTAGCTACTGGAGAGGTTGAGGCAGGAAAATTGGTTGAACCCAGAGGTGGAGGTTGCAGAGAGCCGAGATAGTGCCATTGCACTCCAGCCTGGTGACAAGACTAGACTCCATCTCAAAATAAATAAATAAAGGGGGTGGATGTCTCCTGTCAGCCTTATGTAGTGGGTGGCACTGTTTGTACATGGATAATTGTGTCTTGGCACATGGACCCTTGTGTCGATATAGAATGTATTTGTCTCCTGTAGTTCCAGCTGCTCCAGCTCTTTTGGCTGTTCACATGAATACTCTTCCAGACCTTCACTTTCAACCTGTTTATGTCTTTAAAAGTTAGTGTTTCAGGCGGGGCGCAGTGGCTTACGCCTGCAATCCCAGCACTTGGGACGCCAAGGTGGACGGATCTGGAGGTCCGGAGTTCCAGACCAGCCTGGCCAACATAGTGAAACCCCATCTTTGCTGAAATTACAAAAATTAGCCGGGTGTGGTGGTGCGTGCCTGGGATCCCAGCTACTCGGGAGGCTGAGGCAGGGGAATCACTTGAACCCAGGAGGCAGAGGTTGCAGTGAGCCGAGATCGTGCCATTGCACTTTAGCTTGGGTTACAGAATGAGACTGTGTCTCAAAAAGAAAAAAAATAACCTGATGCCTGATGAGGTGAGGTGGAAGTTCCTCCATCCCAAAACCAGCCATCCCCACCCCCGGCTGATAGAAAAACTGCCTTCCATGAAACCAGTCCCTGCTGCCAAAAATACGGGGGACCACTGGTTTAAGTTCTGTAGACATACAGACCACAGCTAGAAAGGTAACTGGCATTTAATCTACCCCTGTACTAGGGCCCTCTGTCTCCCTCCAGCTGAGCTGCTGCCTGTCCACTCACTTCCCCGCAGGGCACATGGGCCTGCAGGTGGCCAGCTCCAACTCCTGAAGCTTTTATCTGGGAATGTCTTTTTTTTTTTTTTGGAGACAGGGTCTTGCTCTGTCGTGCAGGCTGGAGTGCAGTGGTGCGATCTCACCTCACTGCAACCTCCGCTTCCCAGGTTCAAGCAGTTCTCCTGCCTCAGCCTCCCGAGTAGGTGGGACTACAGGTACACACCACCACACCCAGCTAGTTTTTTGTGTGTGTTTTTTGTGTAGACACGGGGGTCCCGCAGTGCTGCCCGTACTGGTCTCGTACTCCTGGCCTCAAGCGATCTTTCCACCCTGGCCTCCCAAAGTGTTGAGGTGACGGGTGTGAGCCACGATACCAAGCCTTAACTCTGATTTTTGAAGGGCTGTTAGAATTCTTGGTTTTGTCAGTTTCTTCCATTGAATGGGACCTGTTTTCCTGTTTCGTTGAACATGTTGTGCTTTTTGTTAAAAACTGGTCCTTTGACAACAGACTCTGCCAGTCTTTGCAAACAGGTTCTGTGCACGGAGCCTGGGGATCAGTGTGCGTCTCTTCCAGGGCCGGCGCATCTCTTCCGACTCTCGGGCAAGTGCTTCAGCCTGGTGGAGTCCACGTGAGTGTGGGGGGGTGGGGGTGTGAGGGGGGACTGGGGTGCAGCCTGGGGACCCCCCTCATGCCCCCTGTGTCCCCAGGTACAAGTACGAGTTCTGCCCATTCCACAACGTGACCCAGCACGAGCAGACCTTCCGCTGGAACGCCTACAGCGGGGTCCTCGGGTGAGCGGGGCCGGGCCAGGGATCCCAAAGCAGCAGCGCGGCTCCCCCGCCCGGCCTCACGGGCCGTGCCCGTGTCCCCGCAGCATCTGGCACGAGTGGGAGATCGCCAACAACACCTTCATGGGCATGTGGATGAGGGATGGTGATGCCTGTCGTTCCCGGAGTCGGCAGAGCAAGGTGGGGCCTCAGACGGGAGCCCGGGAAGAGGGGCCCCAGCCTCTGCAACACACCCACCGGCGTTCCCTCCCCAGGTGGAGCTGGCGTGTGGAAAAAGCAACCGGCTGGCCCACGTGTCCGAGCCGAGCACCTGTGTCTATGCGCTGACGTTTGAGACCCCCCTCGTCTGCCACCCCCACGCCTTGCTAGGTAGGGGTGCGGGACGCATTGGGGGCCGGTGGGGTCGGCCATGCACGCAGCCCTGCCAGAGGCCCTGCAGTGGTGGGAGCCAGGGTTGGGACATGGGGCACAGCTGAGTCTGGCTTCTCTGGGGTCCTCAGTGTACCCAACCCTGCCAGAGGCCCTGCAGCGGCGGTGGGACCAGGTGGAGCAGGACCTGGCCGACAAGCTGATCACCGCCCAGGTAAGTGTACACTCGGGGTTGCCCCTGGCAGGCCCGGCTGGGAGCTGGGTGCTGCCCCTGCATCCTCCACCTTCAGGGCCATGAGAAGTTGCTGCGGACACTTTTTGAGGATGCTGGCTACTTAAAGGCCCCAAAAGAAAATGAACCCACCCAGCTGGAGGGAGGTCCTGACAGCTTGGGGTTTGAGACCCTGGAAAGCTGCAGAAAGGTACCGTACTGGGGGAGGTGGCAGCACACAGTGGCCTCCTGCCCTGCCCCGGCCTTTCCCTTGACCTTCGTGTTGCAGGCGCGCAGAGAACTGTCGGAGGAGATCAGAAGGCTGAAAGGTTTGCTCAGCCAGCACGGCATCCCCTACATGAGGCCCACAGGTAAGTCACTTGTGGGGAGAGGGCCAGGCCCACCATTGCACCCACCACCTGTGGGTCCAGGTGAGGACCGGCCACCTGGTGTTTTGGCAGAAACTTCCAGCTTGGAGCACTTGGGCCACAAGACACCCAGAGCCAAGCCTGCAGAGCAGCTGCGGGGGGACCCAGGACTGCGTGGGAGTTTGTGACCCCATGGTGGGAAGGCAGAGGTGGCCACGGCCGAGCACCCTACAGACGGGCTGGTAGGATCCCCAGGGCCCAGGCTTGTGCTTAGAGAAGCAGACAAAACAAAGATTCAAGGTTTTAATTAATTCCCATACTGATAAAAATAATTCCATGAATTCTGTAAACCATTGCATAAATGCTATAGTGTAAAAAAATTTAACAAGTGTTAACTTTAAACAGTTCACTACAAGTAAATGATTATAAATCCTACCTTCCGGGTTAAGAAAATTCCACTCAAACAACACTCTCATCTACTCAGACATACAGATTGAGGCTTCCAGAAATTAATCCACGTGACGCATCCACACGGAACAAGGTCTGCTGACCACAGTTACACACGTCACTGTTTCACGGCTAATGCTGAACACTAGAGCTACAGACGACAGGCAACACCACACAGAACCGGCCACCACCCGGCTCCTACGCCCAGTGCCAGCCATGGCCGCAGGTGGGAGCTGCTGGGCCTGCCTCCATGGGGCACCTTCCAGCCACTGCTGTGTGCCTCGGCCACCTAGGATCCATCCCTGAGGCCTTGGCCGCTGCGAGGAGTGAGGAAGGCCCCAGGGCGGGCAGCCCCAGGGTCTTCCCTCCATTTCCAATCCTCGCAGCGCCGGCAGCCATTCTTTGGCCTTCCCACTGCTCACCTGTCCTCAGAGCCAGTACTAATATGGGGGAGCAGGTGTCTCCACCGTCCCCCAACCCCTGGGGCTCCCAGCTCCACCACCCCAGAAGCTGAGCCATGGAGACGCCCTGAGGGGCAGCCGCCACCTTGTTCCCAGAAAGAGCAGAGCAGCCGGCAGACTAGCGCTCAGCTACTCTCGACAACCGGGAGACGTCTGGGCAGACACCATATCCCAGAAAAGACCAGAGGCCCGCAATGGGAACCAAGTGCATAAATAATAAAAACAGGATTTTACACATTGATGACAGTAGCACAAAATATACGTAATTTCTAGATGCTGAGCTAATAAATCATCACTATAATAATTAAAAACAAAATAGATTCACTAAAACCAAGTCGATAGTTACCTGGAGTAGTGGACTAGCTGCAGAATGTCACGGATCCACTTCCTTTAAAATGATAGAATGTTGCTATCAGTTTGTCTTACGTTAAAAAAGTTCTTAAACCTCCTACTATATTAAATACATTCTAATTTGGTCACTGATAAAAATTTTTTACCTAGACGTTTTGCACTTTTAAAAAATGCTATTAAAAGTCTTTGGCAATGCGACGGGTAGGGAGGAACACATTGGTGCCGCTGCCTGCTCTTGTGCCCTCACAACCCACATGGCCCACAGAGAGCCAGGTCGCCGTAAATCACAGACGCCTGTTCCTGCTCCTCAACTCCTAGGGACGGTCCCAGCCCTGAGCAGAAGGGTCAGGTCATCGCAGGAACGCGTTCTCAGTCGCGTTTCTGCTGCGGCTGGAAGCCACGCTGTCGCTCCAGGGGCAGACAGGCCAGGGGACCACAGCAGAGCCGGGACCTTGGGGGCCACTTCCCCCGTGTGCTCCAAGCCACTAAGAGGCTGTGACTGGGTCCTGGTGTGACCTTGCTGGCCACATGGATGAGCCCCGATGCTAACTGGCAGTATGGGTCAGGTGACTCACATACACCCGGCACCCTGGCGCACGCCACGGCTCGAGCGTCTCCCACGTGAGCATGACGGGGGTGGCCACAGGTGCTGGGGAGCTAGCCACTCTCCCAGTTCACTGCCTGACCCCCGCCAGGACGCCTAGCGATGTCTCCAAGGAGCTACAAAGCACCATTGCCTAGGACAGATCTAAGTAATCAGAAGACAGCTTTTTTTTTTTTTTTTTGAGCCAGAGTCTCACTCTGTCACCCGGGCTGCAGTGCAGTGGCGTGATCCTGGCTCACTGCAACCTCTGCCTCCCGGGTTCAAACGATTCTCCTACCTCAGCCCCCCGAGTAGCTGGGACTACCGGCGCCCAGCTAAGTTTTGTATTTTTAGTAGAGACGGGGTTTCACCATGTTAGCCAGGATGGTCTCAATCTCCTGACCTCAGGTGATCCACCCGCCTCAGCCTCCCAAAGTGCTGGGATCACAGGCGTGAGCCACCGGGCCCAGCCAGAAGACAGCTGCTTAAAAAGGTAATTCTAAAACCTCTGATGTCTGATGCCTTCTGCTGCATTTTTCGTTAGTATGAAACTGTCTTTCAGAGGTTCAAGGGAGAAAACAAAACGATGTTCCTTCACTTGTTTAACAAGGCACAGACGCATAGGAAAAGTGGCCACGGATCACAGAAACGCAGGACGGAGCTCTCCTGCTCCCACGTCACGAGGCTGGAATATCAACCCCAGTGCCTTGTGCGCACACAGGCTCGGGAAAACTAGCTCCTTCCATCAAGTTAAAAACATCTAAATCCATAATCACTCTGCTTATAAATACTATCTGCACTTAATGGGAAAATGTAAAAATCCTAGGTCTTACTACTAGATAAACGCTCATTTCATAAGTACTAGTTTCAGAATATGAAATCTAATATATTCAGCATACTATGAATTGACAATAAACTGATATGAAATATTTAAGTTCACAGTACACATATAAAGCTTCATATTATCGCATATTTAAAAAACAACATAGAAAGCAGCTTAGAGCAATTTATAACCTCTAAATTCCTCGCTTTACAAAGTGCTTTGAAAGACCCCAGCTCTCAGTGGTCCAGTCACAGGAGTGTCAGGACCACAAACTGCTGTGATCACAGCGCCACGCGGACCCCTGAGGCACCAGGCCCCTCGAGGACAGGCAGGCGGGTTCTGTAGGTTTGCCTTTAAGGTTTTTGAGGAAAATACCTTGAAACCGTCGGTAGGACTAGATAGGTGATAACGTGTGACAGGAAAGCTGTCGGCCGAGCGCGGACGGGGCTCCCAGCCTCATGGTAAGGGGCTGAGTGCGGGCGGGGCTCCCAGCCTCGGTCCTCACAGCCGTGGCACCAGAAGTGAGAGACGATGTGTCTGTGGTCACAAGGAGCGCTGGAGCCAGGGTGCTCAGCAGGAGGTGGCTGTCCCCGCTGAGGTCACCACCGCAGGGGCTGGCCCTTGCAGTAGGGGCACTCGGGTGCGGCGGCTGCACATGGCTCACAGAGGACGCGGTGCTGGCACGGCCGCAGGACGGCACCGTGGGCCCGCTCCCGGCAGGCCACGCACTGCTTGGCGCGGAGCTGGAAGATCACCTGCAGGGCCAGAACAGTAATGGGGTCAGGAGGCCCCTGCCCAGGCTGGACCAGCTGGGGAGCCGCAGAGCCTTCTGGGCAGGACTCAGCATCTCAGGCCACACCTGGCCACCAGCTACAGAGACAGGGTCAGGGAGATGCCCCCAGCCAGGGCCACCTCAGGGAGAACGCAGCTGCGGGGTGGTGGGAATGCTCCGTCTCGAGTCCTGGGCAGAGGACGGCCCCCTGGGGCCACCACAGACACGGCCCCTGAGGGCCCTGGCGGCTGGGTGCCCAGGATGTGGGCTACGCAGGACACACTGGCCCAGAGCAGTTAGGCCAAGAGTCCACCCTTCACAGGCGAGGCGAGGAGACACATGCTGAAGTGGAGGGAGCATGTGTGAGGGTTGCAGCTGTGAACAGGGAGGGATGGGGCCACCTTCCCTGTGGAGGGTGCAGCCTGGCATTTGCTGGTAAGAGGGAGGGGTGAAAGGACAAGGGCCAGCCTGACAGGAGAGGCGGCTCCCAGGGAGACAGGCAGGGAGGTTGCAGGGGGTCTGTGCTGGCGCGGGGCACTGTCCCCTCCTCCCCAGGCCCGGAGCAGACCCGAGGGGGCAGGGAAGGGAGGGGACACCACACCAGCCAGGGCCCTCCCCAGACAGGGACAGCAGCCCTGCAGGCAGGCTAGCCCATCCCCCTGCCCCGAGCAGGACTCACGCCGTCCACGGCCTCCAGGTCCAGGCGCAGCTGACTCTGCAGCGAGTGCAGCTTAGGCAGGGGAATGGTGCCGATGTCCCCGCAGCCCCGCAGCCCCGCCAGTGTGGAGGCGACGCCCAGGCCCTCCAGCTCCTCCTGCAGCTGCTTCACCTGCGCCTCCACCTCCTCCTTCTTCTGCAGCGCCAGCTGCCGGTCACAGTCGGCCACGCGGGCACGTTCCTTGGCCTCCTGCGCCTCTCGCTGCCAGGCATCGCAGACCTGAAACCCAGGGCCCGTGCTGGAGGCAGCCAGAGCCCATCTCAGCACCTCCCACTTCACCTATGCCACCTGCAGACCCCACTGCCCGTGTCACCTGCGATCCTCCCTCCCCTCCCCCATCACCTGTGGCCCGCTCACCTGAGTCCCCTGCGGCCCTCACCTATCTCACCCCCCACCAAACACTCACCTGAGTCCCCGGTGCCCGCCCTCCCCCTCACCTGTCTGGCCCCCACACGCTCACCTGTTTCACCTGCTGCCAGGACTCCTCCCACTGCCGGATCTTCCTCTTGGCCTCGTCCAGCTGCCGTCTGACCCGGGCCAGCTCAGCCCCATTTGGACTGGAACCCGAAGAGGATGGGGGGCCGGCGCTCAGGATAGGGGTGGGGCCGGGGGAGAAGCTGCCGGAAACAAAGTCCCAGATGCTCCCGGGGACACCGTTCAAACCTGAGTGTGAAAGGGCCGATGATGGCCCAGCCCAGCTGTGCTCACGGCCTGGTGACTGGTGGGTGCTATGCCCTGGCCCAGCCGCCACGTGGGCACCCTCCGGGGCTCACCCACCCTGATGGCAGGGGTCTTGCCCTTTGTTCTGCCTGCCCCTTGCCCCACTCCTGGACCCCACCAGCCTCAGGAAGAGGCGCTGGGGACTGAGTGGGGCTGGCAGAGGCACTGATAGTGACACGTGCTCCGGCCGGTCTCCCCACCAGATCTGTGCCTTCCTGGCCACCTGAGGAGTCTGAACAGAGAACTTAAATTCGAGTTCCTGGGACATCACAAGGTGGAAGGGGCAGCGGTTCTCAGACTCCACTCCCAGGAACACCTCACACAGACTCTCAGAGGCCCCAAAGAGCTGTGTCCGCACGGTGACATCTGCCAGTGTGTATGCAGCTTGAGAGATTATGACTGAGATACTTTAAATGTTACTTAAAAAAAAACAGGCCTGTCATCCCAGCACTTTGGGAGGCCGAGGCAAGCAGATCACTTGAGGTCAGGAGTTTGAGACCAGCCTGACCAACATGGTGAAACCCCATCTCTACTGAAAACACAAAAGTTAGACGGGTGTGGTAGCAGCAGCCTGTGATCCCAGCTACTCGGGAGGCTGAGGCAGGAGAATCATTTTAACCCGGAAGGTGGAGGCTGCGGTGAGCCAAGATTGCTGGAGCCTGGGCGACACAGTGAGACTTTGTCTTAAAAAGATAAAAACTTCTAAAATGTTGTAATTTTTGTAGAGTCAGGAATCTCACTATGGTGCCTAGGCTTCTCTTGAACCCCTGGCCTCAAGTGATCCACCCACCTCAGCCTCCCAAAGTGCTGGGATTACAGGCCTGAGCCACCATGTTGGCCCAAAGTGTTTTTTTTTTTGTTTGTTTTTTAAGGTGGAGTCTCGCTCTAACACCAGGCTGGGGTGCAATGGTGCGATCTCGGCTCACTGCAACCTCCGACTCCTGGGTTCAAGCGACTCTCCTGCCTCATCCTCCCAAGTAGCTGGGACTACAGGCACCCGCAACCACGCCCGGCTAATTTTTGTATTTTTAGTAGAGACGGGGTTTCACCATGTTAGCCAGGATGGTCTCGATCTCCTGACCTCCTGATCTGCCCTCCCCGGCCTCCCAAAGTGCTGGGGTTCCCCGCCTGGGCCCCCCCTCCCGGTCTTTTTTTTTTTTTTTTTTGAGACAGTTTCACTCTTACTGCCCAGGCTGGAGTGTAACAACACAGTCTCGGCTCACCACAACCTCCGCCTCCCGGGTTCAAGCGATTCTCCTGCCTCAGCCTCCTGAGTAGCTGGGATTACAGGCGCAAGTCACCACGCCCAGCTAATTTTGTATTTTTAGTAGAGACCGTTTCTCCACGTTGATCAGGCTGCTCTCGAGTCATCAAGCCCAGCCAAGTGTTAGTTCGTTTACAGCCTAACAAACAGCCGTGCACGGTGGCTCAAGCCTGTCATCCCAGCACTTTGGGAAGCCGAGGTGGGCAGATCACGAGGTCAGGAGTTTGAGACCAGCCTGGCCAACATGGTGAAACCCGTCTTTACTAAAAATACAAAAATTAGCTGGGGGTGGTGGCGCACACCTCTATAATCCCAGCTACTCAGGAGGCTGAGGCAGGAGAATTGCTTGAACCCGGGAGGTGGAGGTTGCAGTGAGCCGAGATCGTGCCATTGCACTCCAGCCTGGGTGACACAGCGAGACTCAGTCTGCGGCAGGGGGGAGCCTGTGAGCAGCAGGCCACGTGCTTTGCCACCATGGATGGGGCACAAGGTTCCGTGTGGGGCTCCTCAGTCAGGGTGGCCTCTGGGAGGCAGCCCCACGGAGGCTCCATGGGAACGCTTGCGTGGAGGGAGCCGGCACTCACCTAAGGGGCTGTAGGATGAGGCTGAAGAGCCCAGTGCACCCGGCTCTGAACGCAGGGGTGGCGGCTGCTGGGGAGGCGTCATGGCCGAGGAACCCACCGGCCCTGGGAGGGGCTGGGATAGTGAACTGAGTGGCGAGGTGGACGCGGAGGACGGCGAGTGCAGCGATGGTGCTCGGGGCAGGGAGCCAGGGATGGCAACAGGCGCAGAGCCGGCCAGAGACCTGGGACCTGGCAGGGGCGGACCGGTGAGCGAAGGAAGTACCGCTAGGCCTCTGCCCAAACATCTGTTCACCGGCGGGCGGCAGCCACGGAAGACGGACCCTGCTGGCGGTGGTGGTGGGGATATGGGGGGTGGGGATATGGGGGGTGGGGATACGGGGGCCAGGCCAGCAGCTACCTTCTATGGGTGTGGAGCCAGAGCCCCGGGTGGCCACGTCTCACACAGTTGGGCAAGCCATGGGCTCAAAGGGATTTCAACCAGAGGTGGGGACACGGGGGTTTAGCGTGGGCCCCCCCCCAAAAAGCCAGACACCCACCAGGCTCTGCCAGCCAATTTAGCCACTGGCACAGTCCTCCCAGCACTTGTCCAGGCCCCCTAAAATAGTTTACTTTCTTTTAAAGTCAGAAAGAAAAGATACACTCTCAGGCTGAAGGAAAGGGTGTTGTACAGGATAAGACACATTTGTATGGATGTTGATCTTTTGTCTACAATGTGAATACATTTGTCCTTCGGAGACCATCAGGACCTTCCTCAGGAAAAGCCCCGCCTGTCTCTGCAGGGCCACTTTGCTGGGACAAAGGTCAACTGAAGAAGTGGGAGGGCCCGAAGCCGGCGAGAGGCTGAGGAGTCCGTGTGCAGGGGGGGAAGGGGAGGGGCAGTGAGGGGGAGGAGGAGGTACCGCCAGAAGGGGGCCCTCCCGCCCCCAAAACCGGATATGAGGTATTGCATTGTGGCCCAGGCGGGAGCACACTGGTCCAACCTCGGCTCACTGCAGCCCTGACCTTCCCAGGCTCAAGCGATCCTCCTGCCACAGCGCTTAGCTGTTAAGCGGCTGGAGGAGCAGCGCCCCAGGTGCTCCTCGCCCTCACCTGCTGGTCCCAGGTCGTGGCCGTCTTGCTCTTCCAGATCCTTCTCTAGGGATGCAATATTCACACTGCTAAGATGTGGGTCTAACGCGGAACCTGTCAACAGAGCCCCCCATCATCCACAGCCTACCCAGTGCTGCAGAGCTCAGGAAGCCCAGCTGAGAAGGACGACTGTCCGGCCTGGGCTTAAGAGTGAAGCCAAGGGCAGGAGGCATGGGAGTTGCTGGGGGAGCCTGGGAAGGACACGCCAGCCCACCCTCGCGGCCCCCAGCAGGCAGTGGGAGGCTTGGCTGTTCTCTGGCAGAACGAGCATGCGCAGGTGGGACACCCCGCCACAGCCCAGCAGCTGGGTCCTCGCCTCGGACGTGCCGCTGCTGCTTCTCGGAGCTTAAATACCTAAGCGTGTGTTAGCATCTGACCATGTGTGCACACTCGACCGTTTGGAAAACCTTCCGGGAGGGTGATTTCAAGAAGCAGGTGTTCATCTGCAATTTCATGCCAAGCACCAAGACCTCAATCCCCTAGGCTCAAGACCGAGTGGGAAGGACCCTCCTCGGAGCGGCCTCACCCAGCCAGCCCTGCCTTCCAAGGCTGTCCCCACTCGTCCCTGCAGGCCATGGGGCTGCCCTTCTGCATGGTCCCTTCCCTCCCAAGTCCCCACCCCCAACCCCGAACGGCAAGCAGTGGCCCCAGTGCCCCTTCCTAGTATTAGGAAGCCATCTTGAGGAGGCTGAGCTCTGATCACCAGCCCCTGAACACACAGCATGTCTCAAACTCCTGCAGCCTCTGCACAGAAGTTGGGTTGGGAATGGGGGGTGACCAGAGGATCTAGGATCTGAGAACCCATGTGCCACAGGGGGCAGGATGGGACCACGGCAGCTGCAGGAGCTCCGGGACACACCCTATGGGCCGGTGCCGCCTCCCACAGCAGCAGGTGGGAGAGGAGCCTGGCTCAGGGGTAGACAGTGGACTCCAGGTCCACCTGGGGGTTCCTGAACCCCCACTGATGCCTGGTACTGGACAGTGTGCTGCTGAGTCCTGCTCTGAGACGCGCGAAGCCACCCCTGCCTGCCCCGGAAGGGTGTCAGACCCCCTTCTTCCTGTCCTCACCTGGGACAGATGGTCCCTCCACGGCCCCAGGCAACCGCACCCCGCGGACACCTGTCAGACCCGACTGGGGGTTGGCACACCGGGAAGCTCCAGCCTGGCCAGCCCTGCCTGGCGCTTGGTTCAGATCAGTAGCCCAGCAGAAGCGAAGAGGTAGTCACTGCCCGCCATGTACCCGACATCAAGCCCCGCCCTCACAGGGCTCTTGCGGCCTCACTCCCCACACCTCACACCCCACCCCACCCAGCATGGAGCTGGCTGATCCAAGCAGGGCTGACTGCTGCGACCTGCTGGCCATGGCAGGGTAACAGCAGGTTCACCACACAGGGGGCATCCCAGGAAACAGCTGGAGAAAAGGACTGGGCGGCCAGCGGGTCGCAGAGGGACAAAACCCCACTCGGCTGGGGAAGAGGGCTGGGGCCTTTCCAGACATTTGCAGCATCAACAGGAAAGGCAGGAGGGTGACTTCTGAAGAAGAACGCGACACTAGCCACACGCGAGATTTGTGGGGACCGCAGGTGTGGGGCCCAGCCTCAGCTCATGGCCTGCACCTCACCCCTCCGCCCAGGCCTCCGCTTCTCCTCCGTGGAACCAACTGGCACCAGTCAGTGCCATGGGGACCACGGGAGCAACCACAGGGTGGCAGGTGGCCCTTCGCTTGAGACCTGGTGCTCGGCCGCCACACACTCTGAACCCCACAGGAGCAGCCAGAACATCCTCGTGCCACCATGGTGGCCCTGGCCGTGCACAGCCCATCGCGCACAGGCTGGTGTGGATGCAGCACGGCCTGGCAGGTCTGGGCCTCTGAACTTCACCCTGGATCTGGCCTCACTCAGCAGCCACACTGTGTGGAGACCGTGCTCCACCAACCAGAGCAGCAGGTGGGAGAGGAGCCTGGCTCAGGGGTGGACAGTGGACTCCAGAGGCCGCAAGGCAGAGGCCATCCCCACCCCACTCCACCGCACAGCACGACCCAGACTCAACCCTCATCCACACGCCAGCCATGAGGGAATTTCCGGGTCACGGAGGCCGGGCTGTGGTACCACCTGACAACACTGTCCTTCCCAGTCACAGAGGCAGCAGGGCCCGGGGCAGAGAACCTGACCCCTGAGGCATCCGGGACAGCACATGGCACCTGCAGCAGCAGTCTCCACTCCCACAGAGACACTGTTCAAATGAAGCTTTTAGGGACTTTCAAAGGTCTTACCCGGAAACTAAAGGAACAGGTTGGGGGGTGGAGGCGGCCAGGCCAAGACCCCCTGAGGACCAGGAACCCACAAGAGCAGTCACCAAGGCCTCAGCCCTCAAGGACGCTCATTGGCAGAGCCAAAGGCAGGCCCTGGGCCAGTGGCACCCAGAGCCATTCACTCCTCTCCTTCCCACTCACAGGACAGTGATGTCCCCGAGCGGACATCCACCCTGGCCTGCAGAGTGGGCCAGCCCTCCCGGTCCCTGTCATCTGCCTGATGTGCTCAGGCCATGGCCGAAGAGGGCACAATGAGCGGCTTCGGACAGGTGGCTCCAAGGCTGAAAGTCACA
This sequence comes from Piliocolobus tephrosceles, assembly GCF_002776525.5. Taxonomy (NCBI): domain Eukaryota; kingdom Metazoa; phylum Chordata; class Mammalia; order Primates; family Cercopithecidae; genus Piliocolobus; species Piliocolobus tephrosceles. The sequence goes on along the minus strand of NC_045450.1, from coordinate 1,644,556 downwards.
TCTGCAGTAGGCAGGGCCTCCTCCCTCCTCCCTCCAGGGCTGGGGTGTGCTCCTCCTCCTCCCTCGTCTCTCCAGGGCTGGGGCACGCTCCTCCTCCCTCCCTCTAGGACCTGGGGCGCTCCGCCTCCTCCTCCTAGTGTCTACCCTCCTTCATGGCTGGCAGCCACATGACTCCAGTGGCTGCCTCTGCGCTGGGGGCCATCTCTTCTGAGTGTCTGTCCAAGTTTGTTCTCATAAGGACACTGGTCACTGGCTCAGGGTCCCATCCCACCGGCCTCATTTTAACCTGGTTATAAGGACCCTGCAGTAGCACCCCCCGATCTGTAGCAGGGGGGATACATTCCAAGATCCCCCATGGAAGCCTGAGGCTGCGGACGGCACGGAACCCTACATACCAGGCTTTTTCCTATATGAACGTCCTCATTTGCACGTCAAGCCCAGTAAGAGATTAACAAGATTAACTAGTAACATAGACAGATTTCAGCACTGCACAGTAATAAAAGTTACCTGAGCAACCAAATGCCCTCCTGTACGGTGCCATCCTCAACCCAGACCTCACACCACCAACTGAGGCAGTGGACAGCGAACGCTGGGATAAGAGGACCTGCTGTGCTTCCACGCAACGCCACGTAGCCAGGTGCGGGGCCTGGGGTTCAGGTGCATCTTTTTTTTTTTTTTTTTTTTCGAGACAGAGTCTTGCTCTGTCACCCAGGCTGGAGTGCAATGGTGCGATCTCAGCTCACTGCAACCTCCGCCTCCTAGGCTCAAGCTATTCTCCTGCCTCCGCCTCCTGAGCAGCTGGGACTACAGCTGCCCTCCACCACCCCCAGCTAATTTTGTATTTTTAGTACAGACAGGTTTTCTCTATATTGGTCAGGCTGGTCACAAACTCCCCACCTCAGGTGATCCGCCTGCCTCATCTCCCAAAGTGCTGGGATTACAGGCATGAGCCACCGTGCCCCGCCTCAAATGCAACTTTCAGGGGACACAGTTCAACCCAGGACATGGGGGCCCACCTGCAGATGCCCCTGTTGGTCCTGTCCATCCTCCCCAGCCCCTCAGGACTCTGCACCAACAGATCTGCCCCTGCTGTACACAGCCCTCCCTCCCTGAGTGCTCCCCAGGGAGGAGACCCCCACCTGTCTCCACTCCCCCTGCAGCTGTTTTCCGGGGCCTCCTCAGCACTCACTCTGCCCACCGCTGTCCGGGCCTTTCCCTCTAGCCCTGCACCTATGCCCTGAACTGCCTCTGGTCACAGGCACCAGCTTCCCTCCCAGGCCCACCCCCATGCCCACTCTCCTCCCTGGTGTCTGGCAGCCTCTCCTGTGGCCTAGACCCACCCAACACAGTGGCTCTGCAGCCCCCAGCCCAGATGTCCTGGACGTCCCCCAGCAGGGGCCACAGCCCTTCCTCCCTGGCAAAGGATCCCTCGCTCGTTCCCATGGCCCCACTGCAGGGCCTTCCCAGACACCGTGTGTGCAGGGCCCTCCTGGAAGCTGGCACTGCAGGACCCCTTCCTCAGGGGCTGCTCGCTCAGCCCACACCCACTGAGGCCAATGCCCAGCCTTCATGCACCGCAAGAGTGACCTTCCTACTATGAAAAGCCTCATCGTGTTCCGAGTCCTGGCCTGCAAGAAAGGAGGGAGGGAGCTTGCGCCCTTGCACGTGCCGGTCACTGCTTCCCAATGGGTCCTTTGCCAGGCTCCCAACCTGCTGTGCCACTGAGGCTCGGCCTGGCCGTGCCTTCCATTCACTAAGATCAGCCCCACCAGTCCCCAGAAAGCTACTCAGGCTCCAAGCCCTGCGTGGAATGCCCCCACTCCATCCTTGCAGGTGTCAGCCTCAACCATGCCAGGGCCCCGGGCAGACTCACCCACTGAGGACAGACACCGATCCCCAACCCGCAGGCCTGCCCACGGCCCCCACGTGCTTCCACACTGGGGCTTGATGACGGGGAGGGCCAAGCCGTCTACGCACGGTCAGGTCAGCCAGGCTCAGGAACATGGACCTGCCCTCCGCACCCAAGTCCCGGGATCAGGATGTGGCAGCCCCTTCAGAGCTTACCGCCCTTCACACCTGGCAGAGATCCAGAAACTCCTCACGAAAAGCAAAGACGCAAAGGAGTTGGGGGACAGGAACGGAGGCGCCTTTTCTCTCCTTGGAGTGGGGCGATCGCACCATGCTCTATGTGTAAGTCAGCGCAGAGGCTTCTCCCACCAGGTGCAGAGCGCACAGAATGTGGAGGGGCTAAGCTGCCTTCAACGCTCACCTGACAAACTACTACAGCTGGTACTCAGCTCAGAGGACGTCAGCCGCCACCTACCTCAGCCAAGTCACCTGCGCTGAAGCCTGAGAAGCTACCTGGAGAGGGGACGTTTGGGGAACATGTGGGTGCCCCCAAGAGACTCCAGCCCTGCTTCAGAGCCAAGTGCCCCTGATCCAAAGAGGGCACTGGGGAGGGTCCCGGGGGCTCCACCACCCCCAGGGTGCTGTCTAGGGGCCCACTCCCAGAAAGTTAGGGGGGAGAGAGCTGCTGCACCCACCTGACCCACTTTCTCGCCCGCAGCTTCTTCCCTACCTCACCTCACTGTTCCAAGGTCAGATCCAGATCTTCCGAAACATTCTCAAAGAAAGGGCTAACCCTCACGCAAAGGCACAATCCAGGTGAGGCTGGTTATCTAAGCGAGCACAGCTGGGTCAGGCCAGGCTGCCTCAGTCCCGGGCGTTAGGAAATCACCGGCCCGCTGAGTCACGGCCCCACAGCCCGGCTCTGCCGTGACACAGCACATTCAAGCCGCCGCGGTCCCCCGGGGTCAGGGACACGCGAGGACAAGCTACAGACTGCTCGGAACTCAGGCCAGGGAGGGGAGCCCCCGACGCCAGGGAAATCCCCGTACCACGCGGGCTGAGTGCAGGCTGGGCCAGGCCAGGACGCAGGGGTCGGCCCTCCCCTGCCCCGCTCCCCTGCCCTCTCCTGCCCGGCTCCGCTCCCCTGCCCCGATCCGCCCCGTTCCGCTCCACTCCCCTGCCCCTTCTTGGGGCACCAACCCCGCCTCTCTAGGGGACGCAGGCGGTCCGAGCCCGCGCTGGGAACCGGAGAGCGCCCGGCAAAGGCAAGTTCCGAGAAGGCAGCGCCTTCGCCTCGCACCGGGTCTCTGAGAAGCCCGGGCCCACCCCGCAGCTGTCACACCCGGCTCCGGGACGCGGGGGACGCACCTGGAGGGCGCACCTAGGGGAGGGCCCGCTCCTGAGCGCCGAGTAACAAGCCCCGCACCTTGACGGCGCAGGGCTGCCACGCGCTGGGGCCGCCGCCGATGCTGACTCACGGTCCGCGGCCGCCCCGCGCCGCCGCCGGGGATTCAAACACGGCCCGCGCCCCGCCCCCGTCGCGCAGGCCCCGCCCCCGCCGCGCGGGCCCCGCCCCGCAACGAGACTCGGCCCCCGCCCCGCAATGTGACTCAGCCACACCCCCGCCGCTCCGGCCCCGCCCTCCCCCCACCCTCCCCCCCCCCCCCGGCGCACCCGGTCCCCGCGGCTCCTGGCCACCAGCTGGGCGGGCACGTGGGCGCGGGCACCGTGGGCTAGAGGTCTTCAGGCCGAAAGCCCCGGAGCCGCCCCCCTGCCCGGCTCCTCGTGCCCTGCCCACCTGCATCTGCAGCGGCTCAGGGCGGACTCAGGTGAAACACCCGAGCCAACAGGGGCGCTCGCGGGGCGGGGCGGGGCGGGGCGGGGCGGCGTGACCTGGGGCCGCTGTCTGCCCTGCGGGACCCTCCTCCCTCCCAAGTCCGCGTGCCCGCCCAGCCCCGTCTAAACGCGGGGTAGGGAACTCGCAGATCACTCTTAATCTAAAACCTATTCCTATGAAGTGGAAGATGAAGGAAAATGGAACCTATCAGATGGGCCTGAAATGCTTTCACTAAATCCCTTAAACACAGAATCCGCCCATTTTTTTCTATTCCGTGCTTCAGTCACAATACATCTACAACCTAAAGGAAACTGTACTATTAACAAGGAAAAAATGACCCAGTCTACACACTTGCTTCGCCCAAAACCCTCTACAACAGCTAATAAAATACACATGCAGGCAGGCGGGCTTACACCTGGGTCCAGACAGTCCCGCTCGCTCCGGGAGTCCCTGAGCCTGGGGCGCAGGAGTGCCCCGGGGTCAGCGGGCAGGACACTGCCTCTGCTGCCTGCGGCTAGTGCAGGGATGTAACTTTACAGTGACGCCTCAGGCACGGACAGAGGAAAAAAGTGAGGCTGGCACTGGGTGGCAAAGCTCACAATTTCAGCCGCAGCAGCAACAACAATACACTGCCTGTAACTAAGGCAATGTCGATCCTGAAAAAAAAAAAAAAAAAAATCCATCGCTTCACCTATCTGAATAGCTGGTTCAGGATTTTTTTTTTTTTTTTTGCTAGAGTCTTGCTCTGTCACCCAGGCTGGAGTGCAGTGGCCGGATCTCAGTTTATTGCAAGCTCCGCCTCCCGGGTTTACACCATTCTCCTGCCTCAGCCTCCCGAGTAGCTGGGACTACAGGCGCCTGCCACCTCACCCAGCTAGTTTTTTGTATTTTTTTAGACACGGGGTTTCACCGTGTTAGCCAGGATGGTCTCGATCTCCTGACCTCGTAATCTGCCCGTCTCAGCCTCCCAAACTGCTGGGATTCCAGGCTAGAGCCCCCGCCCCGGCCCGGTTTTTTTTTTTTTTTTTTTTGAGAACAAATCTCGCTCTGTCGCCCAGGCTGGCATGCAGTGGCACGATCTCAGTTCACTGCAACCTCTGCCTTTGTGGTCCAAGCAATTCTCGTGCCTCAACCACCTGAGTAGCTGGGATTACAGGCGCAAGCCACCACACCCAGCTAATTTTTGTATTTTTAGTAGAGACGGGGTTTTACCATGTTGGTCAGGCTAGTCTCGAACTTCTAACCTCAGATGAACCACCCGCCCTGGCCTCCCAAAGTGCTGGGATTATAGGTGTGAACCACAGCTTGCGGCTCACGAAATGTTTAAGTCAATGAAAGAACGTGCTTCAAGATCGCGAGTGACATACTAAAATAGGTCGAAAACATACCTCAGATATGAAAGAATGTTTGGAAAAATTACTACAAATGTGCTAACTCCAGTCCACCTGAAGGTCAGCTATGCAGATGCAGCCACGCCTCTGTCAATCACACAGGCACCTGGCTCTGTTTTCCATCAGAGTAAGCAGAGTCCAAGATGGTCTCTCTTGTTTGGGATTTAATTTTCCTAAATATTTTTCTGCTATGCTCAAATTCTAGCATTACTACTTTTAGGTTGGGGAAGACAAACTTCACTTAAAAAACAGAATGTATACTTATTTGTTTAAAAAAATAAGTGGCCGGGAGTGGTGGCTCATGCCTGTAATCCTAGCACTTTAGGAGGCTGAGGCGGGCGGATCATGAGGTCATAAGTTCGAGACCAGCCTGACCAACATGGCGAAACCCCGTCTCTACTAAAAATACAAAAATTAGCCAGGCTTGGTGGCGGGTGCCTGTAATCCCAGCTACTCAGGAGGCTGAGAAAGGAGAATGGCTTGAACCCGGGAGGCAGAGGTTGCAGTGAGCCGAGATTGCACCACTACACTCTAGCCTGCACAACAGAGAAAGACTCTGTCTCAAAAAAAAAAAAAAATCAATCAATCAATCCTGGGCGGGCACAGTGGCTCACGCCTATAATCCCAGCATCTTGGGAGGCTGAGGCGGGCGGATCACCTGAGGTCAGGAATTTGAGACCAGCCTGGCCAACATGCAAAACCCCATCTCTACTAAAAATACAAACATTATCCGGGCGTGTGGCACACACCTGTAGTCCCAGCTACTCTGGAGGCTGTGGAGGAAGAATCGCTTGAACCTGGAAGGCAGAGGTTCCAGTGACGCGAGACTGTGCCATTGCACTCCAGCCTGCATGACAGAGCAAGAAAAAAAAAAAGAACCTGCTCAGAGGCCAGACCCTCATGGAGCTTTAGCCACTGTGTAGACTTCATCCCTGACCTCTGAGTTTCTGATGGGGATGTGTGGATTTGAGGGTGTGATTCAGCACAATCCAGGGCCTTGGATCACACAACTCATTTATGATAGCGATCTCAAATTAAAACAAGCATGTTCTAGCTAGGCCCATAGCGCCTGCCTGTGGTCTCAGCTATACTTGGGAGGCTGATGCAGGAGGGTCTCTTGAGCCCGGGAATTTGAGGCTGCAGCAAGCTGACTGCACCACTGCACTCCTGCCTGGATGACAGGGCAAGACCCTGTCTCAAAAAATAAAGCCCCAAAATGAACAAAAACAAACTCAGGGAAGGCCGTTACCTGTGGTGGTCTCCAAGTGCTCTGTCCCTGGGCTGGAATGGAATGGGATGGGGGTGGGCACCCCAGCCCATTCAACTCCTGAGACCTCTCTGGTTCGAGAGGAACAACATGTATGCCCTAGTTTCAAGCTGAAAACACATATGGGCTTGTTTCTGCATGAGAGAAAGCTTAACATAGCACTCCCGCCCATGGAGTATTCACGATTTTAAAAACCTGCCCTTTACGGTGAAGCCCTAACAGGAGTCATCTCACACCACATGCTTCCTCCTCCATAGAGGTTCCGGGAGCAGATGACTTCCAAAACAGACCAGAGGGCGGCAGTCTGAGTCCTGTCCTGAAACCAGGTGAGCCCTCCACAGCAAGGCAGAAATGAGGAGCCCTGCCCTGGGCAGTGCAGGGAGCGCTCCCTGCCAGAGGACGAAACAAACACAAACATTGCCTGAGCCTGTGCCCCTGCCCCGGCCCGAGAGAGCCCCCCCGCACTGGGCGCGGGGTCCATCCAGGATGCCCGCTCTCCCCATGGCCTCCTGAGGAGGGACTGGTCCTGGATTCTGGAGGGTTCTCCGGCAGGTGCACGACAGAGCCCACATAGGAACACCAGGGCTGCGAGGGAGAGACGCATGCGGCCACAAAAGGTCCCAGTGTTTGGGAAAGAGACCCTTTAAAAACTTCAGGCCGGGCGCAGTGGCTCACGCCTATAATCCCAGCACTTTGGGAGGCCGAGGTGGGAGGATCACCTGAGGTCGGGAGTTCGAGACCAGCCTGGCCAACATGGTGAAACCTCATCTCTACTAAAAACACAAAAATCAGCCGGGCGTGGTGGCACGTGCCTACAGTCTCAGCTACTCAGGAGGCTGAGGCAGTAGAATCACTTGAATCCAGGAGGTAGAGGTTGTAGTGAGCCAAGATCACGCCACTGCCCTCCAATCTGGGTGACAGACTGAGACTCCATCTCAAAAAAACACACACACACACGCCGGGCAGTGGCTCAAGCCTGTAATCCCAGCATTTTGGGAGGCCCAGGTGGGCAGATCATGAGGTCAGGAGTTCAAGACCAGGCTGACCAATATGGTAAAACCCCATCTCTACCAAAAATACAAAAAAAAAAAAAACTTAGCCGGGCATGGTGGCGGGCACCTGTAATCCCAGCTACTCCGGAGGCTCAGACAGGAGAATGGCGTGAACCCGGGAGGCGGAAGTTGCAGTGAGCCAAGATCGCGCCACTGCACTCCAGCCTGGGCAACAAGAGGGAGACTCTGTCTCAAAAAAAAAAATAAAAAACAAAACAAACCCCCCCCACCCACACACACACAAAACAAAAATGTAAAGGCCTGGGCTCAACCCCAAAGGGATGTAGGGATGGGACGGCCCCACAGCAACACAGACTGAGAGCTGTGCCCAGAAGATGCACCTGGGTTGCAGAGGTGCTGAGAGCGGGGCCCTGGGTGCTTGGGGGACTGAGGACCATCCTGGGGCCTCAGGAGCTGCACCTGGCTTTCTTTGCAGACACCACTCAGGATGAGACTGGTCCAGTGTCCTGCCGAGGTGCAGTCTGTGGCCTAAGTGGCCGCTGGGAAGAGTGTCTCTCCTCGGCCTCCTTGGCCGGCGGCGTCCAGGCCTGCATGGATGGAGCTGCTGGAGGCTTGCAGCGAGGCCCGAGCCGTTCCATGTGGGGCAACCACCAACGACCGGCAGCTCGGCTCTCGGGCAGGAGTCACTGCGGGTCTGGCTGCCGGGCTGCCTCCCGCATCGATGCGGGCCCTGATGGTGCCGGGGTCCCACTCCGAGTCCCCAGCGTGTGCCCATGCAGGCACTGGAGCAACGGCCCCCACCACGTGGCCCCAGCAGCCCTGTCCTCCTGATCCCATGTCCAGCTCCCCCACCACACCCTGGACAGCAGAGGATGTAGGAGAGGAAGGGGTGGGCTCCAGGCCCGGGCTGAGCTGAGCAGGGCCCATCGTCACTGTACCCCCAACCCCATCCCATTCCACCCCAGCCCAGGGACAGAACTTGGAGACCACCACAGGTGGCGGCCTTCCCCATGTCCCTCACTGTCACTGTCAGGAGAGGCAGGTTTGGGTCCCTTGGGCGCTGGTGGCCATGGAATGTGGGGCTTCAGCACGTCCCATCATTCACCAAGCGTCTCTGCAAGCAAAGCCCTGCACAGGTGCGGCAGGTGTCCCCCCCACCCCAACCTGTCCCCAGGGGCTGAAAGGGACCAAGGACACACACAGCCCAGCCCCTGGCACTGTCCCGCCCCAGCTCTGCCCCTCTGGGCCTCTGGAAGAATCTGCCCCCCAGGTTCTCGGCTTCCAGCCAGGCCACGACGGGTCCCCACAGCCCAGCTCCATCATGTGTCTCAGTGCCCAGTGACTCCCTCCAGCTAAAGGCCTCCCAAAGCTGCCAGCCCAGGTACTCACAGCTTTGCCCCTGACTCCAAGCCTTTGCCGGGCTCCCCACCCCATCACTATCCCCCACCTTCAGTGCCCTCACTAGTTCACAACCCCTACTTTCAATTTTCTTTTGGAGATGGTGTCACTCTCTCACCCAGGCTGGAGTGCAGTGGTGCAATCACAGCTCACCACAGCCTCGACCTCCTGGGTTCAAGGGATCCTCACACCTCAGCCTCCCAAATAGCTGGGACTACAGGTGTGCACCACCATGCCTGACTAATTATTTTATTTTTAGTAGAGACGGGGTCTCTCTATGTTGTCCAGGCTGCTCTTAAACTTCTGGGCTCAAGTGATCCTCCTGCCTCGGCCTCCCACAGCACTGGGCGCACAGGCAGCCAACTCCCACGCCTCCCATCCTCTGTCAGCAACCTCCCTGTTCTCAGTCCCTGAGCCGGGCGGTGCCCACCCTGACTGGCTCCCAGGAGGCTCCTCGTCCCCAGCGCCCGTGGCACCCAGGCCAGGAGCCTCTCTGAGCCAGGGCTTGTTTTCACAACTCCATGTGCAACACAACCAAAGTGACAGAAGACCGAAAACACACGTCTGGCTTCTTTACAGAAATGACGATTCTGTAACATGTCCTGAAATAGAAGCGCTGTTCCTGAAAAGCTACAGCATGAGAACAGGAGGTCAGGGAGAAAGGAGGATGGTGCCGGACTTACCGAGGACGGCCTCCACGGTGCTGCCGGCGGGGCTGAGCGGGAGGGCGCGGGCGGGGGGCGCGGGCAGCGCAGTGGGGGAGGAGCTGCCAGAGCCAGCGCTGGACGCCAGGCTGGACGCCACGCTGGAGCTCACGCTGGGGGCCGGCGGGTGGACAGCTGCAAACACGGCCAGGTGGTTCTGTTCAAAGACACAAACAGCGTCAGCACGTGCCCCCTGCGTGGAGGAGGCAGCGCCACGTCAGCACCCTGCAGAAAGCACCACCGGACAGCGGCCGACTTCCACGCCCTGGCAAGGCCCGGGGAGAGTTTCCCAGACCCGGAGGGACTCTGACTGCACTGAGGAGAAACGCCAGGACGGGCAGGGCAGCGGGCTATGGTGCACTTGGGAAAGGTACAGACACCTCTGGGAAGTGTCTCATGAGCTTTTCTGCAGAAAATGTTTCAGGAGTACACATTTGCCAGTAAAAATCAATCCAGCAGGTGCAGAAAGATGTGTCAGAGGCCAGGGGCCTGCCAGCCCAAGGGGCAAGCCCTGCAGCAGCTCCCCACACCTCCTGGGTGCCCCCACCCCAGCTCTCACCCAGGACTGGCTCCTGAGCACCTTGGGGGGCCCACAGAGAAATGTCCTCCCAGGGACTTAAAAAGAGACCCAGCACCACTTCTAAAACATCCACAGCGTGGTCCTGTGACCTCATCACCAGGGAAAGTAAAACATGGGGCAACTCACATGATCTGTGTTTGGTGGATAATAGATCAAAAGAAAAAGAGCGGCCGGGCGCGGTGGCTCAAGCCTGTAATCCCAGCACTTTGGGAGGCCGAGACGGGCGGATCATGAGGTCAGGAGATCGAGACCATCCTGGCTAACACGGTGAAACCCCGTCTCCACTAAAAAAAAAAAAGAAAAAGAGCAAGCACACAGAGCAGTGCTGAATAAGAGCCCAGTCACAGGCAGGGCGCTGCACACAAGAAAACACCCGATACAAATGACCCAGAGCCACCTACAAGGTCACTGCAAAATCGAGCATCAAAAGTTGGATTAGAATGAGTTTCTGGCCAGGCACAGTGGCTCATGCCTATAATCCCATCACTTTGGGAGGCTGAGGTGGGCCGAGGTGGGCAGATTACTGGAGGTCAGGAGTTCGAGACCAGCCTGGCCAACATGGCAAAACGCTATCTCTACTAAAAATACAAAAAAAAAAAAAATGAGCCAGGGCCGGGCACAGTGGCTCACACCTGTAATCCCAGCACTTTAGAGGCCAAGGTAGGTGGATCACCTGAGATCAGGAGTTCGAGACCAGGCTGCTCAATATAGAGAAACCCCGTCTCTACTAAAAATACAAAAAATTAGCCCGGCATTGTGGCAGGCACCTATAGTCCCAGCTACTTGGGAGGCTGAGGCAGGAGAATCGCTAGAACCCAGGAGGCAGAGGTTGCCGTGAGCCAAGATCACACCACTGCACTGCAGCCCGGGCAACAGAGAGACTCTGTTTCTAAAAAAAAAAAAATGAATTGCATACTGAAATATTATAGTTGAAATGATATGATATTTGGGTTTTGCTGAAAAGTAATGCAGGAAAAGTTAACCTTGGGGGGTGTGGTTCTACTAGTTTGTCTGCTTAAGTAAAACCGTCCATAATGAAGAAATTTTAACGTGCATTTCCTAAGGGTCAGAAATCAGGCACTGACTAGTCCTCAAGAACGCACCTGGCTCCAGGCTTCTGTGGCCTTGGGGTCCTGCTGCCTGCACTGGCTTCCTTCTGGGTAATGGATTTGCTCCTCAGCCCACGGCACAGCAGGTGCACAGAGCCCCCATGACTGACTCTGAAAACAGTCTCCTCCAGCTGCAAACTCTGGAGACAGCCGCCAGAGCTCCCTGTGCAGGTGCAAGACGGGGCCTGCCCCCTCGTCCATAATCCACTTCCCCTCCCTGGCCCGGAGACCACTTTCCCTCAAGCCGTGAAAAAAGGAACCACAGTCCACCCCGTTAGCCTCAGGGACAGCGGTAACTCCTGCACCCACCACCACAGACCTACCCAGTCACGCAACACCAGGGACCCTCCCAGCCATGCATGGCGCTGCCGACAACCCCCATCAGTCCCCCATGGTGAGCCTGGGGACCGGGTTGCTGGAAGCCTCACACTCTCTAGCAAGCAGCCCAGAAACACGGTGGGTGATTCGAGACCTGGTGCCATCTCAGTGGCAACCTGCCCCCACCCCTGGCACTTCCTGTCTCTGCTCCAGAGCCTCAGTGTGGCCCCAGGAAGGCTGAGAAGGACCTCCCAACAGACGTTCCGGTGACCCGACATCCAGGAGCAACACAGACACCTGGGAGCTCCTTGTTCCCTGACAGCTTGGATCAGGGAGGGGACCGACCTTCTCTACCAGCAAAGGACAGGGCCACCCGGGCTGCGGGACCGAGGCGGCGGACACCAGCAAGGGGTGAGTGACATGGGGCAGTCTGCCGAGCTCACCGCATCCAGCAGCTGTGACTCAGAACCAAAAGCTCAGGGACAGCAAGGCACTGCCCTCCGGGTATGTGGACACTGCACAGCTGCACAGCTGCACGGCCCGCAGAAGCCCTCCCCCACCCCCTCCTTGTCCCATCTCTTGGCAGCCCACCCTGTGTCTCAGGGTCTGCCTAGGTCCGTGCTCTGGGGCACGGTACCTACACACAAGCTGCCCCTGCTCCGCCAGGCTGAGGTCCACCATGCCCTGACCCACCATTAGCCAAGAGGCCACCGCCCGCATCACAGTCACCCCTGTGGATGTCCTCCCAGCTCCATGACCCCTGCAGACGTCTCAGTCTTTGCCTGAACCCAACTCCAGAGCATCACCCAGGCCCAGAAGCCACCTCCCAAATAACGGAGAGCCTAGGGACTGTTGCCTGGAAGGGCCCGGGCCCACCGAGAAGCCATGGACAATGCTGAGGTTTGCAGAGCAGGCCTGCCCTGCCCTGGGTCGGACAGGGAGCCTGTGCCCCGCACCTGTGTCTGCACAGAGCCCAAGAACGCGGAAAGCCGCGAGGCACCACAGTGCAGGTGCCACATTTGCCCCCAAAGCAGCGCTGGTCTCAGGGCTGGGCACAGGCTGACCCTCGGCTAGGAGGCGGCCTCAGGCTCCCAAAGCACTGCCCGGCCCAGGGTGAGTGCAGCAGCCTGAGAAGCCAAGGCCGCCTCCTTCCTGGGTGTCTGCAGGAGGGACTCCACCCTGGGGGCCTTCCCCAGCCTACTGGAGGCCATAAACCAAGAGGGATCGGACAGGAAGCCTCAGCGCTGAGTGACTCCCAGACCCCACGCTGACCCTGCCCGGGAGCTGGCCGGGGTGATGTGCACACTGTGACTTCCGCCCAAATGATCACCTGAAAATCATCAACATCCAGGTCAGTCCTTGTTCCCCAAGGTACAATGGCCATAGACGACGGGCCTGGTGTGGGGGCCCATCCACAGGAGGGCTGGGCATGGTGAGAGGCGTCAGACGAGAGCCCTGTGGGGACGCCGCACCTCCGCTAACACGGGCACCGTCCACCCCATGGGGACGCCGTGCGGACGCCACACCTGCACTAACACCGGCACCGCCTGCCCCACGAGGATGCCATGAGGACGCCGTGGGGACGCAGCACCGCCGCTAACACCGGCACTGCCTGCCTGGTTTTTCTTCTCTGTATTACGGTGAAATGTAACATTTACTACAGTGGTCATGGGTCGGTGTAGTCCGTGGCATGAATTCCATCCACGCCGCTGTGCAGCCATCACTGCATCCATCTCCAGAACGCCTCATCTCCCAGCCGGAAGCTCTGACCCCAGGAATACCAGCTCCCTCCCCCGGCCCCGGCCCTGGGCGCCCACCATGCCACCTGCTGTCTGTGAATGTGACTCCGCTAGCGACCTCCTGTGGGTGGAATCACACAGGATTTGCCTTTTAGTAACGGGCTTGTTTCAGTCAGCACAGTGTCTTTGTTATGGACCAAACGTGTTCCCCCCAAATTCCTACATGGAAGCCTTGACCCCCGGCGTGCCTAAATTTGGAGATAGGGCCTGTGAGGAGTAATTAAGGTGAGACGAGTTCTTAGGCCAGGCGTGTAGGCTCACACCTGTGATCCCAACACTTTGGGAGGCCAGAGCAGGAGGACTGCTTGAGCCCAGGAGTTCAAGATCATCCTGCGCAACATAGTAAGACCCCATTTCTAAAAAAATACAAAAATTAGCCAGGCCTGGTGGTGTGGGCCTGGGGTCCCAGCGACTCAGGAGGCTGAGGTGGGAGGACTGCTTCAAGCCTGGGAGTCCCGGGCTGCAGTGAGCTGGACTGGGCTGCTGCACCCCACCTGGGTGACAGAGTACCCAGGTCTCAAAAAATTCAAGAAAAAAATTCAAGAAACTGTCTCAAAAAATTCAAGAAACTGTAAAAAACAACAGCAACAATGAAATGAGGTGTTAGGGGCAGGGCCCTACGCAGCTGCTGTCCCCAGGAAGAGACCCCGGGATGCCCACACACAGAGGAGTGACCCAGAGGATACAGAGGAGGTAGCATCTGCACCTAGGGGGCCTCAGGAGCCAGTTCTGGACAGCTCAAGTTCAGACTCAGCCCCAGAACTGAGAGAGAATCAGGTGCTGCTGCTTGGGGTGTGGTTTTGGGTTTGGTTTGGCTGGAGATAGGGCCTCACTCTCGCCCAGGCTGGAGTGCTCGGCTCACTGCAACCTCCAACTCCTGGGCTCAAGCAATTCTCCTGCCTCAGCCTCCCAAAGTGCTGGAACCACAGGTGTGAGCTACTGTGCCCAAACAAAACTCCCTCATTCATTCATTTATTCAGAGACGGAGTCTCGTTCTGTGTCACCCAGGCTGGAGCGCAGTGGCATGATCTTGGTTCACTGCAACATCCACCTCCCGGCTTCAAGCGATTCTCCTGCCTCAGTTTCCCGAGTAGCTGGGACTACAGGCACGTGCCACCATGCCTGGCTAATATTTTGTATCCTGCCTCAGTTTCCTGAGTAGCTGGGACTACAGGCACGTGCCACCATGCCTGGCTAATATTTTGCATTTTTAGTAGAGATGGGGTTTCACCATGTTGGCCAGGCTGGTCCTGAACTCCTGACCTCGTGATCCACTCTCCTTGGCCTCTCAAAGTGCTTGGATTACAGGTGTGAGCCACCACACCAGGCAAGTTCTGCTGTTTAAATGGCCCCATCTGCATCCTTCCCTCATAGCCCAAGGAAAGCAACACAGATGGGCTTCAAAGGGCCCCTCTTATTTCCCTGAGCAGAAAACAGTAGGAGGTTTTGGCTTTGTTGTTTCCAAGGTATAACACGAATGTTTCAAACACACAAACACAGGGTACCAGGAGAGAGCTAATTCTATAACAAGCAGATGTTAACCAGACTGTTTTGTGAGCCAAGAGTGGGCGGGACCAAGGATGCATGAGCGCAGCCCTAACATAATGTCGCACCGGCGGGCAAGAGGGCCGCGGGAAGCCTTGGGGTCTGTACCTGCTTGCTGTCCTGCTCGTTGCCCTTCGGGCCGCCCTCGGCCGGCGAGTCTCTCCGCTTGGCCTGCAACATAAAAAAGAGTCATGTGAGAAAAAAGCAGGGAGGAAATGTGAATTAAAAATATACATATTCAGGCTGGGCACAGTGGCAGCACTTTGGGAGGCTGAGGCGGGTGGATCATCTGAGGTCAGGAGTTTCGAGACCAGCCTGGCCAATGAAAACTTGTCTCTACTAAAAATATCAAAAATAGTCAGGCACAGTGGCACATGCCTGTAGTTTCAGCTACTCAAGAGGCGGAGGCAAAAGAATCACTTGAACCCAGGAGGTAGAGGTTGCAGTGAGCCGAGACGGCGCCATTGCACTCCAGCCTGGGCAACAAGAGTGAAACTCCGTCTCAAAAAATAAAATTAAAAATTAAAAAGAGGAGAATTGCTTGAACCCGGAAGGTGGAGGCTGCAGTGAGCCAAGGTCATACCACTGCACCCCAGCCTGGGGGAAAAAGGGAAACCCTGTCTCAAAAAAAAAAAAAAAAAAAAAAAAATACACACACACGCATATGTACTTCTGGTTCTTAAAGATATGTATACACACACACACACACACACACACACACACAGATGTAAGCTCTGCTCAGAATTTAGACAAATGCTATTTTTTTTCTTTTTTGAGACAGGATTTCACTGTCTCCCAGGCTGGAGCACGGTGGTGCGACCTCCCTGGCTAAAGCAATCCTCCTGTCTCAGCCTGCCAAGCTGGGAGCACAGGCATTTGCCAGTGGACCGAGTTAATTTTTCAAAGCTTTCTGTAGAGACAGGGTCTCGTTTTGTTGCCCAGGCTGGTCTTGAACTCCTGACCTCAAGTGATTGTCCCACCTCAGCCTCCTGAAGTACTTGGTTTACAGGCGTGAGCCACTGCAACTGGCCAAGGATGCCAAATCTTGAAGGTTTCTTGAAACAGAAGAGACGTCTGAATCTGCTAGCTCCCTGTCGGTTCTCCTAAGTTCCATTTCTTCTCTTTTTTTTTTTTTTTTTCTTCTGAGACAGTCTCCCTCTGTCGTCCAGGCTGGAGTGCAGTGGCGCAATCTCAGCTCACTGCAGCCTCCTCCTGTTGGGTTCAGGCGATTCTCCTGCCTCGGCCTCTGGAGTAGCTGGGACCGCAGGCATGCACCACCACGCCTGGCTAAGTTTTGTATTTTTAGTAGAGATGGGGTTTCACCATGTTGGCCTGCCTGGTCTCGAACTCCTGACCTCAGGTGATCCACCCGCCTTGGCCTCCCAAAATGCTGGAATTACAGGCACGGGCCGCCGCACCCGGCCCTGAGTTCCATTTCTTACATTTAAACGTGGCTCTCTGACCTTGGGTTGGTCTGTGTGAAGGCAGGGTGCCAGCTCTAGACTCCCTGAACCAACCACAGCGTCCAACCCCAAACCGAGCCACTGGCCTAAGGCAGAGGCTCAGCTGAAGCTCTAAGCCATACAGGACGGGGTCAGAGTGTGCCACCCCACACATGCCACTCTCTGACAAAAAGATTATTTTGAGTTGAAAGCAGCTGAGAAACAGCAGACGCAGGTACAGCTCTCCGCTCCCTTCCTGCCTCGAAGCTGGGTGTGGATTCCCTCTGTGGAGGTGCCCTCTCCCCGCTCCACACCAGGAGGAGAGGCTGCGTAACCAACCTCACTGAAGTCACTCTCATCCTCCGCCAGTCTCCCCATAGCCTTACCTTCCTAGGAGCCCAATCCCCTCTTCCCCCATCTCTTTTTTTTGAAAGAGTCTCACTCTGTCACCAGACTGGAGTGAACTGGTAGGATCTCAGCTCACCACAACCTCCGTCTCCTGGGTTCAAGCAATTCTCCTGCCTCAGCCTCCTGAGTAGCTGGGGTTACAGGCATCCACCACCACACCCGGTTAATTTTTGTATTTTTTAGGATAGACAGGGTTTCACCATGTTGGCCAGGCTGGTCTCGAACTCCTGACCTCAGGTGATCCACCCGCCTCAGCCTCCCGAAGTGCTGGGATGACAGGCATGAGCCACCGCCCCCGGCCTAGTGGCAAGGATTTTTCTAGACTCTTCTAGAAGAGCCACGAACTCCACAGACTGCCCGCGACCACATTGCTGAAAACTCATATCCATCCACATCCCTAACAGTTCAATTAAACCGAAGGACACTTGGTATTGTCCCGGGAACACCATTCACTTACGTTTCCCGGCTGGCCGCTGCCCGTGGAGGCAGGACTCGTGAGGTGGAGGTCGCGGCAGCCCCAGTCATTCACCATCCCCAGGCTCTCTGCAAGGACAGGGGAGCAGCAGGCTCTGAGGGCCACTGGTGGGTGACAGGAACACGCAGCAGTCTCTGCACCACACGTCAGGGCCGAGCGTGCGCGGCCCTGTCACAATCATCCCTCGGGTGCAGCAGAGGACGGCTGGGCAATGACCGGGGACGCCCAGGGCAACGGGACCCTCAGGCTTTAGACCAGTTTTTCATGTTTTTAACACTAAAAGCAATGTTTAAAATGTGAACAAGAAGAGCTGCCTTGGTCGGGTGCGGTGGCTCAAGCCTGTAATCCCAGCACTTTGGGAGGCCGAGACGGGCGGATCATGAGGTCAGGAGATCGAGACCATCCTGGCTAACACGGTGAAACCCCGTCTCTACTAAAAATACAAAAAACTAGCCGGGCGTGGTGGCGGGCACCTGTAGTCCCAGCTACTCAGGAGGCTGAGGCAGGAGAATGGCGTGAACCCGGGAGGCGGAGCTTGCAGTGAGCTGAGATCCGGCCACTGCACCCCAGCCTGGGCGACAGAGCGAGACTCCGTCTCAAAAAAAAAAAAAAAAAAAAGAGCTGCCCCCCCTACTAAAATCACAAAGGAAAATCTGAGCTTGCGACCACATGCAGAAAACCTAAAACCCAAACCCCAGGCTGCGAGGAGGAGGCCGCGTGGGTTCCCACTGGGGCTTGTTCCTGCTGCTGGGAACTTATTAGGGACCACGTGATCCAAAGCTAAGCCCTCATCCTCTGGACAGCAGACAGCTCTGGAAAGCACGGGCTTACCCCAGCAACCCTTGCTCGAGGGTCTCTGCTGTCTCCCCGAGCTGGGGTGGACAGACCCCTCTCTCCACAAGGGTGGTGCTGCTCCTGCGTGGGCGCCCAGCAAGATGGCAGTCTCAGGGCAAGGCCCAGGCAGCAGGGGGCAGAAGGACCCAGCTTGGATGCCCAGGAGGCAGGTGGAGGCGCCAGCCGGCCCACACCAGGAGTCAGCCTCCACGCTCAGGGCCCCATCGTGCCTGGAGACAGGGTCCCTGCAGGTCCACCGGCCTGGCCCACGCCGGCGGGGAGGGAACCCAGCCTCACGTGGCACAAACACCCCAGGGAGCCTCCATGGGCATGTCAGGGACCCCCCACCACCAACCACAGTGCTGAGCTCCCGCCCATCTTCCAGGTCCTCGTGGCCAGCTCCGGGTCATCAGTAACTCCAGTGCGGGCCTGCAGAGCCGCAGAACCTGCTAAGGTGAACCTGCCACAGGGACGTTCACTCACTCTCAATGTGTGCAAAGGCGCAGAAGGGGCCGCGTGGGCAGTACCCGGTTTGGCGCATGTCGTTGCATTTCGTAGATTTGTAGATCTGGGGGAAGAAATGAAATAAAGACGCTTGATTGGATATGGGATCCTGTGGAAAGATCACGGCTGGCATCATCCCAAGGGAGAGGATGAAGCTCCAAGCCATAACAAGACACCCCTGAAAAGGGGGGTGTGGGCCCTGCGCTCCTCCACTGTGTGCCCTTGGTCCCCATATCCCTCCTCTCTGCACAGCCGACCCACAGGGAACAGGCACACGTGTGGGCCATTCCCGCAGCATCTGCCCTCCAGTCACGGGCAAGGTCATTTCCCTGCTGTCATCTTTTCTGAAAGATGCACCAAATTCAGAGTCTGGCATGCAGTAGGTGCCTAATAAGTGCCTATTAAAACAAGTGCGTGTCTCTGTTCCCTGACCAGACCCACTGACACTTCACCTAGGGTGACAGCCCCTCTCATGGGTCAACAACACTTAAGGCCCAGCAAGGGACAGACCGGCCTGGAAACCCCCAGTCCGCCTTCAGAGGGCCTGGCCCAGCCCCTCCTGCTCCACAGCTCTCCGGGAAGGACACAGCAACTGGCATACCTGGCCCTCAGTGCCCACACCTGCCTGGGTCCCAGCAGGCAGCCTCTCTCCTGACCTCCAGCCTGGCCACCCCCGCCCCCACGGCTCTCCCACCACGAGGCACCTGTGGGGGCTCGTTCGCTTGTTCATTTTGTTTGTTTTTTGAAAGAGTATAGAGTATAGCTCTGTTGCCCAGGCTGGAGTGCAGTGGCATGATCTCGACTCAGTGCAATGTCTGTCTCCCGAGTTCAAGTGATTCTCCTGCCTCAGCCTCCCAAGTACCTGGGATTACAAGCACGTGCCACAATATCTGGCCAATTTTTTTTTTTTTTTCTTTTTTTCTTGAGACACAGTCCGGTTCTGTCCCCCAGGCTGGAGTGCAGTGGCGCGATCTCAGCTCACTGCAAGCTCTGCCTCCCGGGTTCACACCATTCTCCTGCCTCAGCTGGGGCTACAGGCACCCGCCACCATGCACAGCTATTTTTTTGTATTTTTATTAGAGAACAAGAGTTCTTAGGCCGGGCGCGGTGGCTCAAGCCTGTAATCCCAGCACTTTGGGAGGCCGAGACGGGCGGATCACGAGGTCAGGAGATTGAGACCATCCTGGTTAACACGGTGAAACCCCGTCTCTACTAAAAAATACAAAAAATTAGCCGGGCGAGGTGGCGGGCGCCTGTAGTCCCAGCTACTCGGGAGGCTGAGGCAGGAGAATGGCGTGAACCCGGGAGGCGGAGCTTGCAGTGAGCTGAGATCCGGCCACTGCACTCCAGCCTGGGCAACAGAGTGAGACTCCGTCTCAATAAATAAAAAAAAAAAAAAAAAAAGAGAGAGAGAACAAGAGTTCTTGTTCACCTGGGGCAGGGCCCAGGTGGGAGGGTTTATGTCACTCAGGATTTACGGGGCGGCTGTGACCCATGTGGTGCCGGCTCCACTCAGCGGGGTACTGGAGATTGGGGTCTGCAGCCAGGCCAGTGTGACTGAACACAGAAGCGGCTCTGGATGCCGGACTCCCGACAGGCCCCTGGTGGCACTGCTGAGTGTGTGGTCACCAACACCCAAAAGGCACGATGCACGTTCGTGACGACATGTGTCAAGAAAAGACAGGAAGCAGCGCCTGGTCCCTCCCCAGCCCCTGCGCGCCTCCCCCTTGGCTGAGGTTTTCACGTTTTTTAGACAGAGTCTTGCTCTGTCCCCCAGGCTGGAGTGCAGTGGCGCAATCTCGGCTCGCTGCAACCTCTGCCTCCCGGGTTCAAGTGATCCTCACACCTCAGCCTCCGGAGTAGCTGGGACTACAGGCACCTGCCACCACGCCCGGCCAATTTTTTTGTATTTTTAGTAGAGACGGGGTTTCGCCAGGATGGTCTCCATCTCCTGACCTAGTGATCCGCCTGCCTCGGCCTCCCAAAGTGCTGGGATTACAGGCTTGAGCTACTGTAATACTGTAATACTGTACAGGATTACAGGCGTGAGCTACTGCGCCCGGCCCTGAATATGTATGTTTTTAATTAACATTTTCTCCCTGCTTTTTTCCCATGATTCTTTTCTGTTGCAGGCCAAGCGGAGAGACTCGCCGGTGGAGGGCAGCCTGAAGGCCAGCAAGCAAGACAGCAAGCAGGTACAGCCCTCAGGCCCCCCAGGCTTCCTGCCCCGTGCCAGCCCTCGGCCAAGGTTAATCACCGTTCTTTCTGTGTGATGAGCCGCGCTGCGAAACCCTCGGCTTCTCCGGGGCCTTCCAGCAATCCCTGCACCTGGGGGGTCGGAGGGACGTACCTCGGGATGGAACTGCTGCTCCGTGCGGGAGTGGCAATACTGGCAGGCGTCACCGCCGTCGCAGCGTGAGGGCTCCCCCCACTCATCCCCGTGCTTCACGCTGGGGCAGGGCGTGGACCTGGGGATGAGGAGGTGTCAGGGGGACACGGAGGACTTGGCTGCCCCCACTCATCCCCGTACTGCACACTGGGGCAGGGCGTGGACCTGGGGATGAGGAGGTGTCAGGGGGACACAGGAGGACATGGCTGCCCCCATGTGCCCAGAGGTGTCTGCCTCCCACCAGGAGGGGCCTCAGGCCTAGGGCCCTGGAGTGACCAGCAACCCAGCTCTGCGCTCATGGACACGCAGGCCCGGCCAGTGCCAGGATGGGGTCAGGAGCCCCGGGGCTGTTCTTCATGGAATTTAACTTGAGTGTGAGTCAGAGCCACCCTCACGGACATGGAGAACGCAGGGGAGATGCAGCCGAACTTCCTGGGGGCAGTGAGGCCGGGCACCCGGACAGCACGGGGCTGTCTCGTCAACCTTCTATAAAATGCAAGTGAGAGTTTTGATCCCACAATTTAAAAATCCTCACCAATTTCCAATTACCTATGATCCTACTGCAGTGAGCTGAAATGCACCACTGCACTCCAGCCTGGGCAACAGAGACACTGTCTCATAAAAAATCAAAATCCTCTACTCTTCGTGGAATTTCTAGCAGCTTTATTGTAACTGGCTTGGATTTATGGAAAACATAAATGCCTGCTGAAGAAAAGAATTTTTCTTTTCTTTCCATGACGGGCGATGACAAAAACCTAGAGACTAATTTGTGGTTTGTTCTACAGTCATTCAGGTCCCTCAACCTGGATGCTGCTCAGAGGGAGACGGAATGTGGCACAAAAAAGAGGGGGGTCCTTCCCATAGGGGCACAGGCGCCCTCCAGGGCATCCTTCCCATGGGGGCATAGGCACTCTCCAGGGCACGAGGCAGCACCAGGTCATTCAGAAGAGGAGAGGGTGGCTCTCTGCTCAAAGGAAGAGCTGGACACAGACAGGGCCTCAGGGAGGCCAAGGCCATGGTCCAGTCATCCAGACACCCTGTGGGGTCTGTACCCCCCTACCCCCATCTCAGGTGCAAACTGCAGATGGCAGCCAGGCCAGGCCAGGCCAGGCACAACCAGAAGGCCGGGCTGGGGCAAGGAGGAGAAAGGGGCTTCAGAGGCAAGCAGGCTGCAAGGCGCCAAACCCGCGGGCCAGACCCAGGGACAGTTGGGGCTCAGGCAGTGGAGGAAGGTCCTTTGTGCACCCTGGGCAGGGCGACCCTTGGGTTGTTGGCTGTGGGACTCAGCCTAAGGACCCGGTGTCCCAGCTGCCAGCTGTGAAGACGAGGTCGATCCCAGGTGACTACAACGTCAGAGTGCCTGGGGCTCAGGCGAGGAGACAGCACGCGGCCCACGGCCCGGAGAGCGCGGCTGCGACCAGAGGCCCAGGTGGGGCACACGGGGGTCCCTCCTGCAGTGCTCCATCCCCTTGCCTGGCAGAGGGACCCCGGTAGGGGACTGCGTGGGAGCCACCGAGCATGGGTGGGAAGGCCCGTCCCCGGGACAGACACGTGGGCCTCCATGGCGCCTCCCACAGCCACTGTGCTTGGAGATGCCCTCCCCTCCCAGGGATGATGCTGCCACAAGGGCAGCCCTCCCATGAGAATCCCAGGGTGGGCAGTGCGGGCCACGGGCCAGGACGGGCGTCCTCTGAGCACGGTCCCGCAGGCTCACCTGTACTGGAACCGCCGGGGGTTGCGCCGCCTGTCCCGGCTGTTGTGGTAGTGCGGGCACGCATAGCCCTGGCGACACAGGCGTGGTGGCTTCGGGCACTGCTCTGTCTTGTAGCTGCCCAGCACGAAGTTGGCATCTGAAAAATGGGCCACACGGTGCCTGAGCAGCATGACTAGAGGCAACGCTGGGCACAGGAGACCAAAGGTGGGAGGACGCGGCTATCCCCCAACGGAAGGAGCTGCAGGAGCACTCGGGGAGTGCAGACACACGCCAAAGACTCAGGCTCCATGAGGGAAGCCGGGCCCAAAGGCCACGTGGTGTGATTCTGTTTATGTGAAAACAAACGCCCAGAACTAGGGAACCCACAGAGACGGCGTGGAGCCGAGACCACCGGGGTGAGAGGGAGTCCTGCTGTGGGTATGCAGCTTCCTTGCTGGGGGATAAAGACGTTCTCCAACTAGATAAAGGAAATAGTTGCACAGCTTTGTGAGTATGCTAAAAAACAAAGAAACGCACACCCTGAAATGCTGCACGTTGAGCCTCATGCACACCACAGCCTCTGGGTGACAAGCACACCTCAGTGTGGGTTCACTGCTGGTAACAAGCGTACCTTGCAGTGCAGGAGGTTCATGGCAGGAGAGGCTGAGGGGGCAGGGGGCGTTTGGGAAATCTATTTTTCTACTCAGTTTTGCTGTGAACCGAAAACTGCTCTAAAAAATAAAGCCTAGTTTTAGAAGTCATTCACTGGGCCAGGCTCAGTGGCTCACGCCTATAATCCCAGCACTTTGGGAGGCCGAGGTAGGTGGATCACAAGGTCAGGAGTTCAAGAGCGGCCTGGCCAACACGGTGAAACCCGGTCTCTACTAAAAATAAAAAATTAGCTGGGCAGGGTGGTGGTGCCTGCCTGTAATCCCAGCTACTCAGGAGGCTGAGGCAGGAGAATGGCGTGAACCTGGGAGGTAGAGCTTGCAGTGAGCAGAGATCGCGCCACTGCACTCCAGCCTGGGCAGCAGAGAGAGAGTCCGTCTAAAAAAAAAAAAAAATTGCTGCCACACGAAGTGTCCAGAATAGGCAAATTCATAGAGCTGGGATGCAGGCCAGTGGGTACATGGGCCAGTGAGGGGATGCGGAGGAAGTGCTCATAAGCAGGGGGGTTCCTTTTGCAGGGATGGAATGTTCTGGAACTAGAGAGAGGTGGCGGCTGCACAGCACTGCAAATGTGCTAAATGCCACTGAACTGTACACTTAAAAATGGTGCATTTTATGTTATGTGCATTTTACCACTTTTTTTTTTTTGAGACGGAGTCTCTGTCGCCCACGCTAGAATCCAGTGGTGTGATCCTGGCTCACTGCAACCTTCACCTCCCGGGTTCAAGAGATTCTCCAGCCTCAACCTCCCAAGTAGCTGAGATTACAGGCGCCCACCACCACAACTGGCTGATTTTTTGTATTTTTAGTAGAGATGGGGTTTCACCATGTTGGCCAGGCTGGTCTCGAACTCCTGACCTCAAGTGATCCACCCACCTCAGCCTCCCAAAGTGATGATGAGATTACAGGCATGAGCCAGTGCCCCCGGCCTTACTACATTTTTTTGCAAATGAAACTCTCCCCTGCGTATAACCTCGTCTATGTGCCAGCCAGGAATGCACGTCCCCCAGCCCCGAGGGACAGCCCCCTGGTCCATGCATTTCCAGCCAAGTCCAGGGATTTGAAAGCTGCTGTCTAGAGCACCACCCCAGAGAGGCGCAGGGCTGGGGGCTCTGCTGGGCATCCTGGGTGGGTGCCTGGAGGGTGCCCCGGCTCTGGGACACGACGCCCCACAAGTTCCGGGGGAGCTGTGCTACTGCCCCCTCGGCCACTTGGTCAATAGCTGACCCCACGGAGATGCCAGTTGCCACAGAGATTCAGAGCAGGTGTGGGGAAGGCACCTGGGCCCAAATCCCACTCAGCACCCACCCCCTGTGGGGAAGGGTTTGGTATTGAACTCCGTGAGCCTCAGTTTCCCCGTCTGATCAGCTTGCACATAAACTGAAAAGCATGGAGAACCGAGTGGCCCAAGCTGTTCTTGCGCTGCGCTCGCCCCCCCCAACCGCCCTCAGCTGCGGCCGCGGAGTTACCTTGCCACCGGGGGTCCTCGCTCAGGATCTTCTCAATCATGGCCTGGCTGGCCAAGACCCCAGGCTGCAGATCCGGGACCCCTTCCCCGCTGCCCAGCTGGCCGTTCTGCAAGGCTTCCTGGGCCTGCAGCTCCCTGCAAGCCGAGGACACAGTGGTCACGGCTCTGCGTCCCAAGCCTCCAAAGCTGAGACGAGGTCACTGCAGGGCACGCTCCCCTCCCACCACTGCACAGAGAGGCTGCGGCTGAAGGTTCAGGATGGAGTCTCAGTGTGTAGGCGCTCCCCTGTCCTGGCCCACAGTCCTCATCCAAATCCCAACCACTTCACTTTGTTTGCTTTGTTTTATCTGAGACAGGGTCTGGCCCTGCCCCCAGGCTGGAGAGCGGTGACGCAACCACCGCTCACTGCAGCCTCCACCCCCCGGGCTCAAGCAATCCTCCCACCTTGGCCTCCCAGAGCACTGGGATTACATGTATGAGCCACTATACTCGGCCCCACCCACGTAAGAGCGGAGTCTTCTTTGGGCAGGATTTGCTTTCCTGCAGCCCCAGACTGTGCTGAGTTCGTTCTCCTGGAAAGTAGTGCCTCACAGCCTCAACCCCACTGAGCTGCCCACCGGACCCAGAGAAGGAACACCCAGTGAGAAGTGAGGGATTGTCTCATTAGAAATAACATCCAGGCTGGGTGCAGTGGCTCACGCCTGTAATCCCAGCACTTTGGGAGGCCGAGGCAGGTGGATCAGGAGGTCAGGAAATCCAGACCATCCTGGCTAACATGGTGAAACCCCGTATCTACCAAAAATACAAAAAAAACCCCAGGTGTGGTGGCGGCGCCTGTAGTCCCAGCTACTCGGGAGGCTGAGGCAGGAGAATGGTGTGAACCCGGGAGGCGGAGATTGCAGTGAGCCGAGATCGTACCACTACACTCCAGCCTGAGTGACACAGCCAGATACCATTCCGCAAAACAAAAAAAGAAAAGAAAAAAGAAAGAAGTAACATGCAGAGGCTGGGCCTGGTAGCTCACGCCTGTAATCCCAGCACTTTGGGAGGCCAAGGCAGGCAGATCACGAGGTCAAGAGATCAAGATCATCCTAACATGGTGAAACTCCGTCTCTACTAAACATACAAAAAAAAAAAAATTAGCTGGGCGTGGTGGTGGGTGCCTGTAGTCCCAGCTACTCGGGAGGTGGAGGCAGGAGAATGGCGGGAACCCAGGAGGTGGAGCTTGCAGTGAGCTGAGATTGCGCCACTGCGCTCCAGCCTGGGCAACAGAACGAGACTCCATCTCAAAAAAAAAAAAAAAAAAATCCAGACTCAGAAACAAATTCTGAAAGAGAGAGATTTGGGCCAGCAGAGCCTGCAGCAGCAGGCAGGCAAGCCACTGGCTGAGTGCCCGCTCGTGGATGCTCACTCACCTGACGTCACACACGGGCGGTCGCAGGTCCAGGGGGCCGTGCGCGAAGGCACAGTGCAGCCCGTTCTTCACGCAGTGGCCACGCGCGTCCGTCTCGTGGATGCAGGTTCCCGTCTTGTAGTAACGCAGGTGGTATTTGCGTTCCGTGTCCCCTGTTGTCCGGTGCAGGTAGGGACACCTGGGGAGCAGAGGGGCACGTAACGCCTGGTTCTCACGGACCCAGAGGCAGCCCCACTAAGCTCCCTGAGTCCACACCCCATCAGCACATGGCGAGCAGTGAATTCCCTTCCCTTCTCCCAGATTCCTGTTCTGATCAGGACGGACACACTGAACACAGCATCTGTCCCCAAAAGTGGAACTGCTCAGGTACACAGACCACCGCAAACCCCCAACCAGTCAAACACAGACCAACGCCAACCCCCAGTGAGCCAAACACAGCAGGAAACGCAACGCTGAATTTCCACAAAGCTCATCCTTCCTAATGTTCACATACACTTTTAAACCTGTGTAGCAATGAGAGTTCCCACCCTGCACACAGGCTGCAACACCTTCCTGACCAGTCACTGTCACAAAGTGGGGGCCCCTCCTGCCCAGTGTCCTGCTGCTTTCAGGGACCCCAGGAGGGAGGTAGGGGAGGGGAAAAGCACAGGGCCCTGGACGCGGCTGGGGGAAACGAGGGGCATGGGCAGAAGAGGAGGCAGATGGCACGGTGGGGAGCACAGGTGAGGCAGCGTCACCATCCCATGGGCCACCTGCAGGCCCAGAGCCATGCTCCTGGGGAGTCACAGGCGGCTCCTGGAGCAGGATGGGGCGCAGTGGGGAGGGGAAGCAGCAGGCAAGGCTCAAGTCATAGACAGGCAGCAGCAACGGAGACAAGCAGAAGACACAAACCGCCCCGGCATTCCTGGGCGCCTCCAGGTAGGTCACTCCAGAAGGACGCAAGGGGACACACAGAGGACCCTGAGCCATCAATGGTGCCGAGCCCTGGCTGGTCACAGAATCACCCTGAGCGGCCTGAGGGCCAAGGCAGAGGATGACAGGGGCCGTCACTGCAGGTCCCCAAATGTAAGGACTCAAACCTTCACCTCCAGCTCCGGCTGGGGAGCTCTGTGAGGGCCCCGCCCACCTCGCTGTGCACGGGGCTGCAGCCTGGACACTAGGAGCTCCGGCCAGGGATGGCTGGCGACCAAGAGCGATTCAGCAACACCAGGTCTAGCCCCATCCTGTAAGGTCAGGAAATAGAGACCCAGAGTTCAGAGAGCCCAACCCAGGCTCCACTGGGCACCTGTGATGTGCCAGACACTGAAAGCTGAGGGGGATAGAGGCAGAAGAAGGGGTGCCCGGCTGGCTCTCAGGGTCCCCAGGAGCCAGCCAAGCAAAAGTCAAATTAGAACGCTACCCTGGTGTTCGCAGCCGCCGCCGCGCCGCCGTCGCTCTCTAACGCCAGCGCCGCCTTTCGCTCGCCGAGCTCCAGCCGAAGGAGAAGGGGGGTAACTAAGGAGGTCTCTGTACCATGGCTCGTACAAAGCAGACTGCCCGCAAATCGACCGGTGGTAAAGCACCCAGGAAGCAACTGGCTACAAAAGCCTCTCACAAGAGTGCGCCCTCTAGTGGAGGGGTGAAGAAACCTCATCGCTACAGGCCTGGTACTGTGGCGCTCCGTGAAATTAGACGTTATCAGAAGTCCACTGAACTTCTGATTCGCAAACTTCCCTTCCAGCGTCTGGTGCGAGAAATTGCTCAAGACTTTAAAACAGATCTGCGCTTCCAGAGTGCAGCTATCGGTGCTTTGCAGGAGGCAAGTGAGGCCTATCTGGTTGGCCTTTTTGAAGACACCAACCTGTGTGCTATCCATGCCAAACGTGTAACAATTATGCCAAAAGACATCCAGCTAGCACGCCGCATACGTGGAGAACGTGCTTAAGAATCCACTATGATGGGAAACATTTCATTCTCAAAAAAAAAAAAAAAAAATTCTCTTCTTCCTGTTATTGGTAGTTCTGAACGTTAGATATTTTTTTCCCATGGGGTCAAAAGGTACCTACGTATATGATTGCGAGTGGAAAAATAGGTGACAGAAATCAGGTATTGGCAGTTTTTCCATTTTCATTTGTGTGTGAATTTTTAATATAAATGCAGAGGTGTAAAGCATTAATGCAAGTTAAAATGTTTCAGTGAACAAGTTTCAGCGGTTCAACTTTATAATAATTATAAATAAACCTGTTAAATTTTTCCGGAAAAAAAAAAAAAAAGAACGCTACCCTGGTACCCAGCGATCCTGCTCCTAAGTACACATCCAAAAAACCCAAAGGCAGGGTCTTCAGGAGACACCTGCACACCCATGTTCACAGCAGCGTCAGTTTCAAGAGCCAAGAGGGGGAAACCACTGAAGTGGGCGCCGATGGAGCCAGTAAGGAAAGCGTGGGCTTCTGTCCACACAATGGGGCAAACGCGGGCCTCCGTCCACACAGTGGGGCAAACGCGGGCCTCCGTCCACACAACGGGGTATTTTTCAGCCTTGGAAAGGCTGGCACACTGGCTGACATCTGTAACCTCAGCACTTGGGGAGACAGAGATAGGAGGATTGCTTGAGGCTAGGGGTTCAAGACTAGCCTGGGCAATATGGTGAGTCCCTATCTCTACAAAAAATTTAAAAATTAGCCCAGCGTGGCGATGGGTACCTGTGGTGTCAGCGACTTGGGAGGCTGAGGAGGGCACATAGCTTAAGCCCAAAAGGCCGAGGCTGCACTGAGTCGTGATTGTGCCACCGCACTTCAGCATGGGCAACAGAGCAAGACCCTGTCTCACAAAAAAAAAAAAAAAAAAAAAAAAGGAGAGGAAGGAAGGGGGGGGGAGAGGGGTGGGGAGGGAGAAAGGAAGGAAGGAAGGCAGGCAGCCAGCCAGCCAGCTGGGTACAGTGGCTCACGCCTGTAATCCCAGCACTTTGGGAAGACGAGGCGGGTGGATCACGAGGTCAGGAGTTCAAGACCAGCCTCGCCAGGATGGTGAAACCATCTCTACTAAAAATACAAAATTAGCCTGGCATGACAGCAGGTCCCTGTAATCCCAGCTACTCGAGAGGCTGAGGCAGAGAATCACTAGCACCCCGGAGGCAGGGGTCGCAGTCAGCTGAGATCGCGCCACTGTACTCCAACCTGGGCGACAAGAGCAAAACTCTGTCTCAAAAAAAAGAAAAACTGGAAAAAGTTTTAGGAAAATGCCTTACTCTTACGGACACCTAGGAGTGAGAGGGACTACCTAAGAGAAAGCTCATGGATGCCCAAGGAGGCGACGCAGGAGCCCCAGGGGTCGGGTGACACACATGGTTCTCAAACTCATCCGAGACAATCAGTGAGCAGAGCCACCAGACAACACCCAGTGCACAGGAACCGCTCTGCCTCACGCTTCAATGCCCTGGACCCACCGAGACCAGAGGATAGGAGGCAGCCACATCCCGGAGTGCGAGAAGCTGCCCTTCCCTCCCGCAGCTCTTACCTGAACCCAGGGAGGGTCCACCAGACCCCCTTAACACATTCTCCAGACTGCGAGCCACGTGCATAAAAATCACCTGGGAGGCCTGTAGCCCACGTGGTCCCCCCAGCTGGCAGGACGAGGCCCATGGATCTGCACTGCCGGCTAGTTCCCAGGGAACGTGCGAGAACCACCGGCCTTAGGGGACAGGCAGTGTACATGACTCCCTTCCAGCTGAGGGGGGCCCAAAGCACAGCACAGAAACAGCTCGGGGGAATGGGAGGAACAGGCGCACCCCCATGCCTGGCTATATTGGTTTTTGTTTCGTTTCGTTTTGTTTTGTTTAGACGGGGTCTGGCTCTGTCGCCCAGGCTGTGGAGTGCAGTGGCGTGATCTCGGCTCACTGCAAGCTCCGCCTCCCAGGTTCAAGCCATTCTCCTGCCTCAGCCTAAGTAGCTGGGACTACAGGCGCCCACCAGCACACCTGGCTAATCTTTTTGTATTTATAGTAGAGATGGGGTTTCACCGTGTTAGCTAGGATGGTCTTGATCTCCTGACCTCGTGATCCGCCCGCCTCGGCCTCCCAAAGTGCTGGGATTACAGGCGTGAGCCACTGTGCCCGGCGGGTTTTTTATTTTTAGACAAGAGTCTGTCACCCAGGCCAGAATGCAGTGGCGCAATCTTAGCTCACTGCAACCTCCGCCTCCTGGGTTTAAGTGATCCTCCTGCCTCAGCCTCCCAAGTAGCTGGGATTACAGGCACCTGCCACCATGCCCAGCTAATTTTCGTATATTTAGTAGAGATGGTGTCTCACCACGTTGATCAGGCTGGTCTTGAACTCCTGACCTCAGGTGATCCGCCTGCCTCAGCATCCCAAAGTGCTGGGGTTACAGGTGTGAACCACCAGGCCCAGCCTAATTTTTTGTAGAGACAGAATCTTGCTCTGTTTCCCATGCCAGTCCCAAACTCCTGGGCTCAAGCGATCCGCTTGCCTAGGCCTCCTAAAGTATTGCGATGCAGATATGAGCCACCGTGCCCGGATGCCTCTGAGTTTTCAAAACTGCTCTCATGCCCCAGGCCGGCCCCAGGCTTTCTTCTCGCTCCCAAAGCCCAAGCTCATGAGATCAGTTTAAACAGCAACAGCCTACACACCCTGAAGTGAGTAAATCTTTCACCTACGCCTTAGGTCCTAAAGCATTCAACATTTTAAAATTAAATATTTCAATTGGATCTTTTAACAAATCAGACTCCTGGCCGGGCACAGGGGCTCACACCTGTCATCCCAGCACTTTGGAAGGCTGAGGCGGGTGGACCACCTGAGGTCAGGAGTTAAAGATCAGCCTGGCCAACATGGGGAAACACCATCTCTACTGAAAATACAAAAAAAAAAAAGTTAGCTAGCTGGGCACAGTGGCTCACACCTGTAATCCCAGCACTTTGGGAGGCCGAGGCGGGCGGATCATGAAGTCAGGAGACCGAGACCATCCTGGCTAACACGGTGAAACTCCATCTACTAAAAATACAAAAAATTAGCTGGGCATGGTGGCAGGCACCTGTAGTCCCAGCCACTCCAGAGGCGGAGGCAGGAGAATGGTGTGAACCTGGGAAACGGAGCTTGCAGTGAGCTGGGATTGCAGCACTGCACTCCAGCCTGGGCGACAGGGCGAGATTCCATCTCAAAAAAAAAAAAAAAAAAGAAATAGATACTTGGAAAAGTTTCTCCTCCCACCAGTTCCTCACAGAATGCACAGTGGAGACCCAGCTAGGCACACCCTGGACCCATCCACACAGGAGTTCTGCACCTGCCAGAGAACAGGGGCCTGGGGAGGTCCCACAGGACAAGCGGGAAGTGTCAGGTCTGCCAGGTGACACTGCCAAACAGAGCTCTGGAAAGAAGACACAGTCCAGGTGCAGTGGCTCATTCCTGTAATCCCAGCACTTTGGAAGGAGAGGTGGCTGGGTTACTTGAGCCCAGAAGTTCGAAACCAGTAAGACCCCATCCCTATAAAAAACACAAAAATTCTGCTGGGTGTGGTGGTGTGCGCCTATGGTCCCAGCTACTCTGGAGTCTGAGGTGGGAGGATCACTTGAGCTCAAGAGGTTGAGGTTGCAGTGAGCCAAGATCCAGCCTGGGCGACAGAGTGAGGCCCTGTCAAAAAAAAAAAAAAAAAAAAAAAGACAACAAACCTGTGTGTCAACCTGGAAAAGTTGCACCACAGGAATGGGTGAGCCCGTTTTTTCCTGCAGGGTGGCTGCAGGGCCACAGTGCAGGGGCGCTCTTCTGGGTAGGGGTGGGCTGGCAGATGGCCACTGGTTCTGTGGCTACACAGCTGCAGGCCACGTGGATTTTTTTTTCCCCAATGAAAATGGGCCTAGAGGCTGGGCATGGTGCCTCACGCCTATAATCCCAGGACTCTGGGAGGCCGAGGAAGGTGGATCTCTTGAGTCCAGGAGTTGCAGACCAGCCTGTGCAACACAGCAAAACTCCATCTCTTTTAAATTACAAGAAAAAAAAAATTTAGCTGGGGGTGGTGGCGCACTTGTGGTCCCCGGTACTCCGTAAGCTGAGGTGGGAGGATCAGCTGAGCCCGCTGCACTCCAGCTGGGGAGACAGAGCCAGACCACAGAGCCAGACCCTGGTTCAAAAAAAAAACAAACAAAAAAGACGGACCCTGGAGAGGCCCGGGGTTCCGCGGGGCGTCTTTTCTATTTCTTTACTACAATCTGTTTAAACAGAAAAGCAAGCGCCCCGCCCCTCAGCGACAGCCCCGGAGTCTCAAGGCCCCGCCCCCACGGGAACTGCCCCGCCCCCACGTCCAGGACAGTTCCCACGGGGGCGGGGCTCCACACGTGACCCGGGGCAGCCAATTGCGGGGGCGCAGGGGAGGGGCGTGTCCCGCAGAACAAAGGACCTTTCCCGAGCCGGGCGGGTCGGAGCTCGAGATCTGCACGATGCCCACAGAACCGGCACCGCTTGGGGTGCAAAAAGGGGCGGCCACCCACCTAGGAAAGGTCGCACAGTGGGGGCACCCACGGGGGCAGGCACCGGAGGGGGTGCCCACAGAGAACAGGGGAGGACGCCGAGAAGTGACCTGGGGGACCATGGGAGGAGGAGAGAAGGGATGACACACAGGCTGGAAGAGGTCACCCTCCACGGAGGGGGTGGTGACGGCAGAGGCGCCCGCAGGAGCTGGTGCCAGTGAGGCTGAGCCCAGGAGGGGCTGACACTGAGGCAGCAACTGAGCAGGCAGGGGTGCAGCGAGGTGCCAGCCTGCCCAGGAAAGGAGGCGCCAGCAGCGGGGGCCCTCCTGGGGTCCCAGTCCTGCTCTGCCCCACAGCTCAGCCCCAGCGCCTCCAGCCAGATCCTAGAGCCACGCCTGACACGGGTTAAGGGTCTCTGCTCTCTGATACGCATTTATGTGTAAAACAACAGGTTGGTAGTATCAACACCCAAAATAGAAATTTCTTTTTTTTTTTGAGACGGAATCTCGCTCTGTCGCCCAGGCTGGAGTGAAGTGGCGCGATCTCGGCTCACTGCAAGCTCCGCCTCCCAGGTTCACGCCATTCTCCTGCCTTAACCTCCTGAGTAGCTGGGACTACAGGCGCCCGCCACCACGCCCGGCTAATTTTTTGTATTTTTAGTGGAGACAGGGTTTCACCGTGTTAGCCAGGATGGTCTCGATCTGACCTCGTGATCCACCAGCCTCAGCCACCCAAAGTGCTGGGATTACAGGCGTGAGCCACCGTGCCCGGCCAAAATAGAAATTTCAAAAACCAATGAACTAAAGAAAAGGAAGGCCCTGGCTGGTGGCGGCGCCTGTAGTCCCAGCTACCCGGGAGGCTGAGGCAGGAGAATGGCGTGAGCCTGGGAGGCGGAGCTTGCAGTGAGCCGAGATCGCATCACTGCACTCCAGCCTGGGCGACAGAGCGAGACTCCATCTCAAATAAAAAAAAAAAAAAAAAACAAAGAAAGAAAAGGAAGGTCCTGTCCTTATTCTGAACGTTCATCTATTTACAAATTCCGAGGCAACCCTCAGTGAGAACCAGAGCGGGCACTTCAGTGGGACAAACTCGCTATCCCCTGTGTGCAGTGATAAGAAAGTCCCGCTCCTGTGGAACGAAGGGTAATTATGGAGGAGATTCCCAGGGGAGGCAGCCTGTCAGACACCTCCCAAAGGGCCGACCGAAGCAAATCATTCACATGCTACAAACAAAATATTAAATAAAATAAGGAAATGTCCTTATTATGTGTGGATATACCCAGGATGCATCCAAAACACCAAACAGGCATCTTAGCCCCACTTACCACCCTCAATTATAAACTGTAAGCCATTCAGACAGCAGGCTAATATTTGTGTAATGAATAATCGCATTATGGAACGGCTACTAGAGCACGGCTTGAAGTGACCACCTCGAGGCAGGCGCTTACCATAGCACTGTCCGTCCCTGTAAGAACTGGACACCACCCTGTGCCTAGCAGTGGGGCTGAGTCCACACCAGGACTTCCAGACTCCGGAACCAAAGCAGTTATGAGGCTGGGCGCAGGGGCTCACGGTGGCTCCTGCATGTCATCCCAGCACTTTTGGAGGCCGAGGCTAGTAGATCACCTGAGGTCAGGAGTTCAAGACCAGCCTGGCCAACATGGCGAAACCCATCTCTACTAAAAATACAAAAATTAGCCAGGCATGGTGGCACACGCCTGCAATCCCAGCTACTCAGTAGGCTGAGGCAGAATAATTGCTTGAACCCAGGAGGCAAAGGATACAGTGAGCCAAGATTGCGCCACTGCACTCCAGTCTAGGAGACAGAGTGAGAGGGCGACTCCACCTCCAAAAAAAGAAACAGTTATGAAAAGATGCTTTCTCACCGGGTGCAGGGCTGCACACCTGTAATCCCAGCACTTTGGCAGGCTAAGGTGAGAGGACTGCTTAAGCCCAGGGGGTCGAGGCTGCAGTGAGTTGTGATGGCACCACTGCACTCCAGCCTGGGTGACAGAGCAAGACCCTGTCTCAAAAAAAAAAAAAAGAGAGAGAAAAAGATGCTTTCTCTTTATGCATCAAAAGCATCACCTGTCCAGGTGCAGTGGCCCACACCTATAATCCCAGCACTTTGGGAGGCTGAGGCAGGCGGATCACCTGAGGTCGGGAATTCAAGACCAGCTTGACCAACATGGAGAAACCCCGTCTCTACTAAAAACACAAAATTAGCCGGGCGTGGTGGTGCATGCCTGTAATCCCAGCTACTCAGGAGGCTAAGGCAGGATAATCGCTTGAACCTGGGAGGTGGAGGTTGCAGTGGGCTGAGATCCTACCACTGCACTCCAGCCCGGGCAACCAGAGTGAGACGTGGTCTCAAAAAAAATAGTAATAATAAATTAGCCAGGAGTGACAGAGCACTCCTGTGGCCCCAGCTGCTCAGGAGGCTGAGGCAGGAAGATTGTTCGAGCTCTGGAGGTTCAAGCTGCAGTGAGCCGTGTTGGGAACAGAGCAAGACCCTGTCTCAAAAAACAAAAACAGCCGGGCGCGATGGCTCACGCCTGTAATCCCAGCACTTTGGGAGACCAAAGTGGGCAGATCATGAGATCAGAAGTTCAAGACCAGCCTGACCAACATGGAGAAACCCAGTCTCTACTAAAAATACAAAAATCAGCTGGGCGTGGTGGCACACGCCTGTCATCCCAGCTACTCGGGAGGCTGAGGCAGGAAAATCGCTTGAACCTGGGAGGTGGAGGTTGCAGTGAGCCGAGATGGCGCCACTGCAGTCCAGCCTGCGTGACAGAGACTTCGTCTCAAAACAAAAACAAAACAAACGCTATTTAATGTGCAATTAAAAACATTTCAGTATTTAAAGTTTCTAGCATCCCTAAAAAAAAATTAGAAAAATTTATCCCCTGGGCTAAGCACTGTTGAAAACATAAAGGAAAACAGACTTCACACGGGTCTCCGCACTGAAAGCAGCCTCCAACAGGAAGGTCCCTGGAGAATCAGCTCCTTCCAAAAGATCAGAGGATGGAGACTTCAAGACTGCAACTGCCGCCATCTCACTCCTAAGCAGGAATGGACCACTGTCCGGCCTCCACCCTCTGCCAGCAGCCCACAGGAAGCAAGCAGAACCTGACACCACCTCCCACCGGTCTGTGAATATACAATCTGACTTGTATTTTCCCTGTTTTCCCGTTTTACATACTTCAAAATAAAGACATCTGCTCATAACACTATTAGGAAACTTGTAAAAAAAGAAAAGAAAAAAAAAACCGTGATTTCTTAACTTTAAAAGTGCTACACAAGGGCCAGGCATGGTGGCTCACACCTGTAATCCCAGCGCTTTAAGAGGCCAAGGAGGGAGAATCACCTGAGGTCAGGAGTTCGAGACCAGCCTGGCCAGCATGGCGAAACCCCATCTCTATTAAAAATACAAAAAATTAGCCAGGCGTGGTGGTGGGTGCCTGTAATCCCAGCTATTCAGGAGGCTGAGGCAGGTCACTTGAACCTGGAAGGTAGAGGTTGCAGTAAGCAAAGATCGTGCCACTGCACTCCAACCTGGGTGACAGAGCGAGACTCAATCTCAATGCTACATAAATGAGCCTGCACATAAAAACTTTACTATCTTTTTAAAAATTAAAATAAATATGTAAACATCAAGAAAGGAAACATCCCAGATATACTCTACAGTGTGAATATTCTAACAAGCTCTCTGCATGGAAAGCAACCGACCGCTACAAAATGCTCCAAAACCCGGCCAGGCGCAGTGGATCATGCCTGGAATCCCAGGACTTTGGGAGGCCAAGGAGGGAGGATCACTGTGCCCAGGAGACTGAGACCAGACCAGGCTACAGCAAGAAGCCCATCTCTACAGAAAAACAATGCACTTGGCCAGAGGTTGGTTCTGATGCAGGAACTGTGTCAAATCAAGAGTGGGAAACAGCTAGGCACAGTGGCTCACACCTGGAATCCCAGCACTTTGGGAGGCTGAGGCAGGAGGATCACTTGAGCCCAGAAGTTCAAGACCAGACTGGGCAATGTAGTGAGACTCCATCCCTACAAAAACTATGCAAAATTAGCTGGCATGGCATGAGCCTGCAGTCCCAGCTACTTGGGAGGCTGAGGAGGGAAGATCACTTGAGCCTAGGAGTTGGTGGCTGCAGTGAGCCATGTCCCATCATTGCACTCCAGCCCCAGTGACAGAGCAAGATCCTGTCTCAAAAAAAAAAAAAAAAAAAAAAATGTGGGGCCAGGCACGGTGGCTCGTGCCCGTCACCCCAGCACTTTGGGAGGCTGACGCGGGTAGATCACCTGAGGTTGGGAGTTCGAAACCCACCTAACCAACACGGAGAAACCCTGTCTCTACTAAACATAGAATAAAATTATTTAACTCTATCACCTGGGCATGGTGGCACATGCCTATAATCCCAGCTACTCGGGAGGCTGAGGCAGGAGAATCACTTGAACCTGGGAGGTGGAGGCTGCAGTGAACCGAGATCATGCCATTGCACTCCAGCCTGGGCAACAAGAGCGAAACTCCGTTTCAAAATGCAAAAAACATATAAACAAAAAAAAGTGGGAGGTGAAGCAAAATTGGTTTGAGTCACACAAGCGTTACCCCTAAAACACATACAATCCCTCCGGAACTGGCCTGAGAATAGGCAACGCCTCCCCAGCATCCCTGGTCACTAGAAAACTTCAGCATATAATTACGACTCCCTCGACAGAGACCAGGTATGGACACCAAGGCGTCCGCTGAGGGTCCAGGCCAAGTCCCTGGGCAGAGGCCCCCACCTCCCCCCGGGCAGCGGCGCCCCCTCGCGGCCGCTTACTCGTCGCCGTCGGGGCACACGCCGGTGGCTTCGTTGTACTTGGAGCAGTACACGTCGGGGCTGTAGTTGAAGGTACCGTCGCGCCTGCGGAGGGGCCTGCGGCGCCGCTGGTTGAGGAAGTGCCAGTGGAAGCAGGTGAACGGCCGGTGCTGCGCGCACTTGTGCTGTGAAAACAGGGGGCACTGCTCCGTCCTGAACTCCTTCAGGTACCTACAAACACAGACAGCGCCGCAGCTCGCTTCCGGCAGCACCTCCAGGGACTCGCGGGCCGCGGGACCCACCGGCCTCAGGCGCTCCAAGCCCAGGGTCGACCCGCACTCAGATTCCCGGCGGGTCCCGGGCGCTGCGCCCACCCCCATCCTGACTCCAGATACGACCCTCACCCAACCTCGAAGCCCAGGCGCTGACCCTGGTCCCCAAGCCCAAGCGTCACCCAGGACCTTGGGCGACCCGCTGTGACCTCAGGGTCAGCAGCCAGAGCAGAGGGTCCCGGTCCCCGAGCCCAGGCGCAGCCCCCAACCCCGGGGCGTTCCTCCCTCCCAGAGGCGCGTGGACCCCGGAACCAGGTGTCGTCCCAGACCCTAGCGCCGCGCTCCGACCTCAGGCGGAGGCCGCCGAGCGCAGAGGGTCGTGGCCCCCCCAGACCAGGCGCGGCGCGGAGGCCAGGGGGCGCCGGGACGGCGAAGGGGAGGCGGAGGCGGCGCGAGCCCCGGCGGGAGACTCCGAGCTGTACCGGGCGCGGGCAGGGGGCCGCAGGCCGGACGGGCGCTGACCTGTAGTGGGTCGGCTTCTCAGTCTGCGGGGGGGACCCGCTCAGCGCCGCCGCCGCCGCTTTCGAAACCGACGGCATTTTCAGTCAAAACAATGCAGCGCGCATGCGCCGCGCCGGCGCCCCCGCCCCCGGATCTCCTCGCGCGCCCCCCGCGGCCACGCCCCCCGCTGCCCCGCCCCCGGCCCGCAGACCCCGGCCCCGCCCCAGCCCCAGCCCCGCCCCCGGCCACAGACCCCGCCCCCGCCCCAGCCCCGCGCCCCGCCCTGCCCTGCCCTGCGGTCCCCGGCTTGGGTCGCGGGTGGGAGGGGGCCCTGCCCGGGGCCGCGCGTGAGACCCGCGATGGTCGCCCCTGCTGTGACATGACCCAACATAACCGTGTATTTTACATGAATTAATCACAAGAGTTGTATTTCAATAGAGCTGGTCTTCCACAAACTAACCAAGAGGCTAATGTCAGGGGGAGCCAGGCACGGGGCGGAAGGGCCAAGGGGTCCTGGCCTTTGTAAAAAGGCATTTCTTCCATTTCGAACCCTGACCTCATAAACTTATATTCAAAGATTTATCTACAAAGGTAATTATCACAGTTATTTTACAAACACTTGAGGCCCCCCTTGCCCCAACAGCCCAGTAGCCGAGAAAATGGAAAACTCTAAGTGCTATACATGATTTGATAGAAACAGCGTTTCCTAAGAATTGTTAGTGGTAGGATGCCGGGCGCGGTGGCTCACGCCTGTAATCCCAGCACTTTGGGAGGCCGAGGCGGGCGGATCACGAGGTCAGGAGATTGAGACCATCCTGGCTAACACGGTGAAACCCCGTCTCTACTAAAAATACAAAAAACTAGCCGGTTTGGTGGCGGGCGCCTGTAGTCCCAGCTACTCTGGAGGCTGAGGCAGGAGAATGGCGTGAACCCGGGAGGCGGAGCTTGCAGTGAGCCGAGATCACACCACTGCACTCCAGCCTGGGTGACAGAGCGAGACTCCGTCTCAAAAAAAAAAAAAAAAAGAAAAAGAAAAATGTGCCCATTTAGGTTAAAAACAAATCACTTCCTGTAGATTTGTTCCAAGTATGTCAGGTTTTTTTTTTTTTAATATTTATACTGTAAAACAACAAAAACTATCAAAACTATCATTTGCTGGTAGGATAAATTTCTTTATAGGTTCACATTTTCTTTTCTTTTGGCGGGGGAGAGGCGGGGTGGGGGGGACGGAGTTTCACTGTTGTTGCCAAGGGTGGAGTGCAGTGGCCGGATCTCGGCTCACTGTTGCAACCTCCACCTCCCAGGTTCAAGGAATTCTCCCGCCTCAGCCTCCCGAGTAGCTGTGATTACAGGCATTCACCACCGCGCCCAGCTAATTTTTTATTTTTAGTAGAGACAGGATTTCTCCACGTTGGTTAGGCTGGTCTCCAACTCCCAACCTCAGGTGATCCACCTGCCTCAGCCTTTCAAAGTGCTGGGATTACAGGCATGAGCCACCGTGCCCAGCCAGGTTCACATTTTCTAAATGAATTATTTCTACAAACATTATATTTAAATCTTAAAATTAAAATGATAATGAAGAAAATATTTTCAAGTTAAGTCAAGCAGGAACAACAGGGCCTGCGAATTCTTCAGAGAGGAATAAATAGACCTTGAAGACTCCCAGGGTGCTAGGAATGGAAAGGCTGTCTAGGATGATGCCCAGGTCTCTGGCTTGCCGGAATACAGAACAAGGGAGAAGAAACAGGTTTGGGGGAGATTAATTCCATTTTGGAGTTTAAGGAGCCTGTGAGCTGCCCAGCAGAGGTGTCTATGGAGCCTGCTAAAGCTAGGAAAAAGATTTGAGGCCTTAGGGTTTAGGAATTTGGGGATCTTTGCTGTAAAGGTATGAGTGAAGATGCCTGCTGTTCCTCTACACCCTGGGGGCATCTTCCTTGAAGAAATCAAAGGAAACTGATGTAAGACTTATTGAAAGTATCATTTTTTTTTTCATGCTTTGGAAGAAATGTTCTTTAAAACCTAGGGTGGTACCAGATTTAATAACTCCAGGTTTTTCTTTTTTTTTTTTTTTTTTGAGACAGTCTCGCTCTGTCACCCAGGCTGGAGTGCAGTGGAACGATCTCAGCTCACTGCAAGCTTGGCCTCCCGGGATCACACCATTCTCCTGCCTCAGCCTCCTGAGTAGCTGGGACTGCAGGCACCCGCCACCACGCCCGGCTAATTTTTTGTATTTTTAGTAGAGACGGGGTTTCACCATGTTAGCCAGGATGGTCTTGATCTCCTGACCTTGTGATCCGCCCGCCTCGGCCTCCTAAAGTGCTGGGATTACAGGTGTGAGCCACCACATCCAGCCAACCCCAGGTTTTTCACTGTGAATTTAGAAGTATTTCACTTTTCTTGGGGACAAAATGCATGGCACTGGCAGGACCTTCTGAGGCAGTTCGTTGGTTTAGACGTGACCATTTGGGCTAACATATTCCTTGAAAGAATTTTCGTTTTAAAACAATTTCT
This sequence comes from Piliocolobus tephrosceles, assembly GCF_002776525.5. Classification (NCBI taxonomy): domain Eukaryota; kingdom Metazoa; phylum Chordata; class Mammalia; order Primates; family Cercopithecidae; genus Piliocolobus; species Piliocolobus tephrosceles. Next base: position 1,603,904 of record NC_045450.1, on the reverse strand, counting down.
GGCCGGGCACAGTGGCTCACCCCCGTTAGTAATCCTAACACTTTGGGAGGCCGAGGTGGGTGGATTACCTGAGGTCAGGAGTTTGAGACCAGCCTAGCCAACATAGTGAAACCCCGTCTCTACTGACCATACAAAACAATTAGCCAGGTGCAGTGGTGCGCACCTGCAATCCCAGCTACTCAGGAGGCTGAGGCAGGAGAATTGCTTGAACCCGGAAGACAGAGGTTGCTGTGAGCCGAGATCGCACCACCACACTCAAGCCTGGGTGACAGAGCGAGACTCCACCTTGAAAAAAAACAAAAAAACAATTTCCACCTTCTGCCCAGCTATGTCATCTCAAGTATCGCTGCAGTTATGTCTGTTCTAGCATGCTTACAATGGTCTCCCTCTCAAATGCTTATCTGGGGAGGTCCGTGTGCCACGTACCCTGGGGAAAATAAAACCTACAGCCCAGTTGGGAAAACAAGACAAACACACTACAAAAATAGTTAAATACAACTGGGCACAGTGGCTCCTGCCTGTAACCCCAGCACTTTGGGAGGCCAAAGTGGGCAGATCGCCTAAGGTCAGGAGTTCAAGACCAGCCTGGCCAACATGGCAACACCCTGTCTCTACTAAAAATACAAAAATTAGCCAGGAGTGGTGGTGTGCCTGTAATCCCAGCTACTCAGGAGGCTGGGGCAGGAGAAGTGCTTAAACCCAGGAGGCAGAGGTTGCAGTGAGCCAAGATTGTACCACTGCACTCCAGCCTAGGCAACAGAGTAAGACTCCATCTCAAAAACTAATAATAATAAATACTAACTGTACTGAATTAACTGTTCACCTATCAATCTGCTCTGTTACCATCCTTTGAAAACTCCAGGAGTAGGGAAGATCTGCCCACCATCCCCAGCTGGCCCTCGGTCTGTCCACGGCACAGGTGTGAGGTCAGCAACTGGAAAAGCCCTCCCAGATCGCTGCCCTGGAGGCACTTGGGATCTGCTGCATGTGGGATAGTCACATTGTCAAAAATGTGTATGTATATATGTTTGAAAACAATTGACCAGGCACAGTGGCTCACGCCTGCAATCCCAGAACTTTGGGAGGCCAAGGCGGGCAGATCACTTGAGGTTGGGAATCCAAGACCAGCCTGGCCAGCATGGCGAAACCCCATCTCTACTAAACATACAAAAATTAGACGGGTGTGGTGGCGCATGCCAATGATCAAAGCTACCCTGGAGGCTGAGGCAGGAGAATCGCTTGAACCCAGGAGGCAGAGGTTGCAGTGAGCCAAGATCCCAGCACTGCACTCCAGCCTAGGTGACAGAGCAAGACTCCATCTCAAAACAAGAGACAAAAGAATCTGGGGCCGGGCGTGGTGGCTCCTACCTGTAATCCCAGCACTTTGGGAGGCCAAGGAGGACAGATCACTTGAGGTCAGGAGTTTGAAGCCAGCCTGGCACATGCCAAAACCCCGTCTCTACTGAAAATATAAAAATGATCTGAGTGTGGTGGCACAAGCCAGTAGTTCCAGCTACTCGGGAGGCTGAGGCAGAAGAAATCGCTTGAACCCAGGAGATAGAGGGTACAGTGAGCCAAAACTGTGCCTCTGCACTCCAGTCTGGGCGACAGAGTAAGACCCTGTCTCGAAAATGAAAAACAACAAAAAACAACAACAACAAATATCACTTAGGTAACCCAAAATAGTGCCCATCACTTGTGAAAAGAAATACTCATTAGTTGCATTCTACTCAGAAAATTGTTGCCTTGCTTAAAAAGTTTTGCAGAAAACTGCAAAAGTTCCTCATTTCTGGTACTATTTGGTCATATATATGTAGGTTTCTCTCCTCAGTTCCCACTCTCGGGGGAAAAAAAGGAAAACAAAACTTTTAAAAATAGCTGCTGGTGCAACTAACTTATGTGCTCTGGTAAGATTAAAATAAAAAACAATAATTGCTAAAATATCCTCTTTTAAAAAACTAGATGCGAAAAGGAATCATCTAACCCCATATTATAAAATTAAAATTTATTTTCAATTTGTTATTGTGCATGGAGAAGTGCTCTTTACACAGGCCACACAGCACGTAATAAAGTTTCACACTTCTGCCAGACAGTCTATCTCAGAAAGCAAATTACCTGCACACTAACACTGGATTACAGGTGTCACCAGAATTGCTTTGGAAACGTGATTATGTTATACAAAGACTGGGCAAATCCAACAGCACACAGTGCAACTGACACCTTTCCTAAGGATCTGAAAGGTCTTGTGGATGGAATCCTCGGACATCAAGCGCCAGGCAAGGAGCAGGTTCCGATCTGCTCAGATTCTACTCCGCCTTCACGCGGATCAGCATAACCAAGTGCTCCACCCACCATCCAAGTCCTTCAGTGCGAAGGACGCACGCATAGCCAGGACAGTCACGGGCAAACGTGACATCAAATCCGAAGGGCGGCTGTCAGCTCCCTTCCTGCCAGCCCCAGCGGGCACCCCGTCAACTTCTCGCTCCGTGGGCAGCTGGAGTTTCAGGCTCCTCAGAACGATCACTGGGCTCTGGCTCCTCTCCCAACTCCCGTCTCAGCCACTGGTCCGCCTCGGTCTCCTCCCTCAGGTAGCACCAGGTGACCAGCGCCATGAGGAAGAAGCTGAGGGGCAGCACCTTCCACCAGGGCCGCTGATGTCCCTTTCCCATGGAATGGCCCACAGACCAGCGGCTAGGGTTGGCTTTGCTGGAGGAAAACTTAGTGGGGCGGTCAGGGTCGTCCTCTTCCTCGGCGGCAGGCTGGGCCCGATCCCGGGAACGGGGCAGCGGATGAAGGCTTCCAGAAGCCCAGCCCATGAGCCTCAGCGCCCGGACTGTCCTGGAAGAGAGAGAGCAGTAAGCGCTCCGCCCGCCCGCCGGTGCCTGCCCTCGACCCTCCGAGACCTTGAGGAGCTCACCCGGCTGCCGGTGCACACAGGACACGGTTCATTACGGCCTCGACTCCGCGTTAGACGCCGTGGCGCGCCGTGATCGCGTCACTTCCGTCGCCCGAAAGAGGAAATCAGAAACCGGACGCCATACCAGGCCTCCGCTCACGACTACAGAACGTGGTTCCAGTAGCGCAGCGGAAATGACGTTTGACTACGGAGAGCTCTTTCCGTCGCAGGCCGCAGCGCCGCCGGAGAACGCGATGGCATGCCGGGAAATGTAGTTCTCCGTCCCTTTCGAATAGGGCCGAGACCCCGGTCCCTGGCCCCGAAGAGAGGCGGGGCGTCACGGGGGCGGACGTCGTCCTCAGAGAGTTGTCTGAGTTTGCCTCGGAGCAGCTCTGAGCCGTCTTGAAGGTTCGCAGGGCATGGGTGGGGATCATCCGCGCCCTCAGCCCTGCCCTGCCCTGCCCGCCCTGTGCTGGGCGCCCGCACCCCTCTGCCGGCTTTCCACCAGGCCGTGACGCAGCCCTGTGTTTTTTTTTTTTTTTCCCCCGTTTGGTTCTTTGCATGGGACAGGGACTCGCTCTGTCGCCCAGGCTGGACGGCAGTGGCGCGATCTCACATCACTGCGGCCTCTGAAACCGCCTTTGCAAAAATTATCACTGAGGAAGTTATGACAATGAAAGAGATCAGACCTAACTAAGGTGCTGCGTTGTGCTTCCCACCCTTAAGCTGTCCTGGTTCATTCCTGGGCGTGGACAGAGCTAACTTTGGGAAGGATTTGAGTTCTTGGTTAACTGCCCTTTCCGGAAAAGAGCCCCTTCTTGCCTGAGGACCAGTCTGCCTTTGCAGGACTAATAAATCAGCTACAAAATTAGAAATTGTCGGGGCGGCCGGGCGCGGTGGCTCAAGCCTGTAATCCCAGCACTTTGGGAGGCCGAGACGGGCGGATCACGAGGTCAGGAGATCGAGACCATCCTGGCTAACACGGTGAAACCCCGTCTCTACTAAAAATACAAAAACTAGCCGGGCGAGGTGGCGGGCGCCTGTCGTCCCAGCTACTCTGGAGGCTGAGGCAGGAGAATGGCGTAAACCCGGAGGCGGAGCTTGCAGTGAGCTGAGATCCGGCCACTGCACTCCAGCCTGGGTGACAGAGCGAGACTCCGCCTCAAAAAAAAAAAAAAAAAAAGAAATTGTCGGGGCGTGGTGGCTCACGCCTGTAACCCCAGCACTTTGGGAGGCCGAGTCAGGCGGATCACGAGGTCAGGAGATTGAGACCAACCTGGCCCACAGGGTGAAACCCTGTCTCTATTAAAAGTACAAAAATTAGCCAGGCGTGGTGTTGAACACCTGTTATGCCAGCTACTTGGGAGGCTGAGGCAGAAAAATTGCCTGAACCCGGGAGGCAGAGATTGCAATGAGCCGAGACTGTGACACTGCACTCCAGCCTGGGCCACAGAGCATGACTCCGTCTCAAAAAAAAAAAAAATTAGAAATTATCGTTTAGGGGTCATGCTGCCTCTGGCTCCAAGAGTCTGAACCGACTGGGCACGGTGGCTCATGCCTGTAATCCCAGTACTTTGGGAGGCCTAGGCGGGCAGATCATGAGGTCAAGAGATCGAGACCATCGTGGCTAATACGGTGAAACCCTGTCTCTACTAAAAATACAAAAACTTAGCCGGGCATGGTGGCACACGCTGGTACTCCCAACTACTTGGGAGGCTGAGGCAGGAGAATGGTATGAATCTGGGAGGCAGAGATTGCAGTGAGCCAAAATGGCGCCACTGTACTCCAGCCTGGGTGACAGAGCGAGACTCCATCTCAAAAAAAAAGAGTCTGAACCTCCCCAGATTGCTTCTGGGGATAACATCACTATTGTAAAATCTGAGATCAGGACAGGTGTGATGGCTCACGCCTGTAATACCAGCACTTTAGGAGGCCAAGTCTGGTGGATCACGAGGTCAGGAGATTGAGACCAGCCTGGCCAATGTGGTGAAACCCTGTCTCTAATAAAAATACAAAAATTAGCCTGAGATGGTGGCAGGAGCCTGTAGTTCCAGCTACTTGGGAAGCTGAGGGAGAAGAATCGCTTGAACCCTGGAGGTAGAGGTTGCAGTAAGCCAAGATCGTGCCATTGCACTCCAGCCTGGGCGACACAGCAAGACTCTGTCTCAAAAACAAAACAAAACAAAAACAAAAACCTAAGCTCAAAGCTCAGTGCCTGAGATGTTTTGCAGACCCTGTACTGGATGGATCAGCTGGTACCACCCAGACCGGTAATCTGGCCCAACCAGTTCTGCCATGCCACCCAGGAACAGAGGAGTCTGAACATGAGTCCATCTCCAACCTGACCAACCAGCACTCCCCACTTGCCAAGCCTGTACCCACCAAATTAGCTTTAAAAACTCCTATCTGCAAATGCTTGGGGAGACTGATTCGAGTAATAATAAAACTCCTGTGTCCCGCACAGCCAGCTCTGCGTGAATTACTCCTCTATTGCACTCCCCCATGTCTTGATAAATTGGCTCTGTCTAGGCAGTGGGCAAGGTGAACCCATTCAGCACTTACACCTCCACCTCCCGGGCCCAAGCGATTCTCCCACCTCAGCCTCCTGACTGGCTGGGACCACAGGCGCCCACCACCACACCTGGCTAATTTTTGTATGTTTAGTAGAAACGGAGTTTCACCATGTTAGCCAGGCTGGTCTCGAACTCCTGACCTCAGGTGATCCGCCACCCCCCCCCCAACCCCTTGGCTTCTCAAAGTGCTGGGATTATAGGCGTGAGCCACCGCGCCCAGCCTTGATTGATTGATTGATTGAGGAGGAGTTTCACTCTTGTCGCCCGCACTGGAGTGTCAATGATGCAATCTCGGGTCACTGCAACTTCTGCCTCCCAGGTTCAAGCGATTCTCTGGCCTCAGCCTCCCAAGGAGCTGGGATTACACGCAGGCACCACCACACCCGGCTAATTGTTTTGTATTTTTAGTAGAGATGGGTTTTCTCCATGTTGGCCAGGTTGGTCTCAAACTCCTGACCTCAGGTGATCTGCCCACCTTGGCCTCCCAACGTGCTGGGCGGTGAGTCACCGCATCCTGCTAATTTTTTTGTATTTTTAGTAAAGACGGTTTCTCCATATTGCCCAGGCTGGTCTCAAACTCCTGGCCTCAAGTGACCCACCCACCTCAGCCTCTGAGTGCTAGGATTACAGGCATGAGCCACAATGCCCCCTCTCTGTTTTAGGAGTTACCTAACTCCCCTAAGTTGGCTAAGTTGGACCTCTACCCCAATCCCATTTTTTTTTCTTGTGTACTATGAGACGGAGGCTCGCTGTGTCACCCAGGCTGGAGTGCAGTGACCGGATCTCAGCTCACTGCAAGCTCCGCCTCTCGGGTTCATGCCATTCTCCTGCCTCAGCCTCCCGAGTAGCTGGGACTACAGGTGCCCCCCACCACGCCCGGCTAATTTTTTGTATTTTTAGTAGAGATGGGGTTTCACTGTGTTAGCCAGGATGGTCTCCATCTCCTGACCTCGTGATCCGCCCGCCTCGGCCTCCCAAAGTGCTGGGATTACAGGCGTGAGCCACCGCGCCTGGCCCCCCAATCCCATTCTTTACGGGGCCCCTGCCACTTACCCAGAGTCGTCCAATCAGGGCTGCAGAGTCCATTTCCTTTTCTATTTCCTATGGGTCCGGGGTCCCCTGAGTATTGTCCCTTCAGGATTCACCAGAAAGATGTGACAGAACCCCAGCACCTTCCGAAAGTTAGTCTTTGGGAAGAGTCTTCCACACGATAGTCCATTCTGTGGTTCCACAGAAATACGTTACAGGAAACGTCCTGATCCAGACCCCAACAGAGGGTTCTTAGATCTCACGCAAGGAAGTATTCGCGGCGAGTCCGTAGAGAAAAGTGAAAGCAAGGTCATTAGGAAAGTAAAGGAGTAAAAGAACGGCTACGCCAGGGCATAGTGGCAGGTGCCTGTCATCCCAGCTACTCGGGAGGAGGCGGCAGGAGAATTGCTTGAACCTAGGAGGCACAGATTGCAGTGAGCCGAGATGGCGCCATTGCACTTCAGCCTGGGCAACAAGAGTGAAATTCCGTCTCTAAAAAAAAAAAAAGAATGGCTACTCCATAGACACAGCAGCCCCACCAGTGTCTTTGAAAAGCCCGAACCTTGGCGCCTTTGGGGAGACTGATGTGTGTAAGGACTCGTCTCCTGAGTGGCGGGGCCCGCCTCAAGTCAATTAAAGTCTTTCTTTACTGCAATGCTGTGGTCTCAGGGAATAGATTTTGTCTGTGCAGCAGGTGGGACGAAACCTTCCGGCAGCTACACTAACCCCTCACCATGAAGGCTTGACAAGGAGCGCCCCAAAGCAACAGGACCCCCAAAGACCCCAGGCTCAGCTCCAGCGCCTGGCAGCTCTGTCTCCTGGTGGGCCTGTAGGGGAGGCAGGAGGCCCTGTGCAGTGAGACTGAGCTTGGATTTGTCTCAACTCTGGGAAGTTGAGGCCTGAAGCAAGTTTGTTTTTTGTTTTTTGTTTTTTGTTTGGGACAAGGTCTTTTCAAAAGACCAGGCTGGAGTGCAGAGGCACCATCATAGCTCACTGCAGCCTTGACCTCTTGGGCTCCCGCCATCTCCCACCTCAGCCTCTCAAGTAGCTGGGACTATCGGTGGGTGCCGTCATGCCTGGGTAATTTTTTTTTTTTTTTTTTAATTTGGAAAATAAGGCCGGGCGCGGTGGCTCACGCCAGTAATCCCAGCACTTTGGGAGGCCAAGGTGGGCTGATCACCTGAGGTCAGGAGTTCAAGACCAGCCTGGCCAACATGGTGAAACCCCATCTCTACTAAAAACACAAAAATTCGGCGGCCATGGTGACACACACCTGTAATCCCAGCTACTCGGGAGGCTGAGGTGGGAGAACTGCTCAAACATGGGAAGTGGAGGTGTCAGTGAGCCAACACTGCACCACTACACTCCAGCCTGGGCAACAGAGCAAGACACTGTCTCAGGAAAAAGAAAAGAAAAGAAAACATGTCATTTCTTTGTGTGTGTGTGTGTGTTTTCATCTTTTTAAAATTTATTTTATTTTATTTTTTGAGATGGAGTCTTGCTGTTGTCACCCAGGCTGGAGTGCAATGGTGTGATCTCCGCTCACTGCAACCTCTGCCCCCCTAGGCTCAAGTGATTCTCCCGCCTCAGCCTCCCGAGTAGCTGGGATTACTGGTGCCATCACACCCGGCTGATTTTTGTGTTTTTAGTAGAGATGGGGTTTCGCCATGTTGGCCAGGCTGGTCTCGAACTCCTGACCTCAAGTGATCTGCCTGCCTCAGCCTCCCAAAGTGCTGGGATGACAGGCGTGAGCCACCACACCCAGTCCATCTCTTTTTTTTTTTTTTTTGCAATATGTCTGTGTAACAGAAACGTGTCATTTCTTTTTTTTTTTTTTTTTTTTTT